>NW_012116599.1:10769834-10777586 GCF_000951035.1 Colobus angolensis palliatus
CAAAACATCAGCTGAACTGCAGTTTGCTTAGTGATAGAGTTAATTTACATTCTGATGTAAGCTCCTTGTTGTGGATCAGTTACAGTTGTGAACTGGCACTGGCCCATAGGTGACACTTTTGAGTAGCACAAATATAGGCTTCTCACTGGTTTTTCTCTCTCCCCATCTCCTTTGGCAGCATTTTTGGCATAGGAGCCTTAACATTCCTTTATTCTATGGTGCTGTTGAACGTCTGTGTATAAGATACAGTGCTTATAGGGACTTTGAAGTCAGTTAGACTAACCACAAGCCTGTGTCCATTGACAAAGATCATTTACTATACCAGGGTGTTAACACTGTTGAAAGGGGGTCTTTAGATGGGAAAGATTGGAGTAATCTAATTTCATGAAATTGTTATTCTTCATTTCCCCATTTTCTTTTGAGTGTTCGTCACATATTTGAAGACATTGTGAGACATAATCAAGGTTTCCTAATTCCACCCAAGCAAAAACACATTTTCAGACTTTTTTTTTTTTTTTTTTTTTTTGAGACGGAATTTCGCTCTTGTTGCTCTTGGCTGGAGTATAGTGGTACAAACTTGGCTCACTGCAACCTCCACCTCCCGGGTTCAAGCGATTCTCCTGCGTCAGCCTTTCACGTAGCTGAGATTACAGGCATGCGCCACCACACCCGGCTAATTTTGTATTTTTAGTAGTGACAAGGTTTTTCCATGTTGGTCAGGCTGGTCTTGACTCTGGACCTTAGCCGATCCGCCTACCTCAGCCTTCCAAAGTGCTGGGATTACAGGTGTGAGCCACCGCGCCCAGCCAATTCATTCTACTCTTTTAAAAAAAATAAGGACAGTATCATTTGTTATATTAAAGGTCTGGTTGCAAATCTAGCATGCTATGTGTTAGATACTGACCAGCACTTAAGGAAAAGCTTTGCAGAAATCTCAGATAAATATCAAGGCAGAAACCTGCCATTAGTAGGAAAATATATTTATACCTCAGGAAGACTATTAGTTTGGGCCTTAGAGAAAGGGAGATTTATACTAACCTTCCTGTTTTCTTTTTTTTTTTTTTCGGAGTCTCGCTCTGTCGCCCAGGCTGGAGTGCAGTGGCCTGATCTCAGCTTACTGCAAGCTCCGCCTCCCGGGTTAACGCCATTCTCCTGCCTCAGCCTCCCGAGTAGCTGGGACTACAGGCGCCCACCACCTCGCCCGGCTAGTTTTTTGTATTTTTTAGTAGAGACGGGGTTTCACCATGTTAGCCAGGATGGTCTCGATCTCCTGACCTCATGATCCGCCCGTCTCGGCCTCCCAAAGTGCTGGGATTACAGGCTTGAGCCACCGCGCCCGGCCACCTTCCTGTTTTCTAAACTTACTTTTGAAAATTATCTTTCAGCCTTGATGGTTTCCTAAGCTTTACCCAACTTGCACAGGACAGTGTAGGCTATCACAATCACTCAGGCTGTTGGAGAATTGAGGTGACTCACATTAGCTCCCTTCGAGCCTTTGGCAATACCTTATGGAAAAGCCTTGTTTACAGCTTTCAAGGCAGTTAACTACAAAATGGCTTAGAGGTTTTTAGCTGGAAACTGGAATCTTGTTTTCAGAAGGGTAAAGTATTCAGTCCATTAGGAGTTTGGAAACTATAATCTCTAATGGCAGAAACTGGTATATTAGGACTACAGAGGCAGGGTTGGGGCCTAGTTTTAGATTTCAACAGTTATTAGTAAAAGAGAAAAGAGAATGTCTTGAAATTAAGAATGACCCTAGCTACTACTATTCTCTCTTCCCTTTTCCAGCATCTCATTTGCTTATGTGAAGAAGAAGATTGTCCAGGCTCATATTGGGAATGCTTATGAGGAAATTCGTGCTGAGACCTGCTATTCAATGCATGTATCATTGCCTCTGCGCTGACCTGAAGAACCCTGTCTCCAAGTCTTTGGTTGAAGAGAAGATATATGACTGTTTAGTGTGCCCTTTCACAGAACTTGGTTTTCAAATAAATATAAGATCTCCAGATGGACAAGACATTTGTTTTTCAGCCTGGGTTTTTAATAAATGTATCTAATCTTCCCCACACCATGAAATGCCTAAATCCCAAGAGCCAGAGTCTTGATTTGCTAGGATGAGTATGCACGACTTTCATATTGATGAAAACGTCAAGGTATTCTTAAATTATAGACCATTTGAAAATAATGGAAGGGGGGAAAAAATCAGACCTTGCTCATCACCCCCAAGAATTCTCTACAGTTTTGTTGTGGTTGTGGGTTGTTGTTTAATATGGGGTCTAATCAGCCAGGGCAATATGGTGAGACCCCCATCTCTATAAAAAATTGAAAAATTAGCTGGGTAGGCCAGGCAGGGTGGCTCACGCCTATAATCCCAGCACTTTGGAAGGCCGAGGTGGGCAGATTACTTGAACCAAGGAGTTTGAAACCAGCCTGGGCAACATGGCAAAAACTCAACTCTGCAAAAAAAAAAAATTAGACATGCACAGTGGCACATGCCTATAGTCCCAGCTACTCAGGAGGCTGAGGTGGAAGAATCACCTGAGCTTGAAGGTCGAGACTGCAGTGAGGGTTGATCGTGCCAGTGTACTCCAGCCTGGGTGACAGAATTAGACACGGTCTGAAAAAAAAAAAAATTAGCCAGGCAGGGTGGTATGCACCTGTAGTCACAGCTATTCAGGAGGCTGAGGCAGGAAGATCAATTGAGCCCAGGAGGTTGAGGTTGCAGTGAGCTGTGTTTGCACTACTGCACAACAGCCTGGGCAACAGGGCAAGACCCTGTCTCAAAAAAAAAAAAAAAAAAAAAGTCTCACTCTGTCGCTTAGGCTGGTCTCAAACTCCTGGGCTCAAGCAATCCTCCCACTTTAGCCACCTGAACTACAGTTTTTTAATCAATTAGAGGGTGGGGCATCACCACTTACTGAAGTCCCTTTCATAATCCAAGGGAATTGTGTGTTTAGGCAGTTTAGCAGCTTTTTTTGTTAAGCCTTTGCTTATTGTTTCTTGCTTTTGATCCTGTTAAAGACAATAGATAGGCCGGGCGTGGTGGCTCAAGCCTGTAATCCCAGCACTTTGGGAGGCCGAGGCGGGCGGATCATGAGGTCAGGAGATCGAGAGGATCCTGGCTAACACGGTGAAACCCCGTCTCTACTAAAAATACAAAAAATTAGCCGGGCGTGGTGGTGGGCGCCTGTAGTCCCAGCTACTCGGGAGGCTGAGGCAGGAGAATGGCGTGAACCCGGGAGGCGGAGGTTGCAGTGAGCTGAGATCCAGCCACTGCACTCCAGCCTGGGCGACAGAGTAAGACTCCGTCTCAAAAAAATAAATAAATAAAAATAAAGACAACAGATAAAGATTATTTAGTTTCATTTAGCCACAGGATCTGATAACATACCTTTTATTCCTTTCTCATTTTCCAATCTTTTTTCATGTTTTTTAAAAATTAAGTATAATTTAAAAGCAATAAAATGCAAACGTTTGAAGTATATACAGATAATGAATTTTGACAAGTACAATTTTGGTTTCTAGATTATCAAGCCTTTCTTGGATGCTAGGCTTTTCGAATAAGCAGTCAGGGTTGACACTCTGACGACCACACCGTCTCCTCGTGTTCTGGCGTATGGAATGGATGTTTCTGATTTAGTGGGACATGGAATTCAAATGCTGGATTGAGGGGTTTTGTGTTGTTTTATGTAGGTAGCTTAGAAAATTATACAGGAATGGCATTTTGCCCCTACCTTGATTCTTTCACTTCTTAACTTAGGATATAGTTTTCTGAGTCTTGGGGGGGGAAAAACTTTTCTTAAAGGAAACAAATTCCTGAGTAGATCAGCCCTAGTACATTCATCTACCACAGGCTTGTTTTTAGGCCCAGGTCTAAAGGTTACCAGTCCCAAAGGATCAACCACTCACTGGTTAATTTCATTGTATCCCCTCCTTTGTAAATTCCTTGTTTCCTCAGTATCAGATGATTCTATAAAAGAGATTATCTCATTTCCTAGCCTCTCATTAGCTATGTCCTTCCTGTTCAAGCTTTTAAGGTTGCTTGCATTTCAGACAGTTATCTCTTACGTTTCCCCTAGTATAGGAAATGTTTAAAAAAACAGAAGTCTCTGGATGTCACTGTACAAAATTGAGTAGTCTGGGAGGGGTGGTACATTTGCTGGCCTCCTGCCAACATTATCCCATTGCTTCCAAAATAATAGAGTGAACTTCAAGGAGCAATTAGCAGTAGTTCCTATTAGGCAGTGCAATTCAGAATTTAAATCTTGAAAAGGTTGTAGCGTTAAAAAGTGCAAGCTATAAAGTAAAATATCTACATGAAACAGATTATGATGAGACAGTTGGTATCTGCTTTCCTGATGGATATTTATTTATTTTGAGACGGAGTTTTGCTCGTGTTGCCCAGGCTGGAGTGCAATGGCACGATCTTGGCTCACACAACCTCCGCCTCCCGGGTTCAAGCGATTCCCCTGCCTCAGCCTCCTGAGTAGCTGGCAAATTACAGGCATTTGCCACCATGTCCAGCTAATTTTGTATTTTCAGTAGAGACAGGGTTTCTCCATGTTGGTCAGGCTGGACTCGAACTGCCAACCTCAGGTGATCTGCCCATCTCAGCCTCCCAAAATGCTGAGATTACAGGCGTGAGCCACTGTGCCTGGCCTCCTGATAGATTTTTTTTTTCCTAGATGTCCTGGGAAATGCATAGGACTGAGAGCTAACCAAGGAGTAAGGAAGTCTACAGTGAAATAAGAGTGAAAGTCATATGAAAACAGGCTAGGAGCTAGAGTTGACACAACCAATAGAAGAAACGGAAGGGTGGCAGCAATTACTCCCAGATGGTGTCATTGTGGCACATAGTGTCAGGGTTGAAGGTAAGTGGGATGCACAACATTGAAACCGGGCGCAAGTGATAAATGAATGGTTTGGTTTCTTAAATGGGACCAATCCTAGAATCTAGTCTTTTTCCTGCTGGCCTACTTCCTACTCATGCCTTTTAAAAATACTCTCCTTGGGGCCGGACACGGTGACTCACGCCTGTAATCCCAGCACTTTGGGAGGCCAAGGCAGATGGATCACGAGGTCAGGAGATCGAGACCATCCTGGGCAACATGGTGAAACCCCGTCTCTACTAAAAATATGAAAAAAGCCGGGCGTGGTGGTACGTGCCTGTAGTCCCAGCCACTTGGGAGGCTGAAGGAGGAGAATCGCTTGAACCCCAGTGGCAGAGGTTGCAGTGAGCCAAGATGGCACCACTGCACTCCAGCCTGGGCAACAGAGCAAGACTCTGTCTTAAAAAAAAAAAAGAAAGAAAAGAAAATTCTCCTTTCTTGCTCTAATTTTCTTCCTGTCTCTGACCTCCTCTTCATTTGACAAATCGATAGTAGTTATCTTTATTTGAGCATCTGTTTGTGCAGAGATTCTTTGGTTTTTTGGCAAGTCCCACTCCCTCTGACTGCACTTTAACGGCTAACCTTCAGAATTTGGTCTTTGATCCTCTTCTCAGTCTACTTTCTCCAAGCAACCTCATCCATCCCATGTCACCCAGGCGGAGGAGTGCGGTGGCACAATCCCGTCTCACTGCAGTCTCCGCTTTCTGGGCTCAAGCAGTCCTCTCACTTCAGCCTCCCAAGTAGCTGGGACTACAGGTGCACATCACCACACCCGGCTAATTTTTTGTGTTTTTAGTAGAGATTAAAACTTAAATCTCACGGGTTTAATAGTTTTCACTATTAAATGGTTTCACCATGTTGGCCAGGATGGTCTCCAACTCCTGAGCTCCAGTGATAACACCCATCTTAGCTTCCCAAAGTGTTGGGATTACAGGTGGGAGCCACCGCACCTGGCCTCCTCTGAGCTGGCACGCACATTCAACAACTCACTGGTGTCCCTGTCTGGGCTGCTGCACAAGCACTTAAAACATTATGTCCAACCACACTCCACACCCATCCTGCTCTACTTTGGGCTAATACCAAGCCCTCCATCTGGTTGCCCACACCAGAAACCCCAGCTTCACCTTGACTCAATGCTTGGCATCTCAATTATCTCTCTAGTTCATCCACTTCCCCACTGCTCAGTACCCTCAGCTGAAGCATTGAACTGGACTGTACTTCCAGAGTTGACCCATTCTAATCCATTCTCCAAATTGATCTCTCTAAAATGCAAATCAGGCGAGGTATAATGGCTCACACCTGTAATTCCAGCACTTTGGGAGGCCGAGGCAGGAGTCTCTTGAGCTCAGGAATTCAAGACCAGCCTGGGCAACAAAGTGAGACCATCCATACACGTGCACACGCACACACACACACACACACACACTAGATGGGTGCGGTGATGCGTGCTTGTAGTCCCAACTACTCGAGAGGCCGAGGCAGGAGTATCGCTTGAGCCCAGGAATTCAAGGCTGCAGTAAGCCGTGATCACACCACTGCACTCCAGCTTGGATGACAAAGCAAGACCCTGTCTCCAAAAAAAAAAAAAAAAAAAAAAGCATATTAGTCTTAAAAATCTTCTGTGCTTTCTTGTTACCAAATAAAGCCCAAATTCTTCAATGTGTACACGTGGCTGCCCAAGGCTTGAACTGCTACTTGCCTCTCCAGCCTCCTGTCTCTTCATTCTTCTCCCACCTCACACTCAGAACTGCTTTTTACTTCCTCGGAAGACCCAGGCCTTCTGTCAGCTGGCCTTTGCACATACCATTCCTTCTGCCTGAAATGCCCACCTCTTTTGACTCTCGCCATTTTCTGCCTAGATCTGGTAGATCTACTAGTTATTTAGGAGGTTTTTAAAGACCTCCTTCAAGAAGCCCTCCCTGATTTCTCCCACCAGGACTGACCTAGAGAAAGTTCTCTGTTTCCCCAGTACCCAACGTTGCCCCACATTGCCACCCCACCATATTTTCATTCATCGCCTAGTTTATTTGCCTAACTTGTCCCACGTTTATTCACCATCATAAACCCTAGCATATAATTTATGGTCACATATTCATTTGCTAACTGTGGCTGCCTTCCCCAAGTACCTAAATGTCTCTTCTCACCCTGCCTCCAGTGACTAAATGCTCCCGCTAAGGACTTTTTCAATTAGTTTTGCTCTTGAAAACCCCTTGTTTTTCTTTATGTGCGCAGGCAAACAGTGTCTCTGGAATCTCCAGCTGCCGTGAGATGATGAGAAGACATGAGCGTGGGCAGAGATTCTGCGCCTTTGTCCCAGACAACACCCAACCTTCTTGTACCGATTCTGAATGAAACACTTCTACTTCCTTGGCAAGTGCATTTTGCTGTTTCTAGGGTTCAAGTTTCTATTCCACCCTCTCATCCTTTACTGTTAAAGCTGTAGGGGCCCTTCCAAGCCAAACCACGTAAATGGGAAGATCATGGGCTTTGGCCTCGGATTTAAGTTCAGATCCTCGTCTGAGGATCCCTTCATGGGCTCGTTTGCACAGAGGAAGTCATGTTGACCTCAAGGTTGTTACAGGGATTAAAGAATGGCTGATTATTCCACACTGGCTATGTACTACTGATGAGAATCACATGTATTGTTCCTCATTCCTCACAGCCACTCAAAGAGGTAGATGCTATTTTATGGAGAAAATCTGTGTTAAGAAACCTGCACTCAAGTAGGCATTCACTAAATTTTAGCTGAATCAGAATGATGCGGCCAGCCAGGCGCAGTGGCTCACGCCTGTAATCCCAGCACTTTGGGAGGCCAAGAAGGGAGGATCATGAGCTCAGGAATTCAAGACCAGCCTGGGCAACA
>NW_012116599.1:10778237-10808147 GCF_000951035.1 Colobus angolensis palliatus
AAAAAAGACTGGGCGCAATGGCTCACGCCTGTAATCCCAGCACTTTGGGAGGCCGTGGCAGGCAGATCACAAGGTCAGGAGATCAAGACCATCCTGGCCAACATGGTGAAACCCCACCTCTACTAAAATACAAAAAAATTAGCCAGGCATGGTGGTGCACACCTGTAGTCCCAGCTACTCAAGAGGCTGAAGCAGGGGAATCGCTTGAACCTAGGAGGCGGAGGTTGCAGTGAGCCAAGATTGTGCCACTGTACTCCAGCCTGGCGAAAGAGCAAGATTCCATCTCAAATAATAATAATAATAATAATACAAAAAAAATAGCTGGGTGTGGTAGCACATGCCTGTAATCCTAGCTACTTGGGAGACTGAGGCAGGAGAATCGGTTGAACCCAGGAGGAGGCGGAGGTTGAAGTGAGCCAAGATCGCGCCACTGCACTGCAGCCTGGGTGACAGAGTGAGACTCCGTCTAAAAAAAAAGAATCATGTGGCCTAACCCCTCATGCAGGTGAGAACATGCAGACTGAAGTGCCTTGTTCAACATCAAAAGCCATTTTTACATTTGTGTTTCTACTTCATCTTTCCATTAACCTGGCTTCTGGTCTCTTTATTTTCTGGTATTGTTTGATCCAAAGGATCAACTAACACACCCATAGCCATGTCTCATTCATCCTATACCAGACTCTGCTTCACATTTCTATCTGCCTCCATACTCCTAAGTCAGTATGCCTTTTCAGAAAGAGATGTTTAACAAAAGCGTTCTTTCCAACTACCCTCTACAATGTAGCCCACTGGCGATGGGCATTTGCCATTTGTTCGCTGGAATCTAGGCAGTACCTTTGGTGCACATACTCAGTGTTTTCCCAATCAGTGAGTTATTTATTTTTAATAAAATCATATCCCAGACTGGGGACAGTGGCTCACACCTGTAATCCCACCCCTTTGGGAGGCTGAGGTGGGCAAATCATGAGGTCGAGAGATCAAGACCAAATCATGAGGTCAAGAGATCCTGGCCAACATGGTGAAACCCCATCTCTACTAAAAGTACAAAAATTAGCCGGGCATGGTGGCAGGTGCCTGTAGTCCCAGCTACTCAGGAGGCTGAGGCAGGAGAATCGCTTGAACCTGGGAGGCAGATGTTGCAGTGAGCCGAGATCACGCCACTGCACTCCAGCCTGGGTGACAAGAGCGAGACTCCGTCTCAAAAATATCTATATCTATATTTATATAGATATATATATCTGGTAGATTAAGGAGATCTTGGGCATTACACAGAGCTGTGACTTGGCAAAGAGTTAGACAGAGATAAAGAGTTTTCCATCAAGTCTTATTCCCGTGAGCTAGTGTGAGCAGCCTCTGATTCTTGTGCAGTTCTTGAACTCTGATTCATGTTCCAAAGATTTCAGAGGTTTACAAGTGTCTAAGCCTTTTTTCTGTATGCAGAGTATAAACTAGCATCTCTAAAATAACAACAGGGATGGGTCCTGAGGAAATTCCTTCCTTTGTTCCGGATTAGAAGCCTGATGGAGGGATTCACTTACACCTCACTGCCAGTCCCCAGTAATCTCTTGTCTGAGCAGCTCTCAGGCATGTATGACACATGGTTTGCAAGGTGATTACTTGTTCTCCTGTGGTTTCCTGTGTCTGTACAATTTTTGTTTCCTAACCAGTCTATAAATAAGCTCCTGAAGGGCAAGTCCCAAAGTATCCCCCAAAGTCCCCATCACAGCGCTTGATACACGAGGCCTATTGGTATCAGATTAAATCATCGAGTTAGCTCTGGGGAGTCTGGTGATACCCTTGATCCTGACTGAGTTTCTTCATGGCACTTACACCCACCTGGCATCATAGCTGTTATTGTCTGTCTCCCCTGATTAGCCCGTAAACCGAATGAGGATAAGGAGTTTATTTTTGATGACTGCTGTTTTCCTAGTGCTGGAGCAGTTTCTGGCTCATTGTAGACTCCTCATTAAATAGTTATTGGATGGACAATAGCGGTGAAAACGTATTTAGCTCCTGTGTGCTAGGCACTGCATTCAGTACTTGGCTGCCCTTCATCCTCACAATTCTACAGTGAGGTAAAATCTTATAAATAAAGGAAATAGAGCTTAGAGATGTTATGGGTGCGTAGTAATTTACAGGACTAGAATTCAAACACAGGGTTGTCTAACTATAACACCTGTTTCTTTTGGTTTTGTTTTACTTATTTCTCTTTTCTTAATTCCTTTTTTTTTTTTTTGAGACGGAGTCTCGCTCTGTCGCCCAGGCTGGAGTGCAGTGGCATGATCTCATGATCTCAACTCACTGAAAGCTCTGCCTCCAGGGTTCACGCCATTCTCCTGCCTCAGCCTCCCAAGTAGCTGGGACTACAGGCGCCCACCACTGCGCCCGGCTATCTTTTTTTGTTTTATTTTTAATTTGAGATGGGGTCTCACTGTGTTGCCCAGGCTGTCTCAAACTCCTTAACTCAAGCGATCTTTCTGCCTCAGCCTCCCAAACTGCTGGGATTACAGGTGTGAGTCACCGTGCCCGGCCTATTTTCGATTATTTCTTAACCACTATGGCAGTGATTCAGCAGATTTGGAGTCCACCTCAGGAATCCAGCAAGTTTAGCAGGTACTCAGATGATTCTGAGAAGGATGGCCCTGGGGCCTCCACACTAAAACTCTCTCATATAACGTTGCCTCCAGAAGACCCGAGTCTCCTGGCCATTTCAATGAAGCACAGATACAGGATAGTGCACACCCCAGGTCCCTCCACCAGCACGGATGACAGCAGACATCAGTGAAAGGCCTCCCTGAAAAACAGGTTTCTCCAGAGGGTACTCAGGGTCTTACCGCCAATAGAGTAAGACATTTCTAGAGACAGAATATACTTCCCCAAGGGGAGTTCCCCAACCACAAAACCGACTGACCAAGTGGGAGCAGGTGGGAGTGCTGTCTATGGCCCCTTGGACGGGTCTCTCTGGAGGACACATGACACATGGCAGCAGGCCTGCCAGACTCCCCATCTCCAGGCTCTGCTAACCTCGCCATGGCAATTGCTGTTCATTATCAAAAAGGTGTTGGGCTGGCCGGGTGCGGTGGCTCATGCCTGTAATCCTAGCACTTTGGGAGGCTGAGGTGGGTGGATCACTTGAGGCCAGGAGTTTGAGACCAGCCTGGCCAACATGGTGAAACCCCATCTCTACTAAAAAAACTAGCCGGGCGAGGTGGCGGGCGCCTGTAGTCCCAGCTACTCAGGAGGCTGAGGCAGGAGAATGGCGTAAACCCGGGAGGCGGAGCTTGCAGTGAGCTGAGATCCGGCCACTGCACTCCAGCCTGGGCGACAGAGCAAGTCTCCGTCTCAAAAAAAAAAATACAAAAAATAGCCAGGTGTGGTGGCAGGCACCTGTAATCCCAGCTCCTCAGGAGGCTGAGGCATGAGAATTGCTTGAACCCAGGAGGCAGAGGTTGCAGTAAGCTGAAATTGTGCCACTGCACTCCAGCCTGGGCGACAGAGTGAGACTCTGTCCCAAAAAAAAAAAAAGAAAAAAAAGGCTTTGTGTGTATATGAGCCTAACAGCAGCCCATATTTTGAGATGCTTCTGGCTGTCTTTCCTGGAGCCCATGCTTGGCATACCATGGAGCCCAGAGGCCACAAGAGCCAGCAGGGGCAGCCAGAACGTACCACTTCTCTTGGGAAGTGCCCTGGCCTGAGACTCTGCAGCTTGCAGCAACCCAAGGAGATCTATACACATCCGATGATGCAAGCAAACAGTGCCTATGAGTGGGTGCCATGGAGTCAGTCCTTGCCCTGGAAGCTCCAGGCCTCAGGCCTGCCCCATGGTGGCCTAGACAAAGGTGCTTCAGCCTCTCGTCGGTTCTCCAAGGGGGACTCTGTTCAGTCACGCCAGTCACACAACAGGGGGAAGCCAGCAACAGGGGGAAGTGAGAGGGCCACGCTCCAGGGTCAGGTGAGGACAGCAGGGCCAGACTCCTATAAGCAGGCAAAGCACACGCTGGAGCCAGCACAGTAGAGGCCCGGCAAAAATAATTTCATTTTTCTTAAAATAATCTGATCAACATTTGTTTGTCATTGAAATAATCTTTAAGAGAAAAAGCAACAAGTCATCAGACTTCCTTGTTTTTATTCTGTGGCTTACAGCTGTTGTTGTTTTTAATGGGGACAAGAAGTGGAGGGTGAGTAGAAGGCACCGTAATCTTTTTAGTGCTTAGTCTTTAAATGTCTTAATCCAGACCCAAACAGGGACACATAATCCGTGCTTGGTCCCTCAACATTCTCAAGCCACTGGTTCAAGATAAAGTCATACTCTGGCGGTGGAGCTGATACTGACAAGGATAATGAACGTGGAGAAGCAACACATCGCAGGGCAAAGCCCACTGACCTGACCGGACTGTGGGGAATCCAGTCTGCAGACTGGACCTAGCTCAAACTTCTGTATCAGGTTACAGATGATGGAAGAGCCTCCTTCACTCATTCGCACATTCAGCAGTGAGTTTCAACGACGTCTGCGCCCAGCAACCACTGGCACTCCTGGTAACGGGTATCTGTACCTTCATTTCTTCTTAAGGGAAGTGGCCACCTCCTAGCTCAGCCCAGATGCCAGCCCACACATTCCATCCACCAGGTGACAATGATTGGTTCAGGGAAGAGCACGTGACCACGTCAGGCCAATCAGATCTAATAAGACTCAATTCTGGGGTATCTGTTCTGGCTATTGTGAACCCATCTCTATCAATCAGGATCTACCCACCTACCCACCTACCTATCTTACCTCTCTATCTAATCTATCTTACCTATTATCTATCTATCTATCTATCTATCTATCATCTATCTATCTATCATCTTCCACTGATGATGTAGCCTGAAGCTGCTCCTTCCACCATGTAGATCCTGAATGTGGCACCAACCCAGAAGAAGATGAGCTAAGAAGCGGATCCAGACGGGCTCTCCTAAGCCCTACGTCCAGCTGTGCCTCTACTTCCAGACTGTGTAGTTCCAGGCAGCAAGTTCTATTTGCTTAAGGAAAACACAGGCTACTTGGAGGTGAATTTCTGGCACTTCATACCAAAAGAGCACTTTAAGAGGAGCCTTGATGGGGGGTATCATGGACTGAGTTGTGTCCTCCCAAAATTCATATGTTGAAACCCTAACCCCCAGTACCTTCAGAATGTCACTATATTTGGGTGGGCACAGTGGTTCACGCCTGTAATCCTAGCACTTTGGAAGGCGAAGGCAGGATTACTTGAGCTCACGAGTTTGAGACCAGCCTGGGCAACATACTGAGACCTTGTCTCTACAAAAAATTTTGAAAAAAATTAGCCAGGTGTGGTAGTGCATGCCTGTAGTCCTAGCTACTTAGGAGGTTGAGGCCAGAGGATCACTTGAGCTGGGAAGGTTGAAGCTGCAATGAGTTGGGATGGCACCATAGCACTCTAGCCTGGGCAAAAGAGCCAGACCCTGTCTCAAAAAAAAAAAAAAAAAGAAAAAAAGGAATGTCACTATACTTGGAGCTGGCCTTTAAAAAGGTGATTAATATAAAATGAGGCCATTAGGGTGGGCCCTAATCCACTCTGACCAGTGTCCTTATAAGAAGAGACTAGGACACAGACACACGCAGATGGAGGGACACGGTGAGGACACAGGGAGAAGGTGGCCACCTGCAAGCCCAGGAGAGAGGCCTCAGGAGAAACAAACCTGCCAGCACCTTGATCTTGGACTCCAGCCTCCAGAACTGTGAGAAGCAAACATCTGTCATCGAAGCCACCCAGTCTGTGGCTGTTGTGACCACCCAAGCAGGCTAACATAGAGGGCTTACCTGAAGAAAGGTGGGGCGGTTGAATGGGGGCAGGGAGCATGAAGGAGGTGAGCCAGGTGGAGGAAATCACTGCAGTCATCACTGGAGAGGTGAGGCTTGAGCTGAGGAGGAGGCAGCAGTGATCGGGAGAACATGGACTTGAGACTTGGTCACTGATGCTGACTGCATCGGGAGGAGATCGGCTTCTTCCTGGAGCCTGGTGGTGTCGGCTCCACTAGGAGGGAGGTTGGGGGCACTGAGTGGCGACTGTGGACTTCCCTGGATCTGTCCTCACTGCACTCTGTGCCTCTTTCCATGCTGGATTATGAGCTTCTGGGGCTGGACTTGGATCCCTTCATTTTCATATCCCCTCAGCTTCCACGGCCTATTTAAGGGTCATTTTCAAATTTTAGATTCTCAGGGTGGGCACCACTGCCCCTGGGAAGCGTCTCACACAATAATGGGGCATTTGTGGTTTCTACAGTGATGGGGAAATCCAACGCTGGCATATGCTGGACGCCCTGCAGCGGTGGGTGGGCGGAGACTGACCTGGGCTTGCTTCAGAACTTTACCAAGAGCTGTTCATCATTTTGAAAACTCACATCAAAGATAGCCACACCATTTGTTCTGCTGAGTCACCACCAGCACCACACACCTATGCCAGTGCGAGTGTGCATGACCCACTCTGCCGCAGGCCACCTGCATCAGACTTTGCTTCTTTCTAGAAAGACCTGCATCTTTCTATGCTTTCTGGTATAGTCAGCCTAAGCGCTTACATATGGAAATTGTAATATATATATATATATATACACACACACACAAAATTGATGTCCCCAGCCTGGGCAACATGGCGAAAACCGGTCTCTAAAAAAAATACAAAAATTAGCCAGGTGTGGTGGTACCTGCCTGTAGTCCTAGCTACTTGACAGGCTGAAGTGGGAGGACTGCTTGAGCCCTGCAGTGAGCCATGATCGCACCACTGTACTCCAGCCTGGGTGACAGAGAGAGACTGTGCCTCAAAAATTAATTAATTAATTAATTAAAATAAGTTGTTTGCCTTTTATTTCTTCTTTCCATTAGAGTTAGGGCATTATAAGGGTCATTTTTAAATCATGTGGATAAATATCTGGGAATTTCCTTTTAGGACAGGAAAGAGGATATTATGAAACATGTTATTAAGGGGGGAGTCTGGAAGGGTGGAGACTCACCGCCCAGGTCAGCTAGGCGTGCTCGACGGGGAGCCCCTCTGAGGCCACCCTGCCTATCCTTCCCCACAGGCCTGGCCTCCGCCGCACCCTTCTCAGCCTCTACCCTATAAGGCCATGTGAGGGCTGAGCAGCAGACAGAATGAATGGGCTTCCCTGGCCGGTGGCTTTCACGGCTCCCTGGAGCACAGGGAGTGGAAGGCTGTGGAGAGCTGGGACTGAGCAGCCTCCCAGGAGAGGAAGCTCCACAGCAACCCCTGCCCTGGGAGTCCCCGATTGGAGGCAGGCTCCATAGCTGCTGCTGGGCAAGCCAGACTTTGAACTGCAAGCAAGGAAAATGACCTGTCTGTGACCCCTGCTACTTCCCTCTAGACAGGTGCACACACATGCCCATGGGACAGATGGGTCTAGAAAACGTGAGTCAGGACAGATCAGAGCCTTGAAGTCTCCTGGGGCCAGAATGGAGGGAGAGGAGGGAAATCTGTCCCTTGTCTTGGCTCCTTCTCAGACCTATGTTCTGGGTTTGGTGTCACTGGTGGAAATGGCGAATGGCTTGCTTAGGGGGTGGTGAGGCCACAGCTGGCCTGGCCTGAGACCTGAAATGAAAAGCCAACAGAGTTCGCAGAAGGACAAACTTTGCACTTATTTGGATTCAGGGGGCTTCAGGCTCCAGACCTACCTCAAAGCTGCAGGGATGGGGCTCCCATAGTGTACCACCGTCTGCAGAGACCCCTGGATGCAGTGGGGGTTCAACCATGCCCCCACCTCCCTGGAGGGCCAGGGCCTTGCTCTAGTCCCCAGCCCCACCAGCACTTCCAGGCTGGTTCCAGGGAGGCTGGGTAAAAGCTGGCCCTGGCCTTCCTTCCACAGTTGTTCTTGGAACCAGAAATGTTTATTTCCCAGTCTTTTGGTAGCTCTTCCAGGGAGGGACGTTCACGGGCAGGCTGAAGGTGAAATAGAGGCCCAGGACAGGGTGGTAACTCATCCAGGTCATCCTGTGCCTCCCTGCCCAGCCCTGGCATGTGTGGAACCCAGGTCCAGATCATGTCAAAGCGAGCCTGGGTCCCAGCAGTCAGCGGGACCACCTCCTCTCTCAGGGCCCTGGTGGATTCCCCAGAGGACGCTGCCTTCAGCCAGCCTGTGGATCTGTGTGTCTTTGCTGGACCGCCTCTGGGACCACCCGCCTTAACCAACCTGCCAGGACAGAAGGACAGGTAGGGTCAGGCTGCCAGTCTGTCCCTCCAGCTCAGGAGTGGGACTGGCCTGGGATGAGGGTCTGGTACCTGCTCTGGATAGGATGCAGTGGTCAGGCTGTGCAGGAGAAGGTCAGAGAATGTTGTGGGGCCATGTGTGCCCAGGGCCAGCAGCAGAGACATAGCTGAGATCCCAGAGTGGCCACCACCTCCAGGGCAGCCAAGTCCCTGAGCCACTCCCAGGTCCTACCACCCTTGGACCCAGCCACTGAAGGCTCAAGTTCTTCGCCCGGACCTCCCCAGTCAAAGTGCTCAGCACAGGAAGCGCCGTGGGCCTGGGTGGGGGTCAGCTATCCTCCCCAGGCTCTGGCCAACAGGCATGAGCTATTTTGTTATTATTATTTTTAATCTGTGGGGTACATGAGATGTTTTAATTCAGGCATGCAATGTGAAATAAGCACATGACGGAGAATGGGACATCCACCCGCTCGAGCATTTGTCCTTTGTGTTGCCGGCAGTCCAATTACACTCTAAGTTATTCCAAAATGTACAGTTATTGACTACAGCCACCCTGTTGTGCTAGCAAATAGTAGGTCTCATTCAATCATTCTATGTTTTGTACCCATTAAGCATCCCCATCCCCTTCCAAGCCCCCCGCTACCCTTCCCAGCCTCTGGTAACCATCCTTCTACTCTCTATGTCCATGAGATCAATCACTTTGATTTTTAATTATAATTATATTTATTTATGTATTTATTTTGAGACAGAGTCTCACTCTGTTGCCCAGGCTGGAGTGCAGTGGTGTGATCTCGGCTTGCTGCAACCTCTGCCTCCCGGGTTCAAGTGATTCTCATGCCTCAGCCTCCCAAGTAGCTGGGATTACAGGCGAGTGCCACCATGCGTGACTAATTTTTGTATTTTTTGTAGAGACGGGGTTTCGCCATGTTGCCCAGGCTGGTCTCAAACTCCTGAGCTCAAGCCATCCTCCGGCCTTAGCCTCCCAAAGTGCTGGGATTACAAGCATGAGCCACCGCGCCCAGCTGTTTTGATGTTCAGATCCCACAAATAAGTGCAAGATTTGTCCTCCTGTGAACTCTCTTGGCTTTTCATGCTGTGCCCACCTATAAAGAGAATGCCACTCCCCTGCAAGTGCCCTCACCCAGGGGAAATGCACAGATGGCTTGAGGGGTCCCACAGGTGGCTGGACACCCGTGCACCTCAATGTCAGGGACATGCTCCCACTATCTTGTGCTCCTATGTGGGCTGGAAAATGTCCCCCTAAAATTCATTTCCACCCAGCGCTCACAAGGTGACCTTATCTGGAAATAGGACCCTTGCAGATGTAATTAGTTAAGATGTGGTCATACTGGAGTAGCATGGTTCTCTAGCACCAGAAGCCAGGAGAGAGGCAGGATCAGATTTTCCCTCCAGGCCTTCAGAAGGAGCTAATGCTACTGATCTGATGTCAGGCTTCTGGCCTCCGGAACTGGGAAAGAATCAATTGCTGCTGTTTCAGCTGCCCAGCTGTGCTCACTTGTTATGGGAGCCCCGGCAGACTGATAAGCCACCAGCCATGGTTCCTTTCCCAAGGCCACCTCGTGGTCCAATGTGCCACCTGGGCTTCAGACAGTATATCTGCATTCCAGCCATCAGGAGAGGGAGGAGGGAGAATGCTGAAGGCACAACCTCCCCCTTGAGGGATTCTTCCCAGAAATTGTACACATCATTTCTGTCTTCATTTGGCCAGAGATTAATCACTTGGTGGTATGTGCCCAGCTAAAAATGTTTGGTTTGGCTTGGCTGGGCGCAGTGGCTCATGCCTGTAATCCCAGCACTTTGAGAGACTGAGGTGGGCGGATCACTTGAGGTCAGGAGTTCGACACCAGCCTGACCAACATGGCGAAACCCCATCTCTACTAAAAATACAAAATTGGCCGGGTGTGGTGGTAGGCGCCTATAATCCCAGCTACTCGAGGGCTGAGGCGTGAGAATCGCTTGAACCCAGGAAGTGGAGGTTGCAGTGAGCCGGGATCATACCATTACACTCCAGCCTGGGCAACAGAGTGAGACTCTGTCTCAAAAACAAAAACACACACACAAAAAGTTTGGTTTTATTCCTTTTATTCCTTTGGAACCAGGGGAAAAGAAAGATGGAGGTGCTATACTGCACACACCACAATAAACAACCTTCCTCTATTAGATGCTTCTGGCCCCCAAGTCCCAAGACCCCCTGATGGAGCCAGTGCCTTCAGCACCTCCATGAGCACCTCACCACCTTGCTAGCTCCCTTTCTCCCCAACTCCAAAGCTCCTTCTAGGACCCCTTCTAGGCCAGGACACCCCAGGTCAACCCCAGTGCCCCCATGGGACCACACACCCTCCACCCACTTCGGCACTGAGATGTAAAAGGCCCCCAGGCACGAGGACTCCACTTCCTTGAAGGAAGTTCTAAGACCCCGGAGTCTCACCCTGCTCCTCTTCCCACCTCACCTTAGAGGACTTATGTACGTATTCCTTCCTAATGAATCCATTGCTCTTCCTAAGAGGAAATCTGGAGAAAGAAATGAACTTCGTCTGCTCCCATGGGACCCCATTACCTTTCCAGCCTGCTTGGTCGGTTGGGCTTCCCCGCCCACAGCCAGAGAACCCTCAAATTCAAAGTGTCTCTTCCCTCCACCCCCGCCGGCTAACAGGCCTGGAGTAAAGGATACTGTGAGGTCCAAGCTGCTCAGGCTTCCTCAGCCTCAGAGCTCTCAAGGGGTGGGTTGAAGGCTTTCTTGAAAGCAGGGGGTCCCCGCCTCCCCAAAGCCCTTCCCACAGACTTCTCTCACTCTCCACGTGTTTTCTGGCTGGTCCCAGGGACTCCCTTGCCTCTAGTAGGATGAATCCCAGAGATTTTAGGCTCCCAAATGGGACTCCGGTGCTAGGAGCGCCTCCTGGGAGCGGGGACCCGCTGTACCCTGTAGTTATGGGACTGGAAGATGGCTGCCAGGTCTTCACCCGCAACGTGGGGAACGCTAGCTCCACGTGTTCATCCTGACGGCTGGGGCGCTGACGGGCCAGGGCGCAGCTCTCTGAGCCTCAGCTGTCTGTATTTGATGACGCTGCCCCTTGGGTCTGTGCCAGTGTTCTCGCGTCAGCCTCCGGAGGTACCCAGACCCTTCCGGGCCAACCTCTGTCAAGACAGCCCCAACCCTCAGATAGGGTTTGCTTAAATCTAAAGGGTGGGCAGGGCTCATGTCACTTTTTTCTGGATAGCTTCTAAGCCTTGATTCAAAGCAGGGGCCGAAAATACCGAGGGGAGTGGGTGACTTAACTCCATTTACTAGAAGCGTCTGAGCCTGGACAAACTGCCGCCACACTGCACATAACTTCAGCACGTCTGCCTCCTTCAGCACCTCCCCCAGGATCCCGGGGCCCCTTTCCAGGACCTGGTCCAGGCACGGAGAAAGAGGAGGACACAGCTGCTCCCTATCACAGAGGGAGGGAGCAGGGGGCCCCCAGAGCTGAGATGCAGCCACTTGTTCTTTCCTCCTGCCTCCTGGGCAGGAAGGGAGGCCTGGGATGGAGGCTGGCTCTGCCAGGGAGCCTGTAAGAGTGCAGACTCTGCCTTGCAAGTGATCAGTGTGAAGCGCGCAAGTCAAAAGGGATCCTTTACCCAATACACTCACAGGCATTTTAGAAAGTCAAGAGGGTGCAGCCACGCCAGGGTAAGGACTAGGTCACCAGGCTCCAGGGAAGACCCTGCAAGGCCTCGGTGGCTCCTCTCTGGTTCTCAGCAGACCCAAGGTTACCCAGGCAGAGCTGACATGCAGTCCCAGTCCCACACAGGGCTGAAAGTGGAGCGGAGAGGGAGAGAGGCGGACGGAAGCCCAAGGGCCGAAGGCACTGTGAAGTCCTACTTCCAGCCCTGCAGAGCGGGACCAGCTCCACCTCTGACTTCTCGGGGATGTGAGCCAAGGAAGGCCCTTTTGGCTTAAGCTGTTTCAAGACAAGTTCCTGTCACTGAACATGGAGGATCTCTTCTTTCCTAAGACACCGGACAGCTCTGATCTGTCCCTTGTAAGGAGTTCAGGCAGGGAGGGAAAGGGCCAGGGGCCGGACCAGAGAGAACTTGCAATAAGGGACCCTGGTGGGCCTGGGCTGCCGGCGGAGGCAGCTCCACAGTCAGGGGCTGGGGGCTAAGCCGGGGCGTGCTGGGAGGGGGCGGCTTGGGGGTCGGTGATGGGAGGAAAACAGTGAACCTAGGACGCCTGGATGGGGACTGACTCTCCACTCCAGGGCGTATGTTTTCGGGGCACCTCTCGCCTCCTGACCACTGGGCTGGCAGAGATGAACCTGGGTTCCTGGAAATGACGGCCTAGGGGAGGAGGGGGTGCACCTGGGGCCAGGTCGGGCTGTGCTGGCTGCTCCTCAAGACTCTACCTGAGTCCCCCGCGGCAACCAACCCCAATCCTTCCCACGCCGGAGATCACTGCAGTGGCCCACCCTTCGTTAAGTTTACTGGGTAAAAATCCCTTCAGTCCCTCGCTGGCTCCTCTTGGGTGGAGGCCGCGGGACCGGGCTCACCCCCGCCCGCCAGGACCCAGATCGGGAACTGGTCCCCGCGCCAGTCTGGCTGCGTCTGGGCCGCTTCCTGGGCTGCTCGGCCGGCCGGTTGCTCCCGCTGAGACATTTATCCCCGGCGGGGCAGGGCTCTGGGGAGGCTGCCCCTCCTGCACTGGCTGCAGGTCTGTCCTTGGAGTTGCCTGCGGTACCCAGTGGGACGGCAGCTCGGCTTTCTTGGACGCAGATGCTGCCGGGGCCCTGCCTAGGACCCTTGAGTTCCAGCAGAGGCACCCAGACTGCTGAGCCAGAAGATTTGCGTTTCTTTTCTTTTCTTTCTTTTTTTTTTTTTGAGACAGTCTTGCTCTGTCGCCAGGCTGGCGTGCAGTGGCGCACAATCTCGGCTGACTGCAACCTCTGCCTCCCAGGTTCAAGTGATTCTCCTGCCTCAGCTTCCCAAGTAGCTGGGATTACAGGCACCCACCACCACACTCGGCTGATTTTTTGTCTGTTTTTAGTAGAGACGGGGTTTCACCATGTTCGCCAGGCTCGTCTGGAACTCCTGACCTCAAGTGATCTGCCCGCCTTGGCCTCCCAAAGTCCTGGGATTACAGGCATGGGCCACCACGCCTGGCCCCAGATTTGCATTTCTAGCAAGTTCTTGGGTAATGCCGCAGTAGCGGTCAGTCCTTCCAAATTCCCTCCTCAACAGGCCTATGGTTTCTCTTTCAGTTTCAAATTTCTGTCACCAGTAAAAGCCAGGAACAGAAAGAAGTTCTACAGGGTACCCTTGACTTTGGGTTCAGCAGCTCTCATAGGACATTCATTATAGGTGGGGAGAAGGGTGAAGGGAGAGTTAAGGTTACTATGTGCACCCTCTAGTGGCATGAATTGTTTAGTGGTAAGATTAACCAACCATTTGTTAGCTAAGTTCTCGCTTTGTCTCACACACACCCCCTCTCTAGACCATATGTGGGTCTAACTGCAAAAGTAACCATCGTAATGCAACATTTGTTTGGGGCAAGAAGGCCTAGTGTTTAGACTAAGTCGACAATGAGGCCAGGAAATGCTTTGTGGCTTGCAGGAATCCCTTCTGCCTCTGAAAGGAAGGGATGACCACATGAATAAAGATGTTCTCTGGACCAGGCACAGTGGCTCACGCCTGTAATCCCAGCACTTTGGGAGGCCAAGGCGGGTGGGTCACAAAGTCAGGAGTTTGAGACCAGCCTGACCAACATGATCAAAACCCGTCTCTACTAAAAATACAAAAATTAGCTGGCTGTGGTGGTGAGCACCTGTGATCCCAGCTACTCAGGAGGCTGAGGCAGGAGAATCACTTGAACCAGGGAGGCAGAGGTTGCAGTGAGCTGAGGTTGTGCCATTGCACTCCAGCCTGGGTGACAAGAGCGTGACTCCATCTCAAAAAAAAAAAAAAAATGCTCTCTGTGTGCCACATGTTGCTGGTTACCCAGGTGTGTTGACCTGCCAGGAAACTACCCAAATGTGGTCACTTTAGCATCTATTCCTCCAGCTTAAACCAACATGCCACCCTCTGGGCTAAAATCCTGCGCCCTGTGATGTGCTTTTTTAAACTTGCTCAGAAAGTGACAGTCCTCATGAAAAGTCTTAACTGTCTATGTCTATAAACACCACTGATGAAAGCCCCAGCAATCTCTCCAAGTGTGCTTGCTTGGAAACCACCTGGGAATTCAGTCTTGCTCTTCCAGATGTTCATTTTGAGGCCTGAGTTTTTCTGCCAACCTCATCCAGGCCACAGAACAACTGGGGCAGTGATGCGGCTCACATCCTTGGGACAGGGGAGGAAGGACACACACTAGAGGCCACGGTGGCTGCTCAGTGACTTTCAGGGGCTGCCTGCTTTACCGCCCACCGAGAGCTCTTTTGGGAGATGAATATTTCCCCCCGGTGTGCTCTCCTTCCAAGAAATCTTCAGCTTCCAGATATAAACAGCTTTTGGAAGGGGAGTGGGAGGAGAAGCAGCCTTTGGGAGACAACTGCTCCTCCACCTCTACATGGACTCCGGGCTGGGAAGATGGATGGAACTGCATCCCCCACACATCATGAGTTTTGAGCAGCGACCAAGATCCAACTTTCCTGGAAGGAAATGTTGTTCGCTTAAGCAGCGTCTTGTAATTCATCTCTTGATTTATGCCGGGCATTTCAGTACGTTCCTCCTCCAACCCACTGATTAGATCCAGGCGCTGGGCTTGCTCAGAAACACGCTCTTGGTCTGAACTCCCCCTGCAGGAGCTCCGGGATGAGGCAACTGTGTTTAGTCTAGCTGGCCGCTGGTCTGCCTGGGTGGGTCGGGCTCACTGTGCTTGATTTAGGTGGCTTCACCCTTTCATGCAACTCAGGAAAGTAACATTTACCAACTCTCCCTCTTTACTTGTGGTCTCAGCTCTTTGCCTTCCAATGAAGACAGCAGCCAGGAAGATGCTTGCTATGCCTGCAAAGATGACTTCATTCATGAACTGTGTGTACCAGGCCACAGAGGAGTGTGACCTCTTGCCCCTAAAGTGCTCGGGGCTGGGGCCCACAGAGGGCTGTAGGCTGTAGAAGAATCACCGGAATGCAGAGCTCCATCAGTCCCTTTGATGTCCAATGCAAGGCTGACGATGTTGGCTACAGTGTTCTGCATATTCCAAGTATTTAATTTGAGGTTAAGTTTTCCCCAGCACCAGTGTCATTATAATCCTAGAATCTGAGTGATGGGTGTATGGCGATTCACTAAACTATCCTCTGGTTTTGCATATGTTTGAAATTTTCATAATTAAACAATTTAGAAAGTCAACTTGGGCCCACTGGCAGTATGTTTCCTATTTTGGGAAAACTGGAGTGCTCAAACAAGAACATTTGGGACAAATGCGATGCTTTGGCAGGTCCTAAGAGTGGGGAAGTTGAGGCAGCTTGTTCAACGTATTGCTATCAACTCATGGAATATACACAGCAGAGCCAACCTAGAGACCGCCTGGAGGAAGCTTCAGATCTAAGTAGCTTTACCTGTTGTGACAAAAGTATCCTTTATACTCCCACCAGAACACATCGAATAAATTAAATAGACTGAGATTGATTCAGAGATTTTTCCACCTAAATATTTGCATTATGCATTACACAACTGTTTAGGATTCGAAGAAAGTCTTAAATTGTAACTAAGGAATTATAGCAGTTTAATAATTTTTAAACTCTATCAAACCATACCTATTTGTTCCATATCACTCCTAGTCATAGGGATGATACAATTCAGAAACTAACCCAGATCCCTGACAGCTTGAGCTACTGGTAAGAAGCTACTTCTGTATTTATTATAAGAAAATGAACCACCACCCCTGTTGCCAAGGCCACTTTTAGTTGATATGACATTGTGAAATAAGAAAAATATACAATTAGGCCAGGCACAGTGGCTCATGCCTATAATCCTAGCACTCTGAGAGGCTGAGGCGGGCGGATCACCTGAGGTCAGGAGTTCGAGACCAGCCTGGCCAACGTGGTGAAACCCTATCTCTACTAAAAATACAAAAACTAGGTGGGCATGGTGGCGAGCGCCTGTAATCCCAGCTACTTGGGAGGCTAAGGCAGGAGAATCATTTGAACCCAAGAGGCAGAGGTTGCAGTGAGCTGAGATTGTACCACTGCACTCCAGCCTGGATGACAAGAGCAAAACTCCGTCTAAAAAAAAAAAAAAAAAGAAAAGAAAAATATATAATTGGTCTCTGCTCCTGGTTCCTGGCACAGAGCTCTTAAAATTCTTGTCATTTCCTGAGTGATAGGGGCACTAGGTGGATCTTTTTGCTCTATTTGGTCTTTGTCCCTTGCTCCTGATGAGGGATCCTAATCCTTGGAATTTCATGGGTGATGGGAACATCTAGTATTCTAATGAGATGACTCTTGGTAGGCTGGTCACCAGAAAAACCAAGCCATGGTTAGAAGCTTGGAACTTTCAGCCCCATCCCCATCTTCTGGGATAGGAAGAAAGGCCAGAGATTGAGTTAATAATCGATTGTGCCAGCTGGGCGCGGTGCTTCACGACTATAATCCCAGCACTTTGGGAGGCCGAGGCAGGCGGATCACCTGAGATCGGAAGTTTGAGACCAGCCTGACCAACATGGAGAAACCCTGTCTCTACTAAAAATACAAAATCGGCTGGGCATGGTGGTGCATGCCTGTAATCCCAGCTACTTGGGAGGCTGAGGCAGGAGAACCATTTGAATCCTGGAGGCAGTGGTTGCGGTGAGCCGAGATCACACCATTGCACTCCAGCCTGGGCAACAAGAGTGAAACTCTGTTTCAATAATAATAATAACAATCAATTGTGCCTGTGTTATGAAACCTCTGTAAAAATCCCTGAACTACAGCGTTCGAAGAGCTTCTAGACTGCTGAAACATGGAGGTAACTGGAGAGGGCATGGAAGCTCTGCGCCCCCATCCTTTGCCCTGGGTACTACTTCATCTGGCTGTTTATCTGTATCCTTTGTCACATTCTTTATAATGAGCCAGTACATGTGTTTCCTTCTATGAGCCATCCTAGTAAATTAATGGAACCCTCATTTATAGCCATTTGGCTAGAAGTATAGATGACAACTGCTACTTTTGACTGGCATCTGAGGTGGGGGACAGTCTTGTGGGACTGAGCCTTTGACCTACGGGATCTGATTCTAACTCCAGTCATTAGCTAGTATCAGAATTGAATTGTAGGACAATCAGTTAGTGTCTGCTGGATAGTTGCTTAGTGTGTAGGGAAAAACTTCCATACATCTGCTGTCAGAAGCGTTGTGTCACACCTGTAATCCCAGCACTTTGGGAGTCCAAAGCAGGAGGATCGCTTGAGCCTAAGTGTTCGAGACAAGCCTGGGCAACAAAGTGGGACCCCACCTCTAAAAAAAATAAAATAAAATAAAAAGCCTAGCATAGTAGTGCGTGCTTGTAGTCCCAGCAGCTAGTTGGGAGGCTGAGGCGGGAGGATCACTTGAGCCCAGAAGGTCAAGGCTGCAGCAAGCTATGACTGTGCCACTTCACTCTAGCCTGGGCAACAGAGTTAGACTCTGTCTCAAAAAAAAAAAGAAAAAAAAAAAACAGTGTTGAGTGTGAGAAGAGTAAAAACAGTCAGTTTGGTTTTTCCTATCTCAGACATACAGAAATTATGTTTATATTAGTCTGGCCTCTTTTGGTTGCAAGTGACAGAAACCCAACTTGAACAAGTTTATTAATTACAATTTTTTTTTTTATACAGATGGATTTTTTTTTTTTGTACAGATGGATGTTGCTGTGTTGTCTAGGCTGGTCTGAAACTCCCGACCTCAAGCAATTCTCCCACTTTGGCCTCCCAAAGTGCTGGGATTATAGGCATGAGCCACCATGCAGGTCCAAAACAGTTGGAATTAAAAAGACAGTTGAAGTTGGATGCAGTAATATGTGTAATCCCAGCACTTTGAGAGGCTGAGGCAGGCAGGTGGCTTGAGCTCAGGAGTTTGAGACCAGCCTGGGCAACATGGCAAAACTCTGTCTCTACAAAAAGCACAAAAATTAGCTGGGCATGGTGGCACATGCCTGTAATCCCAACTATGAGGGAGGCTGAGGTGGGAGGATTGTTTCAGCCCAGGAGGCAGAGGTTGCAGCAAGCTGAGATTGCGCCACTGCACTCCAGCCTGGGTGACAGAGTAAGACCCTGTCTTAAAAAAAGAAAAAATTAAAAAGACAGTTGATTGTAAGGATGCTGGAGGAGCTATAAGAACAAGTGCAGCTCCAGGGAACTCAGATCCTGGGACCAGGGATTTGATGCCCCCAGCACTTTCTTTGCATTTCTCTAGGTAATGGCTTCACCTTCTCAGTCTTTCCCATGTAGTGAAGGCTGTAGGCTGCCCTGGAGTCTCATTTTACAATAACCTGACCACACTTCAACAGCAAAATCCCAGGGAAGGGCTGTCATTGGCTTTGCTTGGCTCATATGCCCATCCTGGACCCATCACTGAGGCCAGAGGGATGGGGTAAGATTGGTCCAGTCTGGACCATCTGCCCATCCTGTGGTCAGGGATAGGGTGAGTGGAGTATGTTACCAGAAGGGAGAGGGGAGGTAGACAGACAAAGACAATAGCCACCACAATGACCATAATCCTAGCAGTCAGGCAAATGCACTCAGGAGGGAAAGCAAAGCAGGACGGGTGTTCACAGCGGCTCAGAGCCCAGGGTCCAGAGACACAGAGACCTGGTTTAGTCCTGGTCTCCTCAGCGGTGTAAACTTGAGTTTCTTAATCCCCTATGCCTCATGTTGTTTATCTTGCCAAAGACAAAACAGACAGCTGTAATCTCAGCTAATCAACCACGAGACAAAGAATGAGAAGCTGAAAGGTCTGTACTTGGCCTTGCCAGCAGGCTCGGGCAGAAGGGAAAAGGTCTGCATTTGTCCTTGTCACAGGTAAACAAGGGGGTCGTCCGTGCATCATACGGGAGGCATAAGAAAGAGAGGACAGTGAGTCTGATGAAGTCATATGTGGAAGGGTGGTTCTTTCTGGTAAGCTACTTCCCAGAACACCAAAGTGTGGAGGATTTTAGAAAACAAAAGGTTTGGGGGTGGGTGGGTGAGATTTCTTAATTATGGCTGTTTTCTAAGAGCACAAGGCTCAGGTTAATAACAACATTGTCAATCGGTAAAATGCTGAAAATATTATTCATCTCATAGATGTGGTTTTAGAATTAAAAACTTTTTTTTTTTTTTTTTGAGACAGAGTCTCACTCTGTTGCCCAGGCTGGAGTGCAGTGGCTTGATCTCAGCTCACTGCAACCTCCACCTTCCAGGTTCAAGCGATTCTCCTGCCTCAGCTTCCCGAGTGGCTGGGACTATAGGCACTGCCACTATGCCCAGCTAATTTTTGTATTTTTAGTAGAGACGGGTTTCACCATGTTTGCCAGGCTGGTCTCAAACTCCTGACCTTAGGTGATCCACCTGCCTTGGCCTCCCAAGTGCTGAGATTACAGGTGTGAGCCACAGTGCCCGGCCTGGTGTGAGAATTAAATAGAACAATCTATATGATTCACTTAGCACAATGCTGGGCACACATATAGGCTGCACGTTTTGCAAACAAAAATACAGAACAATATAACATCCTACATGCACAATAAAATGAAGCAGTATTTGGGATCTACTTACACTAAAACATGAAATTTACATTTAACTGTGTGTCCTGTATTTTGTCTGGCAACTCCTGGCATACAGTTGTGTTGATGATAAATATTATGGCCATGGATTGAAGATTTATTTTCAATCCATATTACCTAGACAGAAGGTAGGGCTCTCTTCTACTAAATACCGCTTTTTTTTCTTTTGGAAGACAATCCACTGGCAGGGCTGGGGACTGGGGAGGTGCTGGCCACAGCCCATCTTAGGGCTTCTTCAAAGGCGAGCTGACCTACCTTCTCCGTGCCCCATTCCCTGTCTCTGGCCCTGGTAGCCTCCTCCTTCTTGGAAGCATGGAGGTGGAAACACTGAGGTGGCAACGGGAGACTCCCGCAGAACCTCAACGCCTGGAGGGGAGGGCTTTTCCATCCATGGCCACCTCCTCCTCCTCACCCTCCAGCACTAAGTTGGGCGACTAGCAAGTGCTCATTCAGTACTGATGAACTTCAATTCAAAAGCATCAGGTGCAAAGAGAGGGAAGACGTGTGCTCCTGATTTATTTTTAAAAGCCCACATTTCACATGGAAAACAAAAAGTTTCTCTGAAATCCCTGGAAACTGCTGCAACGGGCGGGACCCCGGTGCCCGGAGCTTTAATGCATATCTTGGGCGTCACTTTTGGTTCTAAGGTGGCCCCGGGTCCCTCCGGTAAGATGGGAGTAACCACGCCTGACTCTTCCCACAGACATCACACGGTCCTGGTTTGTGTTCCCTACGCGACCACAAGCTCCTTGAGGCAAGGGGTTGAGCCTGCTCCGGCTCATCCCCAGAGCCGGCACAGTGACTGGCGTAACGAAGGGGAAATGAACGAATGAATGAACGAACAAAAGTGGAGTGGTGGAGGGGACCGCACGAGACGTGAACGGCGGCCACTGCTGGGCTTCCGGCGCCAGGAAGTTTCGGGGTCGCCCACCTTCCCTCCCAGGCTGCTCCGCGCCAGCAGCGCTCCGCACGATTGGCTGCGCAGCCCCACGTGATGCCGGGGTGGCGGCAGCGGTTGCCCGGGTGACGGCTGCCGAGGTGGCGGCCGGGCTGGGTGAGCGCGAGTGTTCGCGGCCGAGCGCAGGTAAGTGCGTCCCCGGATGCAGCCGAGTCATCCTCAGCCCGCCGTCCTGGTGCTAGGAGGAGCAGCGGTGGGGTTGGAGGGCCGAGGCTCTGCGGACCTCTTGTTCCGAGGAATACCCCGACGCGCCCGCTCCGCCGCCGCCGGATGCTACCACTTCTCGCCTGCGGTCCAGGGATCTTTCTCCGGTGAGGGCCGAGGCGGCCTCCTGGACATCCCAAGCAAGGACGGGCGCAGCTGCTTCCCGCAAGTACTCCCTGATCTTTGCTGCAGTGGGGCAGACTTGGAGGGGGACCCCCAACCCGTCTAGCTGGTGGTGGCGGTGCGAGCGGGTTACCCGGGGTTTAGATCTCCCTCATAATCTCCATCTGCTAGCCCCGTTCCTCAGGCACCCAGGTGAAGTCGATTCCACCTAATCTAAGGAAAAACAAGATGCGTGCTATGCAGTTTCGGCTTCCATACAAATCCCGTAATCCCACCCGTTTGTAGGCCCTGAATCTTTATTATATAGGAATTCAAAAGCTGCCACTGCAGTCCCCAAGTGTGACTGGAAAAGTTTTTCTTAGTTTCTGCATGGAGGAGAGCAGTGGTTCTCAATCTTGAGAGTGTATAAAAGTCACCCAGGGAGCTTGTTTAAAAGGCAGATTTCTGGACATGGTGCCTGCCATGGTGTTCAGTAAGACCAGGGTGGAGGCAGGAATTTTCATTTGCACAAGGGTGCCCAACTGATTCTTATTTAGGTGGTCCAGACTTTGGGGAAATACTGTGTTGTGGTTCATATCAGCCACTTAGTCACTTCCTGTGGCTGTAGGGAGTGTGTCAGACTTCCCGAGCCTCAAATTGCCTCATCTGGAATGGGAAAATATAAACTACATTCACCTCTCAGGTTTACTATGAAGATTAAATGTAAAGCATTTTGCACATTGCCTGGCATACAATATACCCTCAATAAATGATACCTATTATGATATGAAAGTTTAGAGAAAATTCTGTAATTTCTTTTTCTTTTTTATGAGATGGAGTCTTTCTCTGTCGCTCAGGTTGGAGTGGAGTGGCGCAATCTCGGCTCACTGCAACCTCCACCTCCTGGGTTCAAGCGATTCTCTTGCCTCTGCCTCCCTAGTAGCTGGGATTACAGGTGCACATGCCACCACGCCTGGCTAATTTTTGTATTTTTAGTAGAGATGGGGTTTTACCATGCTGATCAGGCTGGTCTTGAACTCCTGACCTCAGGTGATCCGCCTGCCTCGGCCTCCCAAAGTGTTGGGATTACAGGTGTAAGCCACTACGCCCAGCCAATTCTGTAATTTCTAAGAATGTCAGAGTAGTAGGATACCCAGCAGCACTCACGTTCAATGACAGTTGATCACGGCAGATGCTATTTAAATGGCTTACGGAGGACTACTCTAAGGAGGTGATGTTTATTAGGCACAGTGGTTAACCAGGTGAAGAGAGGGAAAAGTGTTGTAGGTGGAGAGAGTAATTTGTGCAAAGGCCTTGAGGTTGGAAGGAGCTCAAATTCTCACAAACTCACTTTTCCTGTTCCAGGGCCTTTAAAATGCCGTCCCCTCAGCTCAGGCTTCATTTATTCATCATATGCCTTGAGTACCTTTCTTGCTTACGAGGCACTCTGTTAGGTTCTGGGGATACGAAATTTAAATACAGCTCCCTGTCTTTATGAAGAAGTTATAAGAAGTGCCAGGCACAGTGGCCCATGCCCATAATCCCAACACTTTGGGTGGGCGAATCACCTGAGGTCAGGAGTTCAAGACTAGCCTGGCCAACATGGTGAAACCCCATCACTACTAAAATAATACAAAAATTAGGCCAGGTGTGGTGGCTCATGCCTGTAATCCCAGCACTTTGGGAGGCTGAGGCGGGTGGATCACCTGAGGTCAGGAGTTCAAGACCAGCCTGGCCAATGTGGCGAAACCCTGTCTCTACTAAAAATACAAAAATTAGCTGGGCGTTGGTGGCGGGCGCCTGTAATCCCATATACTTGGGAGGCTGAGGCAGGAGACTCACTTAAACTTGGAAAGCAGAGGTTGCAGTGAGCCGAGATTGCGCCTTTGTACTCCAGCCTGGGTGACAAAAGTGAAACTCCGTCTCAACAACAACAACAACAAAAAATTAGCTGGGCGTCATGGCACATGCCTGTAACCCCAGCTACTTGGGAGACTGAGGTGGGAGAATCACTTGAACCTGGGCGCTGGAGGTTGCAGTGAGCGAGATCCTGCCACTGCACTCCAGCCTGGGCAACAGAGCTAAACTCCGTCTCAAAAAATAAATAAATAAATAAAATAAAAATATAAAAAAATTCTTGGTAGGGAAAGAAGGGAGGGGTTGTTCATGGAAGACTTCTTGAAGGGGTTTAAGTCTGGCTTTGCTTGGAATCATGAGTCATGTTTACCTGGGGTTCAGGACATACATCAACCACAGGCTTAGGATCCTGGAAGAGCTTGTTACGTGGGGAAATGGCCAGGAGTTTGCTGTTGGCAGGGTCCAATGTGGGATTGGTGGAAGGGAGCAAGGAGCGGGAGAAGGTAGGGGAAGGTGGATGGATTTGAGGCATAGGTCCAGAGAAAGGCTGGAGAGGTGGGTGTCCTCCAACAGCAACTGCCTTCTTCTGTCCCCTTTTGCATCTGGCAGGGCTGGTGTGGTGCATGGGGAGGTGTCCTGCCTGCTCCTCATTGCTGCTTCCAGATCACTGCCCACTCCTTCACAAACCCCAGCTCATTTGAAGCACATGGCAGACACTGTACCCTTTGCCAACCCTCCCTGAGGCAGCCACTTCCCATGGCAAGTCTCTCCAGTTCCCTTGGAGCCTCTAGCACCCGGCTGGCTGCCTATCCCTTCATCTCTTTTACTTCACTTTTGGGGGTTTCCACATCCTGGCCCCTCCGGTTTCTTCATCCTCCTTACTTGCAGGCATCTCTTTCCTCCATCCTCCTCATCCACCCACTCCCTTGGTTGAGAGCTTTTTAGTACTAGTCACCTTCAAATTCTTGCCTTCAGGCATCTGTCCCACTCTCTGCCCACTCCTTTCCATCTTTCATGCTCACTGGAATGTGGCTCCTTCAGCAGGCCTCAGACCTCACCACTTCCTCTGCCCTGCAGCCACCTTTTGTGTGTTCCCCTCCCGCATTCTTAACCTGATTGATTCCAGTGTCCCATCATGGTTGTACTGTTTCCCCTTTCCTCTCTCTTCTAGAAGAACCTCTCGCATTGGTTAACCAAACTTAGATAGCTGAAAGTGCCTGGAGAAGAGCTGCAAAACTGTGCAGACTGATTCTATTTTAGATTCCAGTCCAGAGATCTTAAATGGACTCTACTACCAGCAACCCTGCCATGTTGCTGTAGTTACTTTGGTTCCCACCCTCGCTTCTTTTCAAACTGTCACCTTGCTTCTTACTTGCAGCTGATGACCTTGTTTCTTTCTTTTCTTTTTTTTTGGGGATGGAGTCTCGCTCTGTTGCCCAGGCTGGAGTGCAATGGTGTGATCTCAGCTCCCTGCAACCTCCGCTTCCCGAGTTCAAGTGATTCTCCTGCCTCAGCTTCCAGAGTAGCTGAGATTACAGGCACCCACCACCACGCCCAGCTAATTTTTGTATTTTTAGTAGAGATAGGGTTTCACCATGCTGGCCAGGCTGGTCTCAAACTCCCAACCTCAGGTGATCCGCCTGCCTTGGCCTCCCAAAGTGCTGGGATTACAGGTGTGAGCCACTACACCTTATTTCTTGTTTTGCTTCCTTTTTTTGAAACCGGGTCTTACTTTGTCACCTAGGCTGGAGTGCCGTGGCATGATCCCAGCTCACTACAGCCTCGACCTCCCTGGTTCAAGTGATCCTCCTGCCTCAGCCACCCCAGTAGCTGGGATTACAGGCATGCACCACCGCGCCTGGCTAATGTTTGTATTTCTGTAGACATGAGGTTTCGCCACATTGCCCAGGCTGGTCTCGAGCTCATGAGCTCAGGTGATCTGCCTGTCTTGGTATCCCAAAGTGCTAGGATTACAGGTGTGAGCCACTGCACCCAGCCTATTTCATTTCTAATCGCTAAATCTGTGTCTTTGCTCAGCACCCGTATTCTCTGCTATCCCTGTGAATGCCGTTCCTGCTTCTCCCTTAAACTCCAGGCTCATGTATCTCTAAGAATTAAAGAAAGAGGAGAGAAACACGAAGGGTGACTCAACAGTCAACAGGTTTGTTTCTTGGGTACCTGCCAAACTTCACCCTCTTACAATGGGCCTCAGTATAACAGTGGGTCCTAATAAGGACATTCTGTTCTCTTCAGGTCTACTAAGGGAAGCTAAAAGGAGACTTGGCGGGGTATGCCTCCAGCTGCAGAAAGATGTATGGGAACAGACATACAACTCTCCCTCCCAGATAAGCACAACAAAGAGACAGAAGCAGTCCAGGCCTCTGATAAACTCTCCCACCCTGAATCCTTAAAAACTCTTAGTCTGTAAGAGAGTGTGGCTCTGACCTTACTCGGTTGGAAGTCCCTCCCAGGTTTGAAATAAACCTGTTGACTGTCGGGTGACCCTTCGTGTTTCTCTCCTCTCTCCTCTTTCTTTAGTTCTTATAATACCCACTGACCATTTTGGAACCTCCGCTGGAATGTCTAACCAGCAGCTCAGACGTACCCAAAACAGAGCTCTTGGTTTGACCTCAAAACACTCCTTCCCTATGTTTTCGTTGACTCATGAAATGACATACTATTCGGCCAGCTGCTCAGATCCCGGGGCTCTTCCTTCCCATCTTCCCCTCATGTCCCACAACCAGCCCGTCTGCAGACTGTGCCTCTTCTGCCTTTTCCGTCTGGACTCACAACACTCATAGCCCCTCTTGCTTATCCAAATGACGCTCATGGCTGGTATGGCCTGAGCAGTACTCGTCTCCCTCTTCCCACTCCCCTCCAGTCTTCTCAGCAGAACAGGCAACATGCATATTTAAAAATGGACATCAGCAGCCTGGCGTGGTGGCTCACCCCTGTAATCCCAGCACTTTGGGAGGCAGAGGAGGGAGGATTGAGCCCAGGAGTTCAAGACCAGCCTGGGCAATGGTGAAACCCTGTCTCTGAAAAAACCAAGGCTGGGCACGGTGGCTGACGCCTTAATCCCAGCACTTTGGGAGGCTGAGGCAGGTAGATCACATGAGGTCAGGAGTTCGAGACTAGCCTGGCCAACATGGTGAAACCCCATCTCTACTAAAAATACAAAAATTAACCAGGCATGGTGGTGGGCGCCAGTAATATCAGCTACTCGGGAGGCTGAGGCAGGAGAATTGCTGGAACCCGGGAGGCGGAGGTTGCAGTGAGCTGAGATTGTGCCATTGCACTCCAGCCCAGGCGACAACAGTGAGACTCTGTCTCAAAAACAAAAACAAACAAACAAACCTCACCAAAAACCAACCAAACAAAAAACCCAGAAAACAAATTACTGGGGCATAGCAGCACACTCTGTAGGCGCAGCTACCCGGGAGGCTGACGTGGGAAGATCGCTTGAGCCCAGGAGTTTGAGGCTGCAGTGAGCTATGGTCATGTCACTGCACTCTAGCCTGGGCAACAGAGGGAAACTCTGTTTCAGGAAAAAACAAACAAACAAACAAACAAAAAAACAGGTGGTGTCAGTCCCCTCCTCCATATTCTCTCTGAGCCTCCTGTTACTCTCAGCCTAATGTCCAAGCCACTTACCAGCCCTACAAGGCCCACCTGACCTGGCCCCGGTCCCCCATTGCCTGCTGCTCTCTGCCTCACCTCTAGCTACATCCCAATACCCCAAGACTGCAGAGGTCTGCAGCCTGAGGCCTGTGACCTAGCAAAGCCCTCTTCCCCAGATCCAAGCGCTCAGTCTTTGCTGAAATGTCACATTCCCAGTGAGGCCGTCAACCACTCTATCTAAAATAACCCCGTACCCGTCTCCTTCAGGTTCTGTCCCTTTCCTTGCACTGTTTTCTTCATGTCTGGAATTAATTTCCACTCCATCCGTGTTTTTGAGCCCGTACTGTATGCCAGGCACTGGTCTAGGCACTGGGGATGCCAGGGGAACACCTGTCAGGTGCTGTTGAGAAGAATCAAGCAGGAGAAAGGGCTGAGAAGTGATGGGCCCACCTCTTAGAAAGGGTGGTCAGGGCAAGACTGAGGAGGTGACAGTTAAGCAGAGACCTGAATGAGACGTGAGTATCTAAAGGAAGGGCAGTGAGTCAGAGTTCACGAGGGCAGGTGTGTGCTTTGGGTGTTCAGTGGGTGTACACAGGAAGCACACAGTGGCCATTGTGGCTCAGGTTTACAGAACAAGTGGGAATGTGTCAGAGGCCACGTTGTCTAGGGCTGTGGGAGTTGGGCCCAAGGAGTCTCGCCTTCATCTGGAGGGTGGTGGAACCACAGGAGGGTCCCAAGCAGGAGGAGAATGCTCATTGTTAAAAGTATAGAAATTGGATTGGAGTGGAGAGAGGAGATGGGGAGGCACTGCCAGAAAAATGTAAGGTTACAGACTCAGAAGAGATCTGACTGGGTGTGGTGGCTCATGCCTATAATCCCAGCACTTTGGGAGGCCAAGGCTGGAGGATTGCATTACCCAGGAGTTTGGCAGCTTAGTAAGACCCTGTCTCTACTTTAAAAAAAAAAAAAAATTACCTGGGTATGGTGGCTTGCACCTATAGTCCTAGCCACTAGGGAGGCTGAGGAGGGAGGATCACTTGAGCCTGGGAGTTTTAGCTTGCAGTGAGCTACGATCGCACCATTGCACTCCAGCCTGGGCAACGGAGTGAGATCCTATCTCAAAAAAAAAAAAAAAATTGGAAGAGTTCTGATATATTCTGAATTTTATAGATGAAAAAAGGCTCTGCATTTCAGTGATTTGCCCCAGATTGGGTGCCAGTGAATGGCATGGTTAGCATTAGAGTCCAGACTTTTTAATTCCTCTGAGGTTACAGGCAACTGGTTTGGGCTGAGCCTGGGGTGTGGGCCGTGGGGAATGACTGCTTTGGGTACACCTCCAGGGAGGGCTGGTGGAAACAGTAGGAAGAGTTTCTTTTGACTTTAGCCATTGTATTTCCTAGTGCTGCTGAACAAATGACCATAAACTGAGTGGTGTAAAGCAAAAAAGATTTATTATCTTCTAGTTCTGGAGGTCAGAAGTCTGAAATGGCTCTCACTGAGCTAAAGCCACGGTGTCTGCAGGGCTTGATCATTTCTGGATGCTCTGGGAGGATCTGTTCCTTGCCTTATGCAGCTTCTAGAGGCTACCTGCCCTCCTTGGCTTATGCCACTTTTACCCCTTTAAAGCCTGCAGTGGCTGTTGTCTTTCTCACACCTCATCATCCTGACACTGACGCTCTTGCCTCCGTCTGCCCCCCTCCCTCTGCTGTGACTGCCTTGGGCCCACCTGGGTAATCCAGGATCATCCCCCAATTTAAAGGTCAGCTGATGAGCAACCTTAATTCCATCTGCGCCTTAATTCCCCCTTGCCGTGTAACCTCACGTATTCACAGGTTCTGGGGATTGGGGCATGGATGTCTTTGGGGCCATTATTCTGCTCACCACAACCACCTTTTTGTGGTTTCACAGGTGGTTGAAATGAAAACTCTTACATTTTTGCCTTCTAGAGATTTTTGCTGTGAGAATTAATTACCAGTAACAGTTCAATATGGGGGACATTCTGGCTCATGAATCTGAATTACTTGGACTAGTGAGAGAGGTAGGTATATTATACAAAACAGAGGTCACAGAGAAACATCTTGAAAACTTGTGTTTTAAAATGCAACCAACTGTTTAGTGCCTTGTAGTGTTTCTTCTATTGTTATGTTGGAGCTATTTTTCTATTGTATAATATTCCATGCATTTACATTTTGTTTTTATAACTAAACAGATCTTAAAGTCACTTAAAAAGTCCCTTGAAAGAAAATTATAAAAACAATACATGTCCATGGTAAAAGATTCAAGCACTACAGAAGTATAAAAAGGAAATTTCCCTCCCAGACTTTTTTCTATGAATAGTAAAAATATGTTCATATGCCTGTAGTTTGTTTTACAGAATGGGATGATACATTGTTCTGTAGCTTGCTTTTTATCTGCCAACAATAATATAGCATGAACATCTGCCTGTGATCTGCCCTAGACATTTGAATGCCATAGAGTGTTTCATTGAGTAGATGCATCATAATTTTTTTAACTCATTGTCTGGTAATGGCCTAGGTTTCCTACACTAAAAGCTTTGACAAGTAGGGCCCAGGCCTTAAACTTTCTGGTGCTGAAGAAATGGTTGGTGCTTGCTGCTGCTTAACTGTGTGAGTACCATCTGCAGGTTGCGAGAGCCATGGGCCTGGAGCAAGGATGAGGCATCCACCATGCAAATGCAGATTTGGAATTTGGTGGTGTGATGGTGAATATATATATATTTTTTTAATTTACATTAAAAATTTTTTTTAGAGACAAGGTCTTGTTCTGTCACCTAGGCTGGAGTGCAGTGGTGTGATCATGGTTCACTGTAGCCTTGAACTCCTGGGCTCAAGCAATTTGCCTGTCTCAGCCTCCCAGGTAGCTGAGACTACAGGCGTGCACGACCATGTTCAGCTAGGTTTTATTTTAATTTTTGTAGAGATAGGATCTCATTCTGTTGTCTAAGCTGGTCTTGAACTCTTGGCTTCAAGCAATCCTCCTGCCTCAGCCTCCCAAAGTTCTGGGATTGCAGACATGAGCCACTGCACCCTACCTGTATAACACATTTTCTTTTAAAAATTTATTTATCTGAGATGGTGTCTCGCTTTGTTGCCCAGGCTGGTCTCGAAGTCTTGGGCTCAAGCAATCCTACCTCGGCCTCCCAAAGTTTTGGGATTACAGGCATGAGCCATGCCACCTGGCCTATAGCACGTTTTCTTTTCTTTTTTTTTTTTTTGAGACAGAGTCTCGCTCTGTT
>NW_012116599.1:10808476-10812151 GCF_000951035.1 Colobus angolensis palliatus
TCTTGGCTATTATGAATAATGCTGCAATGAGCATGCGGATGCAGATATCTCTTTGAAATACTGATTTTATTTCCTTTCTGTCTATACCCAGAAATGAAATTGCTGGATCATCTGGTAGTTCTGTTTTTGTTTGTATGTGTGTTTTGAGATGGAGTCTTACTCTGTCACCAGGCTGGAGTGCAGTGGTGTGATCTCGGCTCACTGCAAGCCCTGCCTTCCAGGTTCAGGTAGTTCTCCTGCCTTAGCCTCCTGAGTAGCTGGGACTACAGGCACGCACCACTGCGCCCGGCTAATTTTTGTATTTTTAGTAGAGATGGGGTTTCACCATGTTGGTCAGGCTGATCTCGAACTCCTGACCTTGTGATCTGCCCACCTCAGCCTCCCAAAGTGCTGGGATTATAGGCATGGGCCACTGCTCCTGGCCGGTAGTTCTATTTTTATTTTCTTGAGGAACCTCCATACAGTTTTCTATAATGGCTGTACCAATTTACAATCTCACCAATAGTATGCAAGTGTTTCCTTTTCTCCACATCATTGCCAACACTTTTTATCTGTTGTCTTTTTTGTAATAGCCATTCTGACGGGTGTGAGGGAATTGTGTCTGTGTGGTTTTGATTTGCATTTCTCTGATTGTTAGTGATGTTAAGCACCTTTTCAGGTATCTGCTGGTCCTTTTAATGTCTTCTTTGGATAAATATCTATTCAGATCCTTTGGCTGTTTTTAAATTAGATTATTTGTTTGTTTTGCTGTTTAATTGAATTATTTATTTTTTATAGTATTTAGATTTTGCTGAATTTGAAGACACCTTGAAAACATTTTCAAAAGAATGCAAAATAAAAGGAAAACCATTGTGTAAAACAGTAGGTGGATCTTTCAGAGACTCCAAATCATTGACAATTCAGGTAACATTTTGCTTATTTTTCATCTCTGTAGATAATTCAGGATGCTCCCAACTTGTGGAAAATGCTGCCATTGGATAGTGCTGGAATCGTTTTTGAGCACTTGCTCAGAGTTACTTTAGATTGCACAAGTGTTTATAGATGAACTAATAATGTCATTTTAAATCTCTGTACCCTCCCTAGGAAATGTGTTGGCCATATAAGATCTTTCACAAACATTTCTTGGGAAGTAGGAAAAGAAGAAACATGCAATGTTTAGGAACTGAGACAATGGTAGCCTTCCTGCTGAGGAGTTTCAGGTTATTAATTCTAGGCACTAGGGATCCAACAGCGAACAAATGAAATCCGGCCCCTGCCAGTACAGCATTTGCATTCTAGCTTGGGGAGGTTGGAGGGAACAGGGAGCAAGAGTGAGACTGACGAGGTGGGTCTGTGAAAGGAAGTCTGAGCAGCTCTGTGAATACCAGTGGGCTGCAGGGGAGGTTATACAGACCTCAACTCTCAGGGTTGGAAGGGAACTTAAAAATCCTTGGCTGGGCATGGTGGCTGACTCCTGTAATCCCAGCACTTTGGGAGGCCGAGGCAGGAGGATCGCATAAGCCCAGGAGTTCAAGAGCAGCCTGTGCAACACAGTAGTACCTCGTTTCTTTTTCTTTTTCTTTGAGATGGAATCTCTCACTCTGTAGCCCAGGCTGGAGTACAGTGGTGCAATCTTGGCTCATCACACCCTCCGCTGCCGGGATTCAAGCAATACTCCTGCCTCACCCTCCCTAGTAGCTGGGATTACAGGCAGATGCCACTGTATCTGGCTGATTTTTGTATTTTTAGTAGAAATGGGGTTTCACTACGTTGGCCAGGCTGGTCTTGAACTCCTGACCTCAAGTGATCCTCCCGCCTTGGCCTCCCAAAAATGCTGGGATTACAGATATGAGCCACCACGCCCAGCCGGAACCTCGTTTCTATAAAAAATAAAAAATTGGCCAAGCGTGGTGGCATGCACCTGTAGTCGTGGCTGCTTAGTTGCCTGAGGTAGGAGGATCACTTGAGCCCAGGAAATCAAGGCTGCGTTGAGCCATGATTATACTGCTGCACTCCAGCTGTAGTGACAGAGTAAGACCCTGTCTCCAAAAAAAAAGTCATTATTTTAACCATTATTTGATGTCTTGATCTCATTTGTAATATGCCAGATAAGTAATCAGTTCACCTAGAATATTTCCGTTGACCATTTCCTGAGACAGCATGTTTCACCTTTGGATGATTTTATTATTTATTTATTTATTTGAGACAGAGTTGCGCTCTGTTGCCCAGGCTGGAGAGCAGTGGCAGGATCTCGGCTTAAGTAGCTGGGATTACAGGCACACACCATCATGCCAGGCTAGTTTTAGTATTTTTAGTGGAGATAGGGTTTTACCATGTTGGCCAGTCTGGTCTCAAACACCTGACCTCCAGTGAGCCACCTGCCTCAGCCATCCAAAGTGCTGGGATTACAGATGCGAGCCATCATGCCTGGTCTATTTTATTCTTATAATTAAAAAAAAAAAAAGTTATGTGGAGACAGAGTCTTGCTTCCCAGGCTGGTCTCAAACTCCCAATCTCAAGTGATCCTCTTGCCTCAGCCTCCCAAAGCACTGGGATTATAGGCATGAGCCACTGCACCTGGCCTTATTACTTTAACAGATTTTTAAATTTTAACATACCTACTTCCAAAAATAATTTGAGGCTTGGCCTGCAAGCCCCTTGAGTAGCCGGAGTTCAGGTGGCAGCCACCGCTGGTTTTCTCCTAGTACTTGACTCCCTAGTGGCCTGGCATGGGCACTATTGAGAGAGGGGCACTTTTGAAGTGGCCTGTGGAGCTCGAGGCAGGGCTGAACCCTCTGCCTGCTCCCTTCAGGCCGCAGGCCCCTGGATGCTGAGCTGCTGCTGCTTTCTGTCAACACAGACTCTTCTGTGATTGCTGCAGGAGCCAGACCTCCCTGGCACCCCCTCCCCCGGAGAGATATGTTCAGAACATAAAAGAATACAGTCATTATTGGAGGCGAAAACAGGTTCTTAGAGTGAAGTGTGTGCCTCGGGGAATCAGCTTCACTCCCCAGCACCTGGCTTCCCTGGTTCTTTCTGGATGAAAAAAAGACCTTTACCCTACACGTGGGAAGTGTATGTGAGCATCTGTTAATTAAAGCTACCATTTGAGAGGAATGTAGCAAATCCTCAATACCTAACTAGCAGAACAGTGAGAATCTTTTGTGGAGTTCACACGTGACCAGATTATGTGATGATACAGGGTAAGGCCGACAGACCCTGTGTCGTGAAGCTTCTTTGCTTATCGGGTCCCTCCAGAGGCGGCTGCTGTACACTTTTCCAACTGGGTTCCCGTCGCATTTCAGCTCTAGCTGCATCTGCGAACACTCAAATGTCTCTTCAGGTCTTTTTAAAAAATTGTGATTAAAGATAACATAGAATGTATCATCTTAACTATTCTTACGTGTACAGTTCAGTAGTGTTAAATGTGTTCACGTTGTTGTGAAACGGATCTCTACAATTTTTCATCTTACAAACATGAAACTCTGTCCCCATTGAACAGCTCTCCCTTTATCCTCCCCCTAGGCCTTGGCAGCCACTATTCTTTTTTTTTTTTTTTTTGAGACGGAGTCTCGCTCTGTCGCCGAGGCTGGACACCCGGCTAGTTTTTTGTAGTTTTTAGTAGAGACGGGGTTTCACCGTGTTAGCCAGGATGGTCTCGATCTCCTGACCTCGTGATCCGCCCGTCTTGGCCTC
>NW_012116599.1:10812486-10814694 GCF_000951035.1 Colobus angolensis palliatus
TGAGGCGGGCAGATCACCTGAGGTCAGGAGTTCAAGACCAGCCTGGCCAACATGGTGAAACCCCATCTCTACCAAAAAAAAAGAAAAGAATACAAAATTAGCCAGGCGTGGTGGCCGGCGCCTGTAGTCCCAGTTACTCGGGAGGCTGAGGCAAGAGAATAGCTTGAACCTGGGAGACGGAGGTTGCAGTGAGCCAAGATTGCACCATTGCACTCCAACCTGGGGGACAAGAGCGAGACTTCTTCTCAAAAAAAAAAAAAAAATAGTACTGCAGTGAACGTAGGTGTGCAAGTATCTCTTTAAGGCCTTGCTTTCTGTTCTTTTGGATGTATACCAGGAAGTATTGCCGGATCATATGGTAGCTCTATTTTTAATTTTTTGAGGAATTGCCAAGCTGTTTTCCAAAGTGGTTGTACCAGTTTCCATTCCCCCCAGCAGTACTTAAGCACTCCAGTTTCTCTGCTTCCTTGCCAATGCTTGTTATTTTCTCTCTGTGTGTTTTTAAAATATTAGCCATTTTGATGGGTTTGAAGTGATATCTTGTCATAGTTTTGATTTCTATTTCTCTGATGTCTTCAGGTTCCTTTTTATATAACTTGAAAGACCTTGAACCTTTCTGATTGTCACAAACATTTTTTTTCTGCTCATCCAGTCAACAGCTGTGTCCCCTACTATGGTAGATTTCCCAAATGAAATGTCTGGTTTGAGTGAAGAAGAGTGGGGAAAAAAAAGTTTAAAAAGAAGAAGAAAAAAATACATCTAGAACTGAGGTTTAGCAAAATATGCTAATTTTTAGTGGAACTCAGAAAATAGTGAGTTTCCCCCAGCAGTTTTATGTGTATAGTTCAGTATGTTTACATTGTTGTGAGATGTAAGAAGCATGTGTTTACAAGTTACTATTGATGGTGTACACATTTTCTCATCTTGTTGATTCTGCTTTGATCATAGTTTGTAGACCATCACTAATATTTTGTGACTGTAAGTTATAATAGTGGATTCTTTTATGTGTGGGTATTATTTTAAGCTCAGGGACCATTTCCAGGTACAGAATATGAGTCATGAGTTAGGAAGGATGATAGAGGTGATTATGATGACAGCAAAGGTTTGTGCTTTCAGGTCTACAAATAGAGACCTTAGAACGAACTGTAGATGGACCTTTTGACTTGTGGACTCTGCCAAGCCATGTTAAGAAAATACCTTTTCTCTAAGCCATAACATTTCACAAGAGTCTGCGCTCACCTCATCCACACAGTCAGAGAGCTCTTGGTCACCGCGCTTCTCGTGGCAAGGCCTCCTCAGGAATGGTCACAGGGCTTGCTTGGGACCTTGGCAGAGGCAAGCGTGGGGCTGAGCCTGGCCCCCCACAGCACTGCCCCGGGAGGATCTGTTCACCTTTGTGGCAGTCATTAACAAGCATGCGGGTCTCTGGCCAGCTTCCCTAAATTCTTCCAAGAGGTGGCTGTATTCAGCTGCTTGTGCTTTGTTTTGACAACCCCCACCCACAGGTGCTAACAGACTGTCCCTTGCCTATGTCCAGGAGGAACAGAAGAGCCAGCCTTGAGGAGGTAGATGCTCATTGTAGGGCTTATTAGAAAAATTCTGAGTTTACTTGAAATGTAACCGGCACCTTCTAGCATAAGGCAGTATTCAGAGACAGTTCTTGATCACATGACATAGTGAACATTTTTGTAATACTCAGATTTGAGGATTCCTTACCAATCAACATCTTTGACTTATGTGTAACCAAACACTGTTACATTATTTGTTCTCTATACATTTCCATTTTATGTTAGAAATTTGCTTATAAACAGATAAAACAAGTAATTTTTAAAAATGACAATTACACAGGAAAATTGTCTGTAAACATTTTTCTTTTTTCTTTTTTTTTTTCTGAGACAGGGTCTCATTCTGTCGCTTAGGCTGAAATACAGTACTGCAATCTCAGCTCACTGTAGCCTCCACCTCCAGGGCTCAGATGGTCCTTCCACCTCAGCCTCCTGGGTAGCTGGGACTACAGGCACATGACACCACGCCCAGCTAATTTTTGTATTTTTAGCAGAGGCAGGGTTTCACCATGTTGTCCAGGCTCATCTTGAACTCTGGGCTCAAATGATCTGCCTACCTTGACCTTCCAAAGTGCTGAGATTACAAGTGTGAGCTACCATGCTCGGCCATGTAAACTCACTTTTTTTTTTTTTTTTGAGATGG
>NW_012116599.1:10814744-10818421 GCF_000951035.1 Colobus angolensis palliatus
GGCTTACCCCAACCTCTGCCTCCCGGGTTCAAGCAATTCTCCTGCCTCAGCCTCCAGAGTAGCTGGGATTACAGGCATGCACCACCACGCCCGGCTAGTTTTTGTATTTTTAGTAGAGACGGGGTTTCACCATGTTGGTTAGGCTGGACTCCTGACCTCATGATCCACACGCCTTGGTCTCCCAAAGTGCTGGGATTACAGGTGTGAGCCGCTGCACCCATGAACTCATTTTTAAAAGTATAAAGGAACAAAGGCCAATAATGGTGGTAAGTAACAATGGTATTGGGTGGGGAAGTGGGGATTCTGTAGAAAATCCAATCTCAGAAACACTGTTACAGCTGAGCATAAAATATAAGTCCAAACATCTTGGGCATTTGATACAAAAAGAACAGTAGCAGCTGCATTGTTTTAGACTCTTAGGAAGTTCTTTCACTTCTGCCTTTTACTTAAATCCACAAAATTATGCCACAGGTATTTGTGACAGGTGAATTATCTTCCTTGTGAGACAGGTGACATGATAATTGCCACCTCCTTTCTCCAGAATTCTTTCAACTAGTGCATGCTAAATCATGACGCTGTCGTTGTCCCAGGTGAAACAGCACTGAGCTGGTGCTCCTTCCTCCACCTCCAGCCTTCTCTGTCGCTGCAGCTGCAGCTGGCAGGCATGGACAGTCACCTTATGGTATATTGGGGTCTATAGTGGCTTCCTTCAGCTCCATCTCAGCCTGGTGTGCTTCTAGCAGTGGGGCAAGTGGCAGTGCTATCGCCTAGGCCCAGGATTGACTGGGTCAGTGTGTGTGGGCTCCCGGCCACTCCAGGACATGGAGCCATGCTGTCAGCAACCTTCTGTGCATGTGAGGTTTGTTCCTGGGAGGCCCGGCTAGACTCGGTCTGGATAGCTTTTGTCAGTTGCACGCTGTGGGTCAGCAGGTCCAAAGGGTGACTTCAGTATATTTACGTGTCCGTGAGTTCTCTGGCCCCAAGTCTTTGTTCTATGCCTGATTCTTTCTGTTTCAAAGACCTTAAATGTTTTGTGTGTTCTTCATAGTGCCCAGATTGATATTGCAAAGGTGTGGGAAACCAGGGTTGGTCTGCAGGAATCGCAGGCTCAGGAGCTTGAATCCTGTGGGATCTCTGTTTTTCTATCCTTTACCTCTGAAAAGGAGTATATGGGAAATCTGTGGTGTTGTGAGTTGTGAGAATTTTGGGTGTTGAAATTTACAACGAGGTGTAGTCTGATGTCTTCTCCACAGAAGGATCTTGTTGCTGCATTTGACGACGGAGACCAGAAGGTGTTCTTCAGTCTGTGGGAGGAGCACATTCCCAGTTCCGTCCGAGATGGGAACTCCTTTGCCCAGAAGCTGGAATTCTATCTCCACATCCATTTTGCCATCTATCTTCTGAAGCACTCTGTGGGGAGACCGGTGGGTTTACCTCGTGTTGCGGGTGGGTCTGAGTGGTGTGTTAAGGAACAGTGTTTGCTGTCATTGTCCACATGGGCGTGGATTTTATATGTGGCTGTTCTGTTATATTGCTTCCAAGGTACAGGAATCCTCTGTCCTGAGGGGTGATTTTCTACCATATTCCCAGCAGCTTATATTCTAATTTCTATGGAGATTTAATAATTTCTGTAATCAAAGCTATATTGTTTTCCTAAATACCTCAAGTTTTTGAAACCTCATCAAAATTAAGTTTATTTGGCAATTTAGTATGTAGACATGTATGTCTAAGAGAATACATATTTCAGCTGCATATTAGACCCTATATTAGAACATAAAATTATTTACGTATTTATTGTAGAGAAAGGGTCTTGCTATGTTGCCCAGGCTGGTCTTGAACTCCTGGGCTCAAACAGTCCTCTCACCTTGGCCTCCCAAAGTGCTGGGATTACAGGCATGAGCCACTGTGTCTGGCCAGAACACACATTTAAACTTAAGTAGTGGAAAAGGGTACGTCTCTCTGTGGGAAGTAGTGATAGGTTGAATTTAGCATCTGCAGTCCTTTCCCAGATGGGGCTGGAGATGGGAAGAGAGGAGAGGGCTGAAATGTCAAGCTGCTGGGGTGGCTGAGCTTTGATGACAGAAGGGCAGCAGAAGCGAGCTGGCATTTGACCCCGTGCATTAATTACTGCCCTGTGGACCAGTGTGAACGCATGAGAACGTCAGAACACCAAAGGTGGGGACAGTGGTGGAGGGAGCAGCAGGACCGTACATTGTAGTGGTTGTTGGAAGGCTGTTCCTCAGGTTATTACTCTTCCAGGGAAGATCACAGGAGGTTTTCATTTTCTGTTTGTATTTCTGTTTCTTTTACGTCTGGGGGTCAAAAGAGGGCCTCATGGTATAGGTCAACTGAGATATGTTTGTTTAAGAACAGGTTAGTCTGTGTACGAGACTGTGAAGGCCATGATTGGTAGAGCCAGTGTGGGAGCAAAGCCCCACATTCACCAACTCTGGTTTTCTCGTTGAGGGCCAAGGGGAGGTAGAACCCTGAGAGGGGAACTAACTTGCCTGGGATACACATGGAATAGTGACCTGGAGCGAGCCCAGGCCTTAGCACAAGAAAGGAAAGGAGTGAGATGGAAGCTTCTGTTTCCAAACACCATAAAGAAATGCCTGTTAACCTTTAGAAACCGCTCCTGCTGGAGGCATGGGAATGCAAACAGATACTTATTTATATCTGAAAAGTAGAAGCCATGTGTCTGTCTAATAATGAAGAAACTAGTTAAATAAATGTGATAGACAAAATGAGGTTTTGTCCTGCCATTAAAAATGTTTATGAAGAATTTTCAGAATGTGAGAAATGGCAATAATAAAGTTAAAAAGCAGCATATTGAACTGTATATACAGTTCTCTGATCTTCCTAAGTTTCATTAAGGGGGAAATTTAGGGTGGATGGTAGAATTCTAGAGACAATGCACCTGCCAGGCTAGATAGGGGATGCCAGCGACATGACTGGGACAGAAGGAGCCTCAGAGAGAGGATGGGGTGAGCAGATGGACTGGGCATCGAGCTGGAGACCTCAAACAAGTGCTTTTCCTTCCTCCAGGACAAAGAGGAGCTGGATGAAAAGATTTCTTACTTCAAAACCTACCTGGAGACCAAAGGGGCAGCCTTGAGCCAGACCACAGAGTTTCTTCCTTTCTATGCCCTTCCTTTTGTTCCCAACCCTATGGTGCACCCCTCATTTAAAGAACTCTTCCAGGTAAGTGTCAGCTTTTAACTCTTGTGTCAGGTCCTGGGTAACATTGTGGTTTTACCTTCTATAAGCTGGGGGTTTCTGAATGATGCTTTAAAGAACTAAAATTTGCTTCTGTTATTATTTTTAGTTATAGCCATAATTTTTTAGTCAGTCTCCTATTAGATGGTTAGCTAGGTTTGGTTTTTGCTATCCTGTACTAGCAGTGGTTTGCGACTTGTACATACATTAAATCTGGAAGAGTTACAGTAATTAACACTTTGTAATACCAAAAACTAGGAACAACCCAATTGTACACCAACAGGAGCATGCATAAATACATTGTGTTATATTCTCACAATGGAATATTATACATCAATGAGAATGAATGAACTAAATCACACAATGATGAAATCTTAAGCTGGATACAAGAGAGGACAAGCTATGTGATTCCCTTTACATATACATCAAAGCAAACAAAAGTAGTTTTTTTTTTTTTTTTT
>NW_012116599.1:10819056-10819395 GCF_000951035.1 Colobus angolensis palliatus
TGCCACTGCACTCCATCCTGGGCAACAGAGCGAGACCTTGTCTCAAAAAAAAAAAATTACAGCAAGCAAGGATTCTCACCTGCTCGAATGGCAACTTTAAACTTTTTACATTATCACACATAGAATTGACTTTTCAGGATGTATAGTTCCATGAATTTTAACACGTGTATGTTTTGTTTGTTTGTTTAATTGGTTTTTTTTGAGATAGAGTCTCGCTCTGTCGCCTAGGCTGGAGTATAGTGGTGCGATCTCGGCTCACTGCAACCTCTGCCTCCCGGGTTCAAGCGATTCTCTTGTCTCAGCCTCCTGAGTAGCTGGGGCTACAGGCGCGCACCACTA
>NW_012116599.1:10824925-10827052 GCF_000951035.1 Colobus angolensis palliatus
GCCCGTCTCGGCCTCCCAAAGTGCTGGGATTACAGGCTTGAGCCACCGCGCCCAGCCTCCATGTCTTTTTTATTAAAAAAATTATAAAATACACATAACATAAAATTTACCATTTTGACTTTTTTTTTTTTTTTAAAGAGGTGGAGTCTCACTCTATCCCCCAGACTGAAGTGCATGATTATAGCTCACTACAGCCTTGACCTCCCAAGTGATCCTCCCACTTCAACCTCCCGAGTAGCTAGACTGTAGGCATGCACTGCCACCATTTTGACCATTTTCGAGGGTTCAGCTGAGTGGTGCTAAGAATGTGCACATCATTGTGCTCGCCATACATTTTAATATCTTATGTTTTCCTTCTCTTAATCTCTCTGGCTGTATTCTGGGTGATCTCTTCATGTCTGCCTTCCAGTTCACAAACTCACCCTCCAGCTATGTTTAGTCTGTTCTTTAACCTTTTCATTGAATTTGTAATTTCAGTTAACTCTTTATTAGAAGTTTTTTGTTGTTGTTGTTTATTCAAATTTGCTGGAACATTTTTATAGTCTCTCATTCCTTCCTCTCTTTTATTTCTTTAACACATTAAAAATTTAGGCCAGGTGCGGTGGCTCACACCTCTAATCCTAGCACTTTGGGAGGCCAAGGTGGGCAGATCACCTGAGGTCAGGAGTTCCAGACCAGCCTGGCCAACATGGTGAAACCCCGTCTCTACTAAAAATACAAAAATTAGCCAGGCATTGTGGCTAATGCCTATTATCCCAGCTACTCCGGAGGCTGAGGCAGGAGAATCTCTTGAACTTGGAAGGCAGAGGTTGGGGTGAGCCAAGATTGTGCCACTGCACTCCAGCCTGGGTGACAGAGCAAGACTCCGTCTCAAAAAAAAAAAAGAAACTCCTTGGCTTCCTTGCTCTAATTTTCCTTCTAATTTTCCTCCTCTCTCTGAACATCTCTTCATTTAACAAATTGAGCCACCACACCCAGCTCGGAAATGTTCTTATTCTCAGAGTTGAAAGCACAGAAAAAGTAAGAATGGTCAAGAAAAAATATAAGTGACTCATGTCCAGAGAGGCTTTATTTCAGTCTCATCCCTGTCATTACCAGAGCATCATAAAGTAAGTAATTACATTGAAAACACATATTTGTTGGTTATACAAAATAGTAGTCAACAACAGAGCAATCTAACTGGAAGTCTGCATGTCCCAAGCATTTCGTTTTGTTTTTTGAGATGTAGCAGTCTTTTCCTGAGACTCTTCTCTGTGTGGTTGAGCATAGACTACCTTGAGTTGTAGCACTTGGGTGATTTCCCTAGGGCTGCCCTAACAAAGTACCACAGGCCAGGTGCCTTGAGACAGCAGATATTCATTGTCTTACAATTCTGGAGGCTACAAATCTGAAATCAAGGTGTTGGCTGGGCTATGCTGTCCCTGAATCCTAGGGGAGGATCCTTCCTTTCCCCTCCCAGCTTCTGGTAGCCCCAGGTGTTCTGTGACTGTGGCAGCATCATTCTAGTCTCTGTCTCCATCATCACATGGCCGTCTTCCTTCTGTGTCTGTGTCTAAATTTTCTTCTTCTTGTAGGACACCAGTCGTATTGGATTAAGGACCCACCCTACTCCAATGTGACCTTTATCTTAACTTTAATTACATCGGCAATGACCCCATTCCCAACGACCTCATGTTCTGAGGTACCAGAGGTTAGGATTTCAGCATGTATTTTGAGGGAACACAGTTCAATCTGTAGTAACACACATGTTATAAACAAAGTTATCATGCAGTATAAGGGAATTACACAATTTTTTAAAAATATAAGAACTCTCTGATTGGGCATGGTGGCTCTTGCCTGTAATCCCAGCACTTTGGAAGCCTAAGGCAGGTGGATAACTTGAGGTCAGGAGTTTGAGACCAGCCTGGCCAACGTGGTAAAACCCCATCTCTACCAAAAAAAAAAAAAACAAAAATTAGCCAGGCTTGGTGATGCTCGTCTGTAATCCCAGCTACTCCGGAGGCTGAAGCAGGAGAGTTGCTTGAACCTTGGAGGCGGAGGTTGTAGTGAACTGAGATTGAGCTACTGCATTCCAGCCTGGGTAACAAAGCAAGACTCTGTCTCAAAAAAAAAAAAAAAAAAAAAAAA
>NW_012116599.1:10827102-10836006 GCF_000951035.1 Colobus angolensis palliatus
TTAAAAAAGAAAGCCTCAGTGACGGGGGAAGAGATTTACATCGCTGTTATGTCAGTAGTTTGGGATACGAAGAGTCTCAGTAAAATTCACTGGCATGACTAAGATGGTTTTATTAAAATAACATGAAGGTTATAATAAGACATCTCCATTAAAAGTTGAGGTCTTGCCACTAGGCGTGGGGGCTTATGCCCAAAATCCCAGCACTGTGGGAGGCTGAGGTGGGAGGATAGCTTGAGGCCAGGAGTTTGTGACCAGCCTGGCCAACATGGTGAGATCCTATTGCTACAAAAACTAAAAAAACATTAACCAAGTGCGGCGATGCCCATCTGAAGTCCCAGCTACTCAGGAGGCTGAGATGGGAGAATGGTTTGAGCCCAGGAGTTGCAGCGAGCTATGATTGCACCAAAGTCTGGCATGGTGACAAAGCCAGACTCCATCTCAAAAAAAAAAAAAAAAAAAAGAACTTTCTGCTCATCTGGCAGTATTTTTTCCAGAAATCAGATGACATACTGGCTAGAATGATTGGGTGGGGGTGGGAAGCATGGAGGAGGATACAGAGCTGGAGAGGCAGACAGTGGAGAAGGTTGGAAAGGTCCAAGGGCCATGGGGCAGCATCCAAGAGGATGGTGGGTATGCATTTTTAGTGGCTTAGCTGCTTTTTTTGTGGAACTTCTTGGTTTGGGTAGAAGATATTTCTGTATAAAGGGTATAAGGAAAATTGTCCTGAGACAAAGATAGTTACTTGTTATGTTTTTTTCTTATTTAAGTCTTTAATTTTTTCTTCTTAATAAGCATTATTTGAGATAAATAATTTATTTTTAAAGGATAAATCATGTTAAGACTATATCATAATTCTTGACATGATGGGGTATTTGTGGCAGAAAATAGCTTCTGTCCTTTTTTCTTATCTAGATGAGGTTTGTGGAAATGAGTCCCTTTCTTGGGGAAACTCTCAGTAACTTAGTGATAATTGTTTATGTTATGCCTCCCAGTGCTATGCGTGCCTAGACTGTACTGAACTATTTTTGGTATGCAGCCTAATAAGGTTCCCTGTCACGATTGTGTTTAAATCACGTGAAATATTCAAATCATGTTCAGGGTTATTTTTTCACTGTTTATGAAAGAAGTCTATTTTTTCTTCCTACTGTGGACACTTGAATCTTCTGTAAATGAGTTGGTCAAATGTCCTAAACCTGTTTTTCACAGCCTCACATCACTGGCAAGACATTTTGCTTTTGGTTTCAGTCACTGTGCAGGGTTTTTTGGCCCAATGACCTCAACTTGATGATACTGTTGGTACTTAGTAATCTAATGTTTGTGTTTTTGTTCCCTTGTTTTTTTCTTTAGGATTCCTGGACTCCAGACTTAAAGTTGAAGTTGGAAAAGTTTCTAGCTTTAGTATTTAAAGCCAGCAACACGCCAAAGCTTTTAACAATATATGTATCCTTTTGAAGCAAATAGAGACCACCTATGGTTTTAGAGCAGATTTTATTTAGAGTGGCATACTGGCTTAGGTTGCCTCATTAAATAGGGATAATTAATAGTGTTGCTTTCATATTTACAAAATCAAAGAATCAGTGGCAAGGCCTGTAGAGATCAACTTCCATATCATTAGGTCTCTGAGTCTTTCTTTTTGGCTAGGTCTTGTTTTGATGTCATGTGGCTAGAAGCTGTCTTGGTAGAAAAGAAAGTTTGTCTTCTTGTAAAAGAACTCCTTGGGATAATTGTCCATTTGCAAAATATCACTTAACCACTTTTAAGGCCTTCAGGCCATGGCATATGGATCGGGTGACCATCTAACTTGTCATTCAAATTGGGATTTCTTTTTAAATAACTTTATTGAGGTGTAAAATCTACCCATGGTAAGTGTACAATTTAATGCTTTTTGGCAAATGTACAGAGCTGTGCAGTATCACCACAGTCCAGTTCAAACTGGGACACTTTTGAGAGTAAAACGGGGCACTAACTGGACAAAGTACCAGGGTGACAGGTGTAAATAGAGCCTGTTTCAGGAAGAGCAGAACGTCAGGTCACCCAACCCATGGAAGACTCATTTCCCGAAGGTTATTAGTTATTAGTCCCGAAGGTTATTAGAAGGTTATTATTTTATTCCTTTTATTCGGAATAAAAATGTATCCAAAGTTAATTCATAACAAGAACATAATGTTTTGAATTATAAAATTGGTGATTGTTTTGTTTTATTTCATGAAAAATATAAGCTACTTTGCCACATAATACCTTCTGCTTCCTTTCTAACTCCAAAGCATTTGGCTTTCTTGACCTAATTGAGGTTTTTTTGTCACTAGGATTCCATGCCGCTTTTCTTCTTGAGCTTCTTAAGCCTTCCCTGTTGCCTGTCTTCAAATTCCTTAGCCTGGCCTGAGCCAAACAGACTGATCTACAGCTCTCCTCTCTGCCTGTGTATCCTTAAGGCTTTTGTTTAAATTCTTCTCTTTACCTACATACCATGATGTTGGCGTATCCAATCCTTTTTCTTCCTAGAGTTTCATATACAGTGGTTTTCAATGAAACTAGAACTTTTTCAACTTGACTTATAATAATTTGAACATGCTTTTAAAAAGTACTTCTCGGCTTAATTTTTTTTTTTTTGATACTGCTCCTCTTGGAACAGGGGTACCCCATAGGCAGTGTGCCCAGAGTAGCTCAGCTTAATAATTATGGGTGCTAATATGTTAAGAATCCAATCAAAATGATTTATATGGTAAATTATATTAGTTATATTAATAATATATTAGTATATTCAAAACAGTACCTTACTGGGCCCTGTGACTTACGCCTGCAATCCCAGCACTTTGGGAGGCTAAGGCGGGAGGATCACTTGAGCCCAGGAGTTTGAGCCCATCATGGGCAGCGTGGCGAAATCCCATCTCTGCAAAAAGCACAAAAAGTTAGCTGAGCCTGGTAGCGTCCACATGACTGTGGTCCCAGCTATTTGGAGGAGACTGAAGTGGGCGAATCACCTGAGCCCGGGAAGTTGAGGCTGCATTGAGCTATGATCGTGCCATTGAACTTCAGCCTGGGCAACGTAGTGACACCCTGTCTCAAAAAAATAAGAATAAAAAAAAAATCATAGTACCTATTTTATAGGAAGATTATGAAGATTGAGTTAATACATATAACTTGTATAAAACAGTCCAGTGTATAGTAAGTGCTTGATAACTGTTAGCTATTGGCATTAGAATTTTTAAGTACTTGTCACCTTTCATCCTGTTCTACATGCTTTGAAGCATATGCTGAAATATAGCAGGTCACTATAAATAACATTCTAATATTTTCCTTGTTACATGAAAATATTTGCAGTTCAGTTCAATACATTAAGCTTCTACTATGAGTCAAATATTGTTCTAGGATTTAGGGTTATAAAGAAAAGGCCAAGGTGTAATTCTCTTAGCCAAATTGGAGCTTTGGACAATAAAATGGGAGTCTGTGAGGCAAACACAGGAGGGATGGGAATTACAGGTAGAGGGAACAGCCTGTGCAAAGGCACTGAGACAGTGCCTGGGAAACTAAAATAATTTAATATTGCTGGAGCAGAGTATTGACGTAGACAAACTCAGAGACTAGGCAGGGCCTAGGTCATAAAGGTTTATGCAAAGTCCTATAAGGAATAAGGAGCCTTCGAAGCATTTTAAGCAGGAGAATAACAGTTGTATTGCAAAAAATCACTTTTTACTTCCTGATTATAAAATCAATTGTATTACTTATAGAAAATTTGGGAAAGAACAGAAATGTATTTGATACAGACATACCCCCAAATTGTAATAAATGTAGGTAAATGTATGTGTGCATATATTTCTATGTATTTTTATCAAGGGAAGAGAACATCGTCCCATATCATTAAATAGCCTTCAAAAGCAGGTTGAGTTCCCTCAGAGGTTTAAACAGGGTTACCACATGACCCAGGAATTGGAGTCCTAGCTATATACCCAAGAGAAATGAAAACATACATATGTCCACACAACAATGTGTACACAAATGTTCATAGTAACATTATTCATAGTAACCAAAAAAATGCAAACAACCCGAATGTCTATCATCTTATGAATGGATAAACAAACTGTGGTGTTATCCAAATGATGGAATATCATTTGATATTATCCAGCTGTAAAAAGGAATGAAGCACTGATTCATGCTGTAACATGAATGATCCTTGAAAGCGTTATGCTCACTGAAAGAAGCCAGTGGCAGGGACCAGGTATTATATGACTCTATTCATAACATGTCCAAAAGAGGCAAATCTGGAGAGACAGAAAGTAGATCAGTGGTTGCCAGGGGCTGGGGAGAGCAGGGAAAATGGGAGTAACTGCCAGTGAGTACAGGGTTTCTTTCGGAGGATGATGAAAATGTTCTAAAATTGATTGTAGTGATGGTTGCGCAACTCTGAAAACACTGAAAACCACTAAAATGTACACTTTATTTATTTATTTATTTATTGAGTCAGAGTTTTGCTCTTGTCGCCCAGGCTGGAGTGAAATGGCACGATCTCGGCTCACTGCAAACTCGACCTCCTGGGTTCAAGTGATTGTCCTGCCTCAGCCTCCCGAGTAACTGGGATTACAAGCACCTGCTACCACACCTGGCTAAATTTTGCATTTTTTCTTTTTTTGAGACGGAGTCTCACTCTGTAGCCCAGGCTGTAGTGCAGTGGCACGATATCCGCTCATTGCAAGCTTTGCCTCCCGGGTTCACGCCATTCTCCTGCCTCAGCCTCCTGAGTAGCTGGGACGACAGGCACCCGCCACCATGCCTGGTTACTTTTTTTTTTTTTATTTTTTTGTATGTTTAGTACAGATGGGGTTTCACCGTGTTAGCCAGGATGGTCTCAGTCTCCTGACCTTGTGATCCATCAGCCTCAGCCTCCCAAAGTGTTGGGATTACAGGCGTCAGCCACCGTGCCTGGCTAATTTTTTGTATTTTTAGTAGAGATGGGGTTTCACCATGTTAGCCAGGATGGTCTCAGTCTCCTGACCTGGTAATCCACCCACCTCAGCCTCCCAAAGTGCTGGGATTACAGACGTGAGCCACCGTGCCTGGCGTGAAAGGTACACTTTAAATAGGTGAATTGTACAGTATGTGAATAAAACTGTTACCAAAAACTTGAGGAAAAGTTTAAGACAAATTAAGGGAAAAGAAACATGTTAAGTAACTGCCTTCAGTCATGCAGCCAGACATGTGGGAGTTGAGATTTGAACCCAGGCAGTCTGGCTCCAGTGTCCATGGTCTTAGCAACACTGTGCTATGCTGTTTTCACCTCAATATCAATTTCCTTAGGATCAAGCTTTCAATTGAAGTTAGAGTTGAAGTATGTATAAAATCAGATTTCCATTTTTAGTAGAATGGCTTGGTAGCAGTGGGGAAGGCCTTTGGAAGGGGATAGGAAGGGGATAGGAGGCTGTTGAAATAGTGCAAGACTTGAATTCAGACAGTGATAATTGAGATGGGGAGAAGAGGACTTGTTTGGGAGTGAGTCCGGTGAGTATGGAGAAGTTGCTTAGCTATTTATAGCAACAGGTGGAGCTGGCCCTCCCGCCCCGAGAACTCTGTTTCACCATGCTGCGGTGCTTTCTCACATTGGCCGCAGGATGTCCGATACCCCAAGTACTGTTCCCTGAATGCCTGTTTTCCTGAACTTCCTTTTCATCCCAGAAGGAGAATGGACAAAGTAACAAAGGTAAATCATCTAGATTTAAATTTGTCTAAAAACAACTTTGCCAGTTCAGGTTTTAAGTAGTAAGATCGGCGCAAAGATGGAGAGAATTCATGATTTTGGCTTTAAGAGTCTAAATATTTATGAAAGGCTTTGCAGTCATATTGATCTGCAGTTCCTTGAGGCCCATTTTCAGGAGGGCCAGTATTGTTAGCTTCGCCTTGCATATCGGATAGCTAAGCCTTGGGGAAATGAAGAGAATCCAATAATGTCCCAAAGGGAAGTAACTGCAACAGCAACACATTTTCCCTAGAAGGCATAGGGCAGCTTGGATAAGGAGAGAATCCTTTTAATTTAATTTTTAAAAATTATTTTAATATGTTTAACTTTTACCTTGAACTAGTCAACTGGGGTCTTTGAAGACATATGGAGTACCCATTCTTATCAAGCATTTTCCATTCCAAAGTAGGAATTCTAGCCTTCAGTTTGTAGCATAAAGTGTTATTTTTCCATGGTCAATCATTTTTACCAGAAGTATTCACTTTTGAGTAAGGTGAGAAAAAGTATAGTTAATATGAAGTTGGTGGCCACAGCTGGGGCACTGTGCCTCAGTTTTGCCTTTGATACTACAGTTTGAAAGCTGCTTAAATGATGATGCTGGGAAGGGCCTATGATGGCGTGTCATCCTTCTGGTGAATATTGATGGCATAACCCTCAGTTCCCAGCAGGTGGAGTGTGACTACAGGAGATCTGGTTCCATGCACCAGCACATTTGCCCTTTCAAAGCAGAGTCATGTCAGAGAGGATTTCAGAACTGCCTGCCATTGCTTTTTCCTGTTTCTTTTTAGGGAATGAAACTCTTTTAAAGAAAGGAAGCATTAATTAGTAAATTATTTAGCTCTTTGCTCACGAGGGAGTTGGCAGTTGAGCAATGGGATTTGTCAACCCCAGGGAGAGCTTGGGTTTGGGTTTGTCACTCAAGATGGCTTTGGCAGCGTCAGCCTTTGAGAAGGCTTTGGATGCTTGGTTTCGCTCTTGGTAGCCTCAGGCATCCCCAGCTCAGCCATTCTAAGTGTGCTACTGGTTCTGCCAGCCATGCTGACCCTTCTGTCCCTCAGAGGGAACAGGCCCTGCTGACCCTTCATGGAGGGGCAGGGCTACAGATGTGGCCCCACGGGATCGACCTAGACTGCTCCAAGGGTCGCAGGAGCACCGTGAGTCTTGGAGCTCCCCAAGGTTGCCCTGCCCCCAGCACAGTATGTGGAGGAAGATAGGAAGGGGATATAGTCTGCATCCTCAGCCCTGCAGGCCCACTCTCTCAGTTCTAACCTGGGCCCAGGCCTTGGCCAGGGTGCATCGCGGGCCAGTTTACTCACATCCAACACAGCTAGTATCTTCAACTGGGCTGGGAATTTGGATCTCGCCCTGCAGCTCCTGGAAATGCACTTCAGCCCACTGTTCCATTACTGCCTGACAGACCGTCCCGACTTGGTGGCACAAAACAACGACATTCACTTAAGATGGTGGTGATGAGCCTGCATGGTCTGGGAGCTGTGGGCTCAGTGAAGCTGTTCTCCCTCAGCATGTCTCTCCTGTGCAGTCAGGTGGAGCGGGGTGGGGCCAGCTCCAGGCACTCATACGCAGAGTGGTGGTCGGTGCTGGCTGTCACCTGGGGTCTCAGCAGAGGCCCTTGACGAGAACACCTCTGTGGCCTTTCCTTGTGGCCTGGGCTTCCTCCAGGCATGTTGCCTTGGTTCCAAGGATGAATGTCCCCAGAGAGAGCCAGGAGGAAGCTGTATCACTTTTTCTAACCCAGCCTCTGAAGGAAGTCAGTCATTTCTACTGCATTCTGTTTCGTGCAGGTGAACTACTTAGGCCCCCTCACCTTCAGAGAAAGATTACATTCCTCTTCTTGATGGGAAGGAGGTTGTGTCAAAGACTGCAGGCATTTTAAAACCACCACCACACCCTGCATCCCTGGACCCTAGAGAACTGCCTTAGTTGTTAGTTGAATCTGCCAAGTCCCTGTTCTGAACTAGCCTTTGGACTCCCAGGCAGTGGGGGCGGGAAGGTGGTGAGAGACTTCTCCCTGGTTCCTGAGTTTCTGCAGCTCATGTGCCACTAGCATACACTGCATTTTTGAGCATAGCTTTTTTCTGGGAGCATTATGTCAATCTGATAAGTGGCCCAGTTTTGCAGATCAAGTAAACATGGGAAGGGGAATGCAAATAAAAGAGCTGTGTTTCTCTACAGGTTTTTAATGTTGGAATTTCAGTAAGGAGACGAGTTTTTAAGCCTTCTTTAGGGTTGATTTTAACTGAGTTTTCCGGAAGCCAAGCAGAATGGCTGTGGATTTGAGTCTCACAAGCAAAGTGTGTCTGTGGCGGAGTGAACTCTGTAATGCGGTGTTGCTATGGAGATTGGAGATTCGCATTTTGGGCCCAGGCATGAGAGTCATTTGTCACCCCCTTGTCTCCTCATCCTGCAGCTGAGGCTGCAGTAACCAAAGGCACAGACGTGCCCCCAGTTTAATTTCATTCTAGACTCAGGCGTTGTTTTAAATGAACTGGTTACGTGATATCATTGTTCTGTGTATCTTGATAGGAAGTTTTCATGCCTAAAGTGAGATTGCCGTAAGCTTTTAAAGAAGGAAAGAAAGGTACTTGCAGCCGAAACTTCTCTCAAAAGGAATTACGTTTGAAATGTATGGAATAAAAACAGGTTGACTATATAGTAACATCGGATTATTATTTTTACCTAGTCACTTAAAAAGGATACAGAAATAGTATCTTTTGGCATTTCTAGCATGAATTGATTCAACCCTTTCAGAAAATGAGCAGTTGATCATTTTTCTGGAGTTTGGAGCCCTAAACAGTATTTTAAAAAATAATGACTCATATTCATAAGTTATATTGTAACTTTCTTCATCCAGTATCTGTGGATTAACAAAGTAGCAAAGAGATAATTTTTATCTGAATAAAAACAGGAAAGAGTATATCATTATAAAGACAGGGGTTAATTTTAGCTTTTCATAGTGGGTGAGAAAAACAATTCCATATTTAAAAGTTGATCATTTTGTCTTGAGCAGCCAATTAAAATCTCATTTACCCTTAAAAAAAAAAAATGCAGTGCCCTAAGTGAAGTAGAAAGGTTAAAAAAGGGCCGGGCGCGGTGGCTCAAGCCTGTAATCCCAGCACTTTGGGAGGCCGAGACGGGCGGATCACAAGGTCAGGAGA
>NW_012116599.1:10836321-10849028 GCF_000951035.1 Colobus angolensis palliatus
TTAAAAAAGAAAGCCTCAGTGACGGGGGAAGAGATTTACATCGCTGTTATGTCAGTAGTTTGGGATACGAAGAGTCTCAGTAAAATTCACTGGCATGACTAAGATGGTTTTATTAAAATAACATGAAGGTTATAATAAGACATCTCCATTAAAAGTTGAGGTCTTGCCACTAGGCGTGGGGGCTTATGCCCAAAATCCCAGCACTGTGGGAGGCTGAGGTGGGAGGATAGCTTGAGGCCAGGAGTTTGTGACCAGCCTGGCCAACATGGTGAGATCCTATTGCTACAAAAACTAAAAAAACATTAACCAAGTGCGGCGATGCCCATCTGAAGTCCCAGCTACTCAGGAGGCTGAGATGGGAGAATGGTTTGAGCCCAGGAGTTGCAGCGAGCTATGATTGCACCAAAGTCTGGCATGGTGACAAAGCCAGACTCCATCTCAAAAAAAAAAAAAAAAAAGAGGAAGTTGAGGTCTTGCATGGCAAGGCATCTTGGCTTAGCTGTTCTTGTCTCATAAAACTTTTGACATGGAAAATAGAAAGTCCTGTTTAATGCTCTGAAATAAAGCTGATGTGTTTGAGCTGTCACCCAAATAGCTTGTAGTCATGGACAGGTCTTGTTTGTAGCTAGCTAAGGTATCTGCGAGGTGATGTCTCTGGGTAGCAGGCTGTCCTCCTAAAGAGTATACAGTTGTCCCTCAGTTTCTATAGGGATTGCTTCCAGGACCCCCACAGATAACCAAAGTCCACAGATACTCAAGTTCTTTATAGAAAATGGCATGGTATTTGCATACAACCTACACACATCCTCCCATATACCTTAAATCATCTCTGGATTACCTATTCCTAATGCATTGTAAATGCTGTGTATATTGTTGTTATACCATTTTGTTTATGACATGAAAATGATATGGAAAAAAAGTCTGTATGTGTTCAGTACAGGTGCTTTTTTCCCGAATATTTTTGACCTGAAGTGGTTGAATCCATAGATGCAGTACCCATGGATATGGAGTGCTGACTGTATTTGAAAATGGTCACAAACATTTCAGCCCTACTACCTGCTTCTCTGTTTCCAGTAGGCTGCAGGCAGTTCGGCCTCTTATCCCTGAGATGTGCCACACTTTGAAATTGTCATAAATTCTGATTCTCGGTTCCCAAGGCAAAAGTTCCACAGATAATCTCTTTATGTTTAGTAAATTGCAGAATGAACTTCTGGGGGAAAGGGTTCCTTTGTGCAGTCCAGAGGGACTGCTTTGGGGACATTCACATTGGAGGTTTGGGAGATCATTGAGCCTAGCTAATGGGTTTTGGTACTCGATTCATCATGTACCACTTGGTCTGTGTTGAGAAAGTTTGAATAGATGTTCTCCAATACTTACTGCTGCAATATGGGATTATGAATAGTATTCTGTAGAATTTTCATCTTTGGAAATTTTAGCTTATCTAATTTTGAACTATATATATATGAAAAACTTTATTTGTATTTATTTACTTTTTTGAGACAGCTCTGTTGCCCAGGCTGGAGTGCAGTGGCATGATCTTGGCTCACTGCAACCTCTGCCTCCTGGGTTCATGCCATTCTAGTGCCTCAGCCACCCGAGTAGCTGGGATTACAGGCGCGTGCCACCATGCCCAGTTAATTTTTGTACTTTTAGTAGAAACGGGGTTTCACCATGTTGGTCAGGCTGGTCTCGAACTCCTGGCTTCAAACAATTCACCCGCCTCGGCTTCCCAAAGTGCTGGGATTATAGGTATGAGCCGCCATGCCCCACCTGAAACAAATTTTTTTTTTTACTCAATAAGGAAAACAACTTTTTTTTTTTTTTTTTTTTTTGGGACGAAGTCTGGCTTGGTCGCCCAGCATAGAGTGCAGTGGCATGATCTTGGCTCACTGCAACCTTCTCCTCCCGGGTTCAAGCAATTGTCCTGCCTCAGCCTCCCGAGTAGCTGGGATTACGAGAGTGCGCCACCATGCCTGCTAATTTTTGTATGTTTGGTAGAGACGGGTTTCCCCATGTTGGCCAGGCTTGTGGTTTGGGGGCAGTGCTACCTCCTTTCGTCTAAAATGTCCTTCAAGAAAGAGGGAAGGTGGTATGGGCAAAGAGTGCTAACACCGATGGGGATTTGCCTGTTTCTGCCGAGACCTGGGCGGCTTGGCTTCAGTGTCTTTAGGGCTGCCCATGGGGGGATTCTGAGCTGATAATCCTAGAGCCTTCCAAGCTACTTGCTCTAAGGTCTGGTGGGAGTGGTTTTGTGCTTTACCAAACTGGCAGAATGATGGAATCTCTTCTGGATTCTTATTTTTCCTAGCATGAGTCAAGTAACCCAAAGTTTTATTTAAAATAAAGAAGTGTCCTGCAGATATGAATTGTCCCCCAGATGACTTCATAATACAAAAACAGAGAAAAAGACACAGGTTTGATTTAGGCATTTTGTGAGCCCAGTACAGAATAAAACATTTCTTTTCTCTTTTTTTGAGACAAAGTCTCGCTCTGTTGCCCAGTTGCCCAGGCTGGAGGGCAGTGGCACGATCTTGGCTCACTGCAACTGCTATCTCCCAGATTCAAGTGATTCTCATGCCTCAGCCTCCTAAGTAGTTGGGATTATAGGCGAGCACCACCATGCCTGGCAAATTTTTGTATTTTTTTAGTAGAGATGGGGTTTCACCATGTTGCCCAGGCTGGTCTCCAACTCCTGGCCTCAAGTGATCTGCCCACCTTGGCCTCCCAAAGTGTTGGGATTACAGGCGTGAGCCACCACCAGCCCTAGAAATGTTTATTTTCTTAGACATAGAGAACTAAAAGAAATTGCATGAGATTCAGTCAAGGGAATAGATTTTCTTAGGAAACCCAGTGAGAATTGAGTTGAACTTCCTGAAAAGGAAATTTTAAGTCAGTGGGCTATAAAGCACTATGTAAATAAATGTGGCATAAAATAGAAGTAAGTGTGAAACACAAATGGTGTCAAGTTTGTTACAACAAAACATTCTGACAGTAAGTATGGTAGTTCTTTGAGAAGAATACAATTATTTTTCATATTGTGGATTTTTATTGATGTTGTTTTTTTATTTTAATATAAACTGTCTTCCTAGAAATGTTGCAGCAGCTCCACCAGCAGCTGGTTGAAGCTGAACGTAGGTCAATGACATACCTCAAACGGTACAATAAGATCCAGGCCGACTACCACAATCTGATTGGAGTCACAGCGGAACTGGTGGATTCTCTAGAGGCCACAGTCAGCGGCAAGATGGTAAGGAAGACCCCCAGTTGTGTGTATGTCTGTTTGGCAATGAAGAAGGCTTACGGGCATGGACTATGTTGATATGGCAGATGGAGTCTGCCTCTCTCCATTCCAAGCCATTGGCACCTGCCACTCTGTTTCCAAAAGCCAACATGCATGAAGGAGATAAGGCCGATATTTTTTACTGTTTTTATCAAGCTTCTTGCAGTGTTTTATCCATTTTTCTTAACATACTGTCTGCTATATCTTTATTTCTCTGCCTTATTCTTTTTTTCTTTTTTTGAGACGGAGTTTTGCTCTTGTTGCCTAGGTTGGAGTGCAGTGGCGTGATCTCAGCTTACTGCAACCTCCACCTCCCAGATTCAAGTGATTCTCCTGCCTCAGCCTCCCGAGTAACTGGGATTACAGGCATGTGCCACCACACCCAGCTAATTTTGTATTTTTAGTAGAGACGGGGTTTCTCCATGTTGGTCAGGCTGGTCTCGAACTCCTGACCTCAGGTAATCTGCCAGTGTTGGCCTCCCAAAGTGCTGGTATTACAGGTGTGAGCCACTGCATCTGGCCCTTTTTTGAGAAAATATTTTTCAAAAAATTGAGACATGGTTTTGCTTTGTTGCCCAGACTGATTTTGAACACGTGGGCTCAAGTGATCCTCCCACCTTGGCCTCCCAAAGTGCTGGGATTACAGGTGTGAGCCATCGCGCCCAGCGTCTACCTGATTAATATTAGCAAAGGATAAGTCTGGCGACAGAAAAATATGTGCTGGCAAAAAAATGAGGGGGACATGTCCTGTCACATAGGAAAGCCACTGATTTTCTAATACTGGTTTCATATCCAGCTACCTTTCTAAATCCCATTAATCTTGAGTTTTTTAAATTGATTCTTCTGTATTCTAGATTGACAGTCATGTTATCAAATAATATTTGTGTTTTGCTTTTAAAATTTATCTTTTCTTAGTACATTGGCTATGGCCTGTGGGATATTGTTGAATAATGTCATCATGGGCATCTTTATCTCATTCCTGACTTTTTATAAAGTACGATAAAATCTATTTGTGGACATACAGATTTTTAAAAAATTGAAGTAACTGTAGATTCACACTGCAGTTATAAAAAATAATTCAGGCCAGGCACAGTGGCTCACTCTTGTAATCCCAGCACTTTGGAAGGCTGAGGTGGGAGGATCACTTGAGGCCAGAAGTTTGAGACCACTCTGGTCAACATGGTGAGACCTCTGTCACTAAAAATATACAATTAAAAATAAAATTAGCTGGGCATGGTGTCTCACACCTGTAATCTCAGCACTTTGGGAGGCCAAGGCGGGCAGATCATCTGAGATCAGGAGTTCAAGACCAGAGCCCTGGCCAACATGGCGAAACACCGTCTCTACTAAAAATACAAAAATTTGCTAGGCGTAATGGAGCACATCTGTAATCTCAGCTACTCAGGAGGCTGAGGCAGGAGGATCTCTTGAACCCGGCTGGCAGAGGTTGCAGTGAGCCAAGATTGCACTACAGCCTGGGCGACAGAGTGAAACTATGTCTCAAATAAATAAATTTAATTTACTTTAAAAAAAGATGGATCAGAGGAGGAAGGCTGGACTCTTTACTAACCTTTTTAATGTAAAAGAACCGCATTATCATAGTAAAAGATTGAAACAATTCAGAGAAGCGTATAGTAAGGAACAAAAGCTCCTTCACCACAATGCTGTAGATTCATTTCCTTATTGATGTTCAAGACTGACATTGTCTTGTATATTATTTTAGAACATTTCTCTGCATATGTGTGTGTGTGGTACAGCATTTGTACACTTAGTTGGGATCATATGATTCATTACTCTTCTGAAACTTGCTATTTCTCTTTCGATACATCTTGGAGATCTTTCCACATGACCAGATCCACCTCATTCTTTTTAATTCTTTTATACAATTCCATTATAAGGGTGAATCATTATCAGATCTCTGGTGATGAACATTTAGATTTTTTGTTTTTTTGTTTGCTATAACAAAAAATGTTGTAGTGGACATCCTTGTGTATACTGTACATCTTTTTTTTTTTTTTTTGAGACAGAGTCTTGCTCTGTCGCCCAGGCTGGAGTGCAGTGGCCGGATCTCAGCTCACTGCAAGCTCCGCCTCCCGGGTTCACGCCATTCTCCTGCCTCAGCCTCCCGAGTAGCTTGGACTACAGGCGCTCGCCACCTCGCCCGGCTAGTTTTTTGTATTTTTTAGTAGAGACGGGGTTTCACCGTGTTAGCCAGGATGGTCTCGATCTCCTGACCTCGTGATCCGCCCGTCTCGGCCTCCCAAAGTGCTGGGATTACAGGCTTGAGCCACCGCGCCCGGCCATCTGTTTTTTTTTTTTTTTTTTTGAGACAGAGTCTTGCTCTGTCGCCCAGGCTGGAGTGCAGTGGCCGGATCTCAGCTCACTGCAAGCTCCGCCTCCCGGGTTCACGCCATTCTCCTGCCTCAGCCTCCCGAGTAGCTTGGACTACAGGCGCTCGCCACCTCGCCCGGCTAGTTTTTTGTATTTTTTAGTAGAGACGGGGTTTCACAGTGTTAGCCAGAGTGGTCTCAATCTCCTGACCTCGTGATCCACTCACCTCAGCATCTTGATAAAATTCTAAAAGTGGAATTGCTAGGGCAAAGGTTTGGGCATGAGTATTTGGATAGAGGTTGCCCAATTATTTGTCCTAAAATGTCAACACACGACAACACCAAATAGGATTTAACTTTGAAATCTTTGTCAGTTTGGTAAGTAAAACTTGGCATTCTGCATATTTTAATTTAGATTTCTTTAATTATGTATGAAGCTGAGTATATTTTCATGTATCGTTCTTGGCCGTATGTATATTTATTTATTTATTTTTTTGGTCAGCCATCCATCTTCTTTCCTCATTCTCCTGTTTCAAGCAAGAAAGTGACATGATCAGATAGGCTTGTTAGAGAAATGGTTCTGCTAGCAGTTTCGGAAGTTAAAGGAGGAAACAGTTTCAGGACTGAAGGTTTGATCCAAAGTCTCAAAAGCCACAGAAAACTCCAGAGGAAGAGAACTGAAAAGCATCCAGTGTTTTTGACACTTAGAAGTTCACTGGTTGTGAGCCTTGCCACGTGAGTTTCCATGGAGGAATGCAGGTGGAAAGCTGGTCACATTGTATTGAAAGGTGAAGGTGTGTGGAGACAGCAAACATAAGCAGTTCTTTCAAGGACTTTGGCTATAAAGAGAAGCTGTTGAGAGGGTGATTGATAGATAAGGATCTAGGGTGAAAGAAGAAGAAGAAGAAGAAGATCTAGGGTAGAAGATGGGGAAGGTATGTTTTTAATATGAAATATATGTGAACGTGTTTCTAGTTGTAGGAAAGGAATAAGTATAGAAAGAAAGGTTAAAAATACAAGACGGAAAAGGTATGTTTTTTGTTCATTTGTTTGAGATAGGGTCTCACTCTGTTGTCCAGGCTGGAGTGCAGTGGTGCAATCACAGCTCACTGCAGTCTCAACCTCCCAGGCTCAAGTCATCCTCTCACCTCAGCCTTCTGAGTAGCTGGGACTACAGGTGTATGCCACCATGCCTGGCTAATTTTTATTTTATTTTTATTAGAGGTGGTATTTCACTGTGTTACCCAGGCAGGTCTCAAGCTCCTGAGCTCAAGTGATCCGCCTGCCTGAACCTCACAAAGTGCTGGCATTACAGGCATGAGCCACTACGCCAGGCCTGAAAAATGAATGTTTAAATTTTAATACTACAGAAATTTACTACAGGAATTCAGAAGGAATGGACTCAGGATAATGTAGGAGATCTAGCCCTGGGATGCGGTCCCTTTTTCTCTGAGTCACTTCAAATGTAGCTGTGCAACAAGGGATGACAGACTTCTGCCGAAGGATGGACAGAGCCTTTTTTTTCTTCTTTTTTTTGAGATGGAGTCTGGCTCTGTCGCCCAAGCTCGAGTGCAGTGGCGCTATCTCGGCTCACTGCAAGCTCCGCCTCCCGGGTTCACGCCATTCTCCTGTCTCAGCCTCCCAAGTAGCTGGGACTACAGGCGCCCGCCACCGCGCCTAGCTAATTTTTTGTATTTTCAGTAGAGACGAGGTTTCACTATGGTCTCAATCTCCTGACCTCGTGATCTGCCCACCTCGGCCTCCCAAAGCGCTGGGATTGCGGGCATGAGTCACCGCACCCGGCCGGACAGAGCCTTTTATGTGGCTGAAGCAGACCAGAAGTTTCTAGTGGATAGGCAGGAGGCCCAGGAGGAGAGAAAAGGGCCCAGCCCTTTCCAGCTCCGCAGGGGTGGAGTAGCCCTGCTTCCCATGCAGGCTGGGGGGATGGCCTTCCTCCCATGCAAGGGTATGAGCAAGGGGTGGGAAAGCAGCCGCTTCTACTGCCGTGTGGACGTTTCCCCTGGTGGAATCACGAAGATGTGGAAGAGGAGGCTCTTTTCCAATTATCATGCCTAAAAAAAAGTGGAAGGTTGTATACTTTTTAATAGTCGTTATCTGCAGGGATTGGTTTGTGGGGGAAGGGTGGGATTCAGGAGAGGTTGTGGTACTTGTACATTGAAATGAGCATACATTATTTTTCTAAGAAGAAAATAGATGAAAAAAATTCCAAGGTGACCACTTTCGATGTTGTATGTCAGTCCTGAATTCTCATAGCTGGTGAGAGAGGCACAAGAGATGCTAAAGGAGAATGCAGGATCCAGCAGCATTGATGGCAACAGCAGCTTGGCCACACATGGTCAAGCACTGGATAGTTGATTAAAAGCGTTTCCATCACTCATTCAGCAAGCACTGGCTGAGCCACCTGTCATGTGCCAGAGATATCTGTGACCTCATTTACCTGCTCACTGCAACTGTTACAATAAAGGTGTGGAAAGTGAGAGGCAGAGCTGTTGGTCTTCTCGAGTCCAGGACTTGAGCCCTGATCTTCAGATATGAAGCTTGGCTCTCTTTCCCCCACATTATGGTTGTCCAGTGACTTTATTGTTTGTTTGTAATTTACCAGAATGGTTTAGGATCTGTTTATTCTACATGACAGTGGAGATAGCTGAAGTGGAGTTAGATAATTTGCGTCTGACGTCTCATGAGCACACCTGCAGTGTGTTAGCACCTTGTTCTGTCAGGGCCAGTGCTTTCTCTCCTCCCAAGAGCTCTGATGTTAAAGCAAATGATTATTTTTCCAGCTTATATATCTCATCATCGTGCCTTACAGAAAGCTGTTGAGAGACCACTCTAATAATTGCCAGCGTGCCTCAGGTGTCCCTCGGTGAATTTCATGCCGTCACCAGATGTCTTTGTGTCCTCCTTGCAGATCACCCCTGAGTACCTCCAGAGCGTCTGTGTCCGCCTGTTCAGTAACCAGATGCAGCAGAGCCTGGCGCACAGTGTGGACTTCACGAGGCCTGGGACGGTGAGGCTCTGCGCTCAGGGCAGGGTGCCTGTGGTCTATCCCCCCAAATTTAAAAAGAGTGTAACTTTAAAAATAGCCTGAGAAAATAACGTGCCAAAGACTGCATTTAAGCTGCCTTTGGAAGTCTAGAAACTCCTAGAAGGAAAATAAATCTGTTTTAGAAGAAGGTACAGCTGAAAGCTGGCCTCCTAGGGAGAGTGAGGAGAGAGGCATGTTCTGCTACCAGTTGCAGCCACTCAGTGGGGGCTCCCAGGGTTGAGATCAGTAGGAATGGATGGAAACTTTATTCTCCTTTTTTAATAACATTGCCATGGTGGAAGTTGTGTGGTCTAAAGCAAGGGCATTTTTTTCCCCCTAACTTTACTTGGAATAATTGCAAAATTACAAAAGTAGCACAAAGGACACTGGTATACCCTTTACCCAGATTCACCAGCTGTTAGCATTGGCCCCTTCCGTTGTTGTGTCTCTACACATACGTGAATATGCACACATAGGCACACAATCTGTTTTCTGAACTATTTGAAGATAAATTGTATATATTATGACTCTTTACTCCTAAGTACTTCAGTGTATATTTCTTAAGGTTAGGAATATTCTCTCATATAACTATACAGTTGCCAACTTCAGTAAGTTTAACATTGATACAGCCTTCTTATCTATTGTCCATTTTCCAATTTTGGTAGTTGAGTCAACAATGTCCTTCATTGCATTTCCCGTCCTCTGGTCATTTGGGGTCAGTTGTCACATTGAGTTGGCACAGCTCCTAGCCTCTTCTAATCTCGAACATTTCCTCAGCCTTTCTTTGAGTTACATGACATTAACATATTAGAAGAGTATAATTTTCCCCCTTTAAAAAAAATAGAACATTTCGCTGGGTGCGGTGGCTCATGCCTGTAATTCCAGCACTTTGGGAGGCCAAGGGGGTGCAGATCACCTGAGGTCAGGAGTTCAAGACCAGCCTGGCCAACATGGTGAAACCCCATCTCTACTAAAAATACAAAAATTAGCTGGGCGTTGTGGCGGTCGCCTGTAGTCCCAGCTACTCGGGAGGCTGAGGCAGGAGAATCGCTTGAACCCGGGAGGCAGAGGTTGCAGTGAGCTGAGATTGTGCCATTGCACTCCAGCCTGGGGGACAAGAATGAGACTTCATCTCAAAAGAAAAAAAAAAAAGAACATTTTTCCTTTTGTGTTTGATGTTTCCTTGTAATTAGAGTCAAGTTCCCTGAATCACCTAGGCCAAGTGTGACCTCAGTAATCTTGTGTCCTCCTTAGGCTAGCACACCTGGAGCCCACGGTTTTGAGGCAGGCATTCTTAACCAGGGGAGACACCAGTGTCTCTCGAACTCTTCAAAGTACAGGAACCCACAGGCCAGGAGCTCACGCCAACCTGCTGCCGCATTCGCAGGCTGGGTGAGTGAAGCCCTATGAAGCCAGCTGTATAGATTTGTGTTTTTTTGTTTTTTTTTTTGTTTTTTTTTGAGACAGAGTCTGGCTGTATAGATTTGGAATGAGGCTCCTGTGTGATCCTGAGGCACCCATGTGGGTCAGAGCCACAGCTTTTAAATAAGGGTTTGCACATTAATGTAATACTAGAGTCTTAATAAACAGAAGCCTTTTTTTTTATACTACCCGACCTAATTCTCAAGTAGATTTGAAGAAGTTTATTATAATATGAGAAAACGTAAATACGAGAAACGAGAAGGTAGAAAATAAAAATAAGTAAAGAAATTGTGGTTAAGGGAAAATAAGGGTGGGAAAAATAAAAGTAAGCAAGGGCTAAGACTGGTACAAAAAATGCATGCTGCAAGTTGTTCCTCCGGAAAGGTGGGCTACAGATTGGGCTCTGAGCTTTCTAGCAGTCTGTGCAAAGAGGGAAACATGAGCAGTTATATGATTCCCAGTGCTTATAAAGCAGGAGAGGGCAGTTACATAACTTTTATTATGTAACATTTCCTGTATCCAAAACAACATATGTGCTGCATATGCAGGCTAGGAACCATGACAATAAAACAAGCACAAGTCCGCCACATGTGGCCCAAAATAGACCATTTCAGTGCTGCTAAAGTTTTCTATCCTTCAGACTTCTTCCAAGTAGGTGTATTACTTATATAATTTAAAAACAAGTTTAAATGCTTTTTTTTTTTTTTAAACTGGATGGTCAGATAACTGCTTCACATAGTTATTCCTGGTGCTAAGACCCGGGGATAGTCTCTTGAGTCAGCAGTTTCTATGGATCTTCATAGAAAGCACGTAGTCATGTGCTGAAGAGCAGGCGGCCTTGACCACTTCCTCTCAGCCTAACAGAAATATCTCAGAATGGCTGGCTCTGTCAGCTGTTCCACACACGTGGACAGACAGATGGTAGAAGCAGAGTCTTTGGGACATGGCTGCAGTGATTTTAGCATGCCGAAATCTTAGAGAATCAGCCATTTTTGAAAGGTCAGTAAAGTCACCATTGGATATGCAAGTCAGAAAAGTAACTTCCTCATGACCCCTCCAGAAGAAGGACTTTAAGCCACATCCCAGAGAATATGGCTGACCCTCTGTCCACTGTCCAATTAACATTCGGACAGTTAGGACGCAGAGTGTGCTTACCGAAAATTGTGGCTTTCTCATAGCAATTAGCATGGCAGGATCTATGTCTACTAGGAGCACTCCTTTCTTCCTCTTTCCCATTTATTTGTTAATTCATCAAAGATTTAGTGTTTTCTAGGTTCAGTTTATAAAATCTGATTATATCTTTTTTTTTTTTTTTTTTTGAGACAGAGTCTCACAATGTTGCCTGGGCTGAAGTACAGTGGCACAATCTCAGCTCACTGCAAGCTCCGCCTTCCGAGTTCACACCATTCTTCTGCCTCAGCCTCCCGAGTAGGTGGGACTACAGGTGTCCACCACCACACCCGGCTAATTTTTTTGTATTTTTAGTAGAGACGAAGTTTCACGGGATGGTCTCGATCTCCTGACCTCATGATCCGCCCGTCTCAGCCTCCCAAAGTGCTGGGATTACAGGCATGAGCCACCATGCCCAGCCGTTGTATCTTACATATACAAGCCATCCTTATATTCCCATCTTCTATAGAAGAAGTGACGTATCTGGTTTATTTAAAACTGATGTTGGTAGGACACAGTGTTGCACACCTGTAATCCCAACACTGGGAGTCCAAGGCGGGCAGATTGCTTGATCCCAGGAGTTCGAGGCCAGTCTGGGCAACATGGTGAAAACCCATCTCTACAAAAAATACAAAAATTAGACTAGACGTAGTGGCTCAAGCCTATAATCCCAGCACTTTGGGAGGCCGAGGCAGGCGGATCACAAGGTCAGGAGATTGAGACCATCCTGGTTAACATGGTGAAACCCCGTCTCTACTAAAAATACAAAAAAATTGGCTAGGCATAGTGGCGGGCGCCTGTAGTCCCAGTTACTTGGGAGGCTGAGGCAGGAGAATGGTGTGAACCTGGGAGGCGGAGCTTGCAGTGAGCTGAAATCATTCCACTGCACTCCAGCCTGGGCGACAGAGCAAGATTCCATCTCAGAAAAAGAAGAAAATCAGCTGGGCTTGGTGGTGTACGGCTGTAACCCCAGCTACTCAGGAGGCTGAGGTGGGAGGATCACTTAAGCCCAGGAGTGGAGGCTGCAGCAAGAGGAGATCGCACCACTGCACACCAGCCTGGGTGACAGAGTGAGAACCTGTCTTAAAAGAAAGAAAAAACTGATGACATGTTATTAAGCACGGTTTAAAAGGGAGCAGGGGTATGACATAACTGGTTATCCCACAAGAAGTTATCAATGCCATCTGTCAGGAGACAGTCCCACCACCCCTGACTGTTACATTAGCAGCAAAATACAGACTCTGTGTAGCCACTGGAAACCAGGGGAGGGAGGATGAGTTATGTTTAGCTTAATGATACCATTCTTCTTCTACTGAATCATTGACTTAGGAACACACAATAAAAGCTGCAAAAATTCTAGCCGATTTCTCTAACAAAATGATGAAAAGCGGATGGGGGGTCATTGTCAAAATATAAAAGAATATTGTTGGCCGGGCACGGTGGCTCAAGCCTGTAATCC
>NW_012116599.1:10849243-10859023 GCF_000951035.1 Colobus angolensis palliatus
ATTGTTGTTGACTATGCATGCATATATAAAGTTGATTTATGATACCTGTCTCGAGTTCAGATTTACAATGTGTGAAGAAGGAAATTAAGAAACAGTTTAGATGCAACGTCCAGTGACTGGACTGATAGGATTTAGTATTTGGAAGGAGAAGATTGCTTGCTTTTTTAATAATTTTTTAAGGGGATAAATTCTACTCTAGGGCCCAACAGAAGACCATCAATTTCAAGATAAATACGTGGCACAGATCAGCCTCCTTCACGGAGCGGTCTCGGGTCAGCTGGCCGTCAGGTGCTCTGTTGAGCTTGAGTGTTACTGCTAATTACATACTGTAAAGGAGTTTGGCTGGGCCCTGCCACAAAGCTGTTGGTGTCTATAAAGTTTGGTACACTTGATACTGGTTTTTATATCTGGCAGTTAACAAGAATCTGGGCTTCTACCAACTTACTCGCTGTTCAGAATTCAAAAGGGCCCTTAAATAGAGCCCCTCTTTCCCCCTGAGTTCTGAACTGATTGAAATATAGGACAAAAGAGGAAAGGAAAATGGAGCTGAAAATATCACTGTTGGTACTGACAAAGCTTATATTGGAGAATGTGGATCTTTTTTTTTTTTGAGACAGGGTCTTGCTCTGTTACCCAGGCCAGAGTGCATTGGCACAATCAGGGGTCACTGCTGCCTTGACCTCCTGGGCTCAAGTGATCCTCCCACATCAGCTTCCTGAGTACCTGGGACTATAGGCCTGCACCATCATGTCCAGCTAATTTTTATTTTTTATTTTTGTAGAGATGAGGTCTCACTATGTTGCCCAGGCTGGTCTCAAACTCCTGGGCTCAAGCAGTCCTCCCACTTTGACCTCCCAAAATGATGGGATGGGATCACACCCAAAATGATGGATGTGAGCCACCACACTTGGCTGAGAATGTGGATTTTGTTTGTAGGCAGGTGGGGTCCTACTCTTGTGCCTGGGAATTACAGAAGCATTCTTGCACAGTCCTGGACAGCTCTGGCCAAGCCTAGCCCGCTGCCATTGCTGTGGCTGCCATGAGGGCGGCACGGAGGAGCGGAGTTGACACGTCTTCTCTGGTGGGCTCTGCCCAGAGCAGAAGAGGACAGGCAGGGCAGTGATGCCAGCTCTGCCCCTGCCTCACAAGTCCTGGTAGTCACCCCTCTCTGGAGAGGAAGGCTCCCACCAACAGAGCACCTCACAATAGAAACACCACAAGAGGAAAGAAGTGTGGTTCTGCCCTCACCTAGTTCACACCCAGGTAGCTGTGTTCAGAAAGCTGCCCATGTTATCAAAGCTGGCACAGGTGTCTAGGCACTCCCAGAGGGTTTATAATGACGGGATTCATTTCTTTGAGGCAAGAGCTGTCCCAGGTGGCCTTTTTAGTTTGACTCCATGTATTGCTGTTCCAACACATTTATCTTACTGTAGTCCTTACCTTATCAGAGCCTGTGGCTTGCTGGAATAGGAGAGAAATCAGATTTTATATTATCATCAACTTAGTGATAAGAAGTAAGGGAGAAACTTACCCCTCAGGGCACAAGAGGCTGAGTTTTTTGTTTTCTAAGATTACGCAAGTCTCGCAGGTGTGTTTGTTTGCAGGGAACACAGTGCTAGGCTGTTCCTGGATGACATTCTGCGGTCGCGGTTTCTGTCGTGGTTTTGCCCGTGGCAGAGCAGCTCCCTGGCTGTGATCTATTGAAAGTCAGCCCTGGGCACAAGGGGTTAGCGTTAAGGTTAGGGCTAGCGTTACACAAATGTGTTAGCTAGAAAGTGTACCATTTTATCTGTAAATGGAACAAAACCCGTCTCCTCCCTTCGCTCAGCGCATCCTGCCCTCCCATGGGAACCTGTTGCCTGTGTTTCATATGCATCCTTCTAGAGTCTTTAAGCATATATCATTAATTTTTACTTATGTGTATATTTTCTTTATCTTTCAGAGTTCTAATTTGAGAACAGCATTCCTCCAGCAGACAGTTAGGTGGCTTTTCTGTTTCCTGCTGTTTCTAGTGGTGTAGTACACATTTTTCCTGCCAGGAGCAGTTGAAAGTGCCTTGGTTGGTCTTTCTCTTCTTCACCCCCTCTTCCCCCTGGGCAAACGTGAATGCAGAGACCCTGGAGAAAAGGTGTGCCACGAAGGGGGGCCGTTCCACCCCACACCGAGCCTCTGCCCTAAGGGCAGGACAGGAGTGGGTAGAAGGGAGGCTGACCAGGAGCCAGAGTCTGGTGCCAACTCTTAAGGTAGAAATTCGAGCTCCTGTCCCTTGGGTGAGTCCCACATCCCACCTAGTGGCACCTCTGGGTTTGTGGATTCCTTGGATGGGGAGGTTTCCGTTTAAATGCATCCTTATTTAGAAAGATGGCCCATTTGAGAATGAATGCTCTTTTTCTTCAATGACTCCAGATAAGGCCCCATTGGAAATAAAAGTTAAAACACTTTATTTATTTGGCTTTTATTTTAGGCTCAGCAGGTACATGTGCAGGTTTGTTACATGAGTAAATTACATGTTGCTGGGATTTGGGGTACAGCTGATCTCATCACCCAGGTAGTGAGCACAATCCTGAGAGTTAGTTTTCAAACCTTGCCCCTCCCACCCTCCCCCTGCCAATAGTTCCCAGTATCTGTTATTCTGATCTTTGTGTCCTTGAGTGCTCAGTGTTTAGCTTCCACTTAGAAGTGACAGCATGTGGTATTTGGTTTTATTTTCCCGTGTTAATTCGCTTGGGATGATGGCCTCCAGTACATCCATGTGGCTACAAAGGCCGTGCTTTTGTTCTTTTTTATGGTTTCATAGTGTTCCATTGTATATATGTACCACATTGTCCTTATCCAGTTCATGCTGATGGGCACTTGGGTTGATTCCATGGCTTTGCTATTGTGAATAGTGCTGCCATGAACATATGAGTACATATGTCTTTTTCGTAGAACGATTTATTTTCTTTTGCGTATAGTATTGCTGGGTCAAATGGTAGTTCTGTTTGAAGTTCTGGAGAAACCTCCAAACTGCTTTTCACAGGGGCTAATTTACATTCCCACCAACACATACAAAGATTTTTTTGTTTTTGAGACAAGGTCTTGCTTTGTCGCCCAGGCTCACTGCAGCTTCGACCTCCTGGGCTCAGGTTCTCCTCCTGCCTTAAGTCTCCCAAGCAGCTGGGACTACGGACACACGCCACCACACTTGGCTAATTTAAGGAAAAGGTCCCGCAGAGCTGAACAGTCAAGATGTGTGACTTCACCGAAGACCAGACCGCAGAGTTCAAGGAGGCCTTCCAGCTGTTTGACCGAACAGGTGACGGCAAGATCCTGTACAGCCAGTGTGGGGACGTGATGAGGGCCCTGGGCCAGAACCCTACCAACGCCGAGGTGCTCAAGGTCCTGGGGAACCCCAAGAGTGATGAGATGAATGTGAAGGTGCTGGACTTTGAGCACTTTCTGCCCATGCTGCAGACAGTGGCCAAGAACAAGGACCAGGGCACCTATGAGGATTATGTCGAAGGACTTCGGGTGTTTGACAAGGAAGGAAATGGCACCGTCATGGGTGCTGAAATCCGGCATGTTCTTGTCACACTGGGTGAGAAGATGACAGAGGAAGAAGTAGAGATGCTGGTGGCAGGGCACGAGGACAGCAGTGGTTGTATCAACTATGAAGAGCTCGTCCGCATGGTGCTGAATGGCTGAGGACCCTCCCAGTCTCCCGACTCCGTGCCTTTCCCTGTGTGAATTTTGTATCTAGCCTGCAGTTTCCCTAGGCTCTCTTGTCTCAGCACCTTTCCCATCTTGTCTCTCTTGGATGATGTTTGCCGTCAGCATTCACCAAATAAACTTGCTCTCTGGGCAAAAAAAAAAAAAAAAAAAAAAAATTTTTTTTGTAGAGACAGGGTCTCACTTTGTTGCCCAGGCTGGTCTTGAACTCCTGGCCTCAAACACTCCTCCCACCTTGGCCTCCCAAGGTGCTGGAATTATAAGCGTGAGCCAACATGCCCAGCCTTGTGATTTTAATTTGCATGAAAATGGTTTTGATTTTGTGATAGATACTATAGCATTAAATGTAAAAAGGCCCAGGACATGTGGCTCTTGTAAGGCACCTGCTTCCACCTCAGCCGTCTTTGTCAGCAGCTTCCTGTTATGTGGCTTGTGGCTCTGGCCTGAAGCTCAGCATCTTCAGCCCTTGCCTTATCCCCAGTGTGATTTTCTTACATCTTGGCAAATGCCTATGCTTTCCCCCACATTGCCGCCATGTGTCCAGGCCATCTTACTTGGTGTGACGCCCTGTGTATTGAGGAGTCTCCCAGCCAGCACCCCTGACCCTGCTATACCTTGTATACCGATGCCTGTCGCATACCCAGACCAACCTGGTGATGAGAGGGTTTAACAACTTTGTAGATTGGGTGCGGTGGCTCACGTCTGTAATCCCAGCACTTTGGGAGGCCGAGGCAGGCAGATTACTTGAGGTCAGGCATTTGAGACCAGCCTGGCCAGCATGACGAAACCCCATCTCTACTGAAAATACAAAAATTAGCCGAGTGTGGTGGCACACACCTGTAATCCCAGCTACTTGGGAGGCTGAGGTACGAGAATCACTTGAACTTGGGAGACAGAGGTTGCAGTGAGCTGAGATCGCGCCACTGCACTCCAGCCTGGGCAACAGAGCAAGGCTCTGTCTCGAAAAAGAAAACACCTTTGTATTAATAACTCAACCAGTGGGTAGAGCTGTGACCGGCCATCAGCTGAGACCTTTCCGGAGCTCCAAACCCAGACTTCCTGGCCTCCCCATGAATGACAGGTTCACCAGATTTGTGTCCAAATCGGGCTCAACTTTTCCTCCACACAGGTGGTCTCCCCTCCTGAATTTCCTATCTCGGTGAAAGACACTCCAGGGAACACCTGGGAAGCCTCAGGTTTTTCTATGTCCTTTGCCTGGTTATGGGATCGGAAAGAGCTTCCTCCCTTCCTGCCCATGTTGCTGTTGTTTCTGTGTGTATTTAGGCTCTCCATAGTTCTCTCCTGGCTTAATGTCACATTTCCTAATTGATCTTAAAGCTCTTACCTTACTGGTCATTTGTCACATGGGACCTGAAGTGGCCTTTCTGGTTGTGTCTTGTTTATTTGTACCCTTCATGTTCCAGGAAGGACTCAGGTGTCTTACAGGCATCCGATCATATTACCCTCTTGCTCAACACCGTCATCACCTTAGGGTGAAGTGGTTTTCATCTTGTGCAAGCGTCCCTGCTTGTTAAAAAGCTGGCAAGGCCAGACGCAGTGGCTCACACCTGTAATCCAAGCACTTTGGGAGGCAGAGGCAGGCGGATCACAACGTCAGGAGTTCGAGACCAGCCTGACCAATATGATGAAACCCTGCCTCTACTAAAAATACAAAAATTAGCCAGGCATGGTGGCGGGCACCTGTAATCCTGGCTACTCAGGAGGCTGAGGCAGAAGAAGCCCTTGAACCCGGGAGGCAGAGGTTGCAGTGAGCCGAGATCATGCCACTACACTCCAGCCTGGGCAACAGTATGAGACTCCGTCTCAAAAAAAAAAGAGTGGGCCATAGCAGCCTCTTCCCCATCTGATGGGGATGTGCCTCTGGCTTGGGCCTCCATCGCCTCTCCAGTCCCCTGACTGACGTATTGCCTCAAGGGTTCCATTGTGGGCATTTGAACCTCTGTTGAGGTCAAGGGGCCCTACCTTCCTTACCCACATGCACCCTGCACAGCCTGCCCAGCCACAGTGCTCTGTGTTAGTCCATGTGAGTAGGGAGAGAAGAAGGGGTTGGCAGAAATGGCCTCATCTTCGGGGGCTCACTGGTAGCCTCTGCTGGGGTCTAGCCCCGACACTTACTTTCTGCCCCTCACTGGCCCACACACCCCTGCCCCATCCTGCTGCTATCTCTACTTAGAGCAGCATTTTCCAAAGCCTATGCCCACAAATGCCCATCCCGCAGGATTTCCCTGCCCCACAGCCAAACAGCCTGGGAGTTAATAAGCTTGTGAACTGCCGTACAGTGAGATTCCCAGCCCAGCAGCACAACATGAGACTCCCGAGAAGTCCCAGGGGAGAACTGTTACCCTTGCTGAACCCAGTCAGTCTCCAGTTAGGTTGGACCCAGGAACACTTTCCTTACCTGACACCTCCTGCTGGTTTCTCTTAGAAAGTCCCCATCCTGCTAGTCACCAAGAGCTGTCCCAGGCTTGGTGTGGCCCCCACTGCCCACCTGCCCACATCATGACACCAGCCAGAGGGAGCAGCTGCTCTGGGAGGCAGGCCCCAGGCCCTCCTGTGGCTGAGAGGGGATGGATGGAGGCAGAAATGCAGCTGCTTCACCTTGGCTTAGGTAGACATTTATCCATCCTACCCAAAGATTCCAGAGAACCTAGAAGGGAGCCTGGCACAAGGCAAGTGCTCAGTGAGTGATTGACAGGTTGCTACATTAGTTGTTCCACTGTTCTTCACCAGCACCCTAAAAAGGGTTGCCCCTGAATTTGACCCAGCCTTCTTCAGATGGGAGAACACCACCCACCCATGCACACCTCCACGGACGGGATACCACCATGTACATTCGCAGGTCCATTGTGATTGGGAGCACAGTCCTTTTTCTGATGCCCCAGGCCTGCTAGGCCTTTCCCTGGGCTCTCAGCCTGAAATCCTAGAAAGCAGACAGCACTCAGTTGGGCTGGAGTGGGCTGCGGTCAGAGCCTCCGTAGCAGGGGGAGTCCACCCTGTATTCAGAACCCATTGTTAGCTCAGTGAAGGAAATTCTTCTGACTGTGATTGGTGATCCTGACTGTGATGGATGGTTTTGGGGCTTGTGATTGTTGATGTCTTTGTTGTAGGGCTGTCTGTTGCACTGTAGGTTGCTTAGCAGCATTCTTGGCCATCCTCCATTAGATGCCAGTAGCGCTACTCCCACTTTTAACAACCCAAAATGTCTCCAGACATTGTCAGATATCCCCTGTGGGCAAAATCACTCACAGCTGAGAAGCACTAGAGGGAAAGGAAACATGGCTAGTGCACAGTGTGGAAAATGCTGCCACGCATGCTGCGGAGAACTCGGAATGCTGAGGAAAATCAGTGCCAGCCCATGCTCCCAGAGGGGAGGGTAGACGATGAGCCTGGAGATGGTCCCTGAGAACATGGAAGGCCAGGGAAGATCGGAGCTATCCTGGAGGATGGGGAGTGAAAGAGGCTGAAGGGAGCGAGGGGCCAGCAAGGAGAGGAACTGGTGACTGGAGCCTTGAGGGGGCCTGAGATGAGACTGAGCACATGCGATTTTTACAAAGACCCTTGTGCTGAGTGTAGAAAGAGGGCTGGAGGAGAGACCTGAAGCAGGGCAAATGCGGGTTTGGGACCCAACTGCCTGATTAGATTCTTGTTCTAGGGGAAGTTGCTCAGCCCCTGTGTTTGTGCATCTGAAAGTGGAAATGACAGTGCATGAAATGAGTTAATATGTGTAAAGTCCTTACAATGGTGTTCCTGGTGACTAGTGAGCCCTCCATAAATATGAGTGAGTACATCCTTATTAAGCTAACGTGGTAGTTCAAAGGAGAGAAGAAGTCCTGAACGAAGCCCCTGGCACAGGGATTAGAGAGAAGGTAGCAGCTGTAGGATGGAATCAGTAGGACCTGATACTTTGGGGGATGTAGAGAGTGAGGAGGCCGCTCCTTTCCTTTTCTTTTCTTTTCTTTTCTTTTCTTTTCTTTTCTTTTCTTCTCTTTTCTTCTCTTTTCTCTTTTCTTTTCTCTTCTCTTGTCTCTTCTGTCTTGTCTCTTCTCTTCTCTTCTCTTCTTTTCTTTTCGAGATGGAGTCTGGCTCTGTCGCCCAGGGTGGAGTGCAGCAGTGTGATCTCTGCTCACTGTAACCTCCGCCTCCCAGATTCAAGCGATTCTCCTGCCTCAGTCTCCCAAGTAGCTGGGATCACAGGCATGAGCCACTGCTCCCATCCATGCTAATATTTTAGTATGGCTGTGTCCTTACTTGACCCATATGACTTGTTATCTTAGCTTCTTGGTCTCTGTAATGTGTTAAATGAATATTTTTTTTCTTTTTTGATACAAGGTCTCACTTTGTTGCCCAGGCTGGAGTGCAATGGTGTGATCTTGGCTCACTACAGCCTCAACCTCCTAGGCTGAAGCAATCCTCTCACCTCAGCCTCCCGAGTAACTGAGACCACAGGCACACGCCATCATGCCCCGCTAATTTTTTGTTTTTTTTTAGAGATAGGGTTTCATCATGTTGCTCTGGCTGGTCTCAGACTCCTGGGCTCAAGTGATCCTCCTGCCTCAGCCTCCCAAAGTGTTGGGAGTACAGGCGTGAATGAACCTCTGTGCCCAGCTAGATGAATAATTTAGATGACATTTCAAACTTGCTTTCTAAACTCACTATTTAAGCCAACAACAGGAATAGGTAATTTCTTTATTAAAACAATCAAGGGTTAAAAAGTATAAAAACATATATGCATGATCTGAGCCATTTTTTAAATTTAAATTTAAATTTTGTTTGTTTTTTTGAGATGGAATTTTGCTCTGTCACCCAGGCTGGAGTGCAGTGGTGTGATCGTAGCTCACTGCAAGCTCCGCCTCCTGGGTTCAAGCGATTCTCCTGCCTCAGCCTCCCGAGTAGCTGTGACTGCAGGTGTGCACCACCACACCCAGCTAATTTTTTGTATTTTTAATAGAGATGGAGTGTCACCATGTTGGCCATGCTGGTCTGGAACTCCTGACCTCAAGTGATTTGCCCGCCTCAGCCTCCCAAAGTGCTGGGTTTACAGGCTGGGGCCACTGTGCCTGGCTGATCTGCGCCATTTAAAAGTGGTGCTTGGCTGGGCACGGTTTGACTGGGTTGAACCCCGTAGGCAGAGGTTGCAGTGAGCTGAGATCGTGCCACTGCACGCCAGACTGGGTGACAGAACGAGACTATGTCTCAAAAAAAAAAGTTATGGACCAGAGTTGGGTTTCTCCAAGTTTATTGTGCAGGCATGTCCGCTGGGGACCTGGCTGAAGTGCAGGTTCTGGTTCAGGAGGTCTGGGACGGTACCCAAAATTCTGCATTTTCAATGAGATCTGGATGATGCTGCTTATCTGAGGAGCACACTTTGAGTAGCAGGGGGCTGCAGAGTCCAGAAATAAACCTAAGGAGAGTTGTATACCTAGCAGACAATGGAGGTAGGAAAGGGGTGGTTTATTTCATGGGTCACGGAGTCAGATGCTGTCAGGGCTAGGAAGTGTGTGAAGCAGCTGGTGTCAGGCTGTAGGGAGCTCTGGGGCCTGAAGATGATGTTTCTTCCACCTTAGTGTTCACGTTCAAATTTAAAAAGGAAGAACAAAAAGGAGGTGAAGAAAAAGAGAGGGAGGAAGCAAGATGTACTGATGGAAGCATTTTGAGGTGCTACTGGATGGCCTGGGTGGGACTTACATGGCACAGCATAACTGGCTCTCAGGGAACAAGAAAACAAAGTTGCATGCGTCACTCACACCGCAGAGGAAAACAGCATGAACTCCAGAAGGATGAAATCTCTAAACGTAAAAAATAAAGCTATGAAAATGTTAGAAGAATTGAGAGAATGTGTGTATCACCTTGAGGTAGGTGACCTTCTGAAGCAGGACTGCAATCCATGAAAACAATCTGGTATCACATAAGGCATGAAGGCAAAGTCAAAAAGCAGGTCATGTCTATGAAAAATAATGGGCAATATCACTAAAATTTAAGAAAGTAAACTGTTTTCGGCCGGGTGCGGTGGCTCACGCCTGTAATCCCAGCACTTTGGGAGGCTGAGGCGGG
>NW_012116599.1:10859688-10869343 GCF_000951035.1 Colobus angolensis palliatus
TGCATGCAAAGAGGGGAGAATCATAAAATGTGTCCTCAAGTGCCCATCACCCAGCTTGATCAATAAATGGCATTTCACTAATCTTGCTTTCTTTCTTCTCCTCTACTTATTCCCTGCCCCCACCCTGGAGTTCTTTAAAATCCAATTCCAAACATGTCATGTCACCTGTAAATTATTCAATATACATCTCTAACTGATCGGAGACTTTAATATACAAACACATAGCCACAACACCAAATACAGTTAACACTAATTCCTTGGTATCTAATACCAGTCCACTCCATATTCAGATTTCCCTTATTTTCTCAAAATATCTTTTTACACTTGGTTTATTTGAGTCAATTCAAACAAGCACCACACACTGTATCTGCTTTTATGTTTCTCAAATGTATTTTAGTACATACATAATACAGCACTGCCTATAGTGGCAAAAAGACACACACACATACACAATAAATGGGACAAGAATCTCCATAAAGTAGGCAATGATTTTGCCTATAGACAGGATCAGAATTATAAGAGAGTGGGGTGGAAGAGAGGTTGTTAATGTTTTTTAAACACCTCTAGAATGTTTGACTTGGTACAAAGTGCACATTTTTATACTTGAAGAGAAAATCTTAATAAAGAAAAAAGCCAGAATAATATAATGATTTCATATTGCTTTTGTTTTTCATAATGTATTTAACTAGGCAGCTTGAAACGCCCCTGGGAGTTTGGTCAGGGAGAACCCATTGTTTTCTTTTCTTTTTTGTTTTTTTGAGACAGAGTTTCGCTCTTGTTGCCCAGGCTGGAGTGCAATGGTGTGATCTCGGCTCACCACAACCTCTGCCTCCTGGGTTCAAGCGATTCTCCTACCTCAGCCTCCCGAGTAGCTGGGATTACAGGCATGCGCCACCACACTCGGCTAATTTTGTATTTTCAGTAGAGACAGGAACCCATCGTTTTCTATAGAGGTTTTTTTTTTTTTTTTTGGTTGTTTGCTTTTGTTTTTTTCTAAAGAAAATAAAAGAATCAAAGAATGGTTACACCATAGGCAGAGCAGCCTCTACAGAGTTTTGCTTGGAGTGATGTAACATCAAACCAGGGCTGGGTAGGCTGTGAGCTGGATCAGTGGTGTGTAACTTTAGTTTGGGTTGATTTTTACATCATTTGTGACTTTGGTTGGTGAATCCTGGTGGATTAAAATTTTGCACATTTGGGCCGGGCGCAGTGGCTCACGCCTGTAATCCCAGCACTTTGGGAGGCCGAGGTGGACGGATCACGAGGTCAGGAGATCGAGACCATCCTGGCTAACACAGTGAAACCCCATCTCTACTAAATATACAAAACAAAATTAGCCGGGTGTGGTGGCGGGTGCCTGTAATCCCAGCTACTCGGGAGGCTGAGGCAGGAGAATGGCGGGAACCCGGGAGGCGGAGCTTGCAGTGAGCCGAGATTGGGCCACTGCACTCTAGCCTGAACGGCAGAGCAAGACTCCGTCTCAAAAAAAAAAAAAAAAAACCTAACTTGCACATCTGTTGATTACATGCTATTAGGGTGATTTGGGATCTGTGCATTGCTATCAGTGTTTAACACCATCTGTTTTCTTCTGTCCTCTTCCCCCCAGGCATCCACCATGTTACGAGCCTCCTTGGCACCCGTGTAAGTAACTACTCTTAGGAATTTTTATTAAGGAGAACAGCAATGTGTAAAATGGGAATTCAAAATGTCTTTAATAAACACTCCACAGCCTAGCTTAGAGGAATGCCTTTGAGCTAGAGCTACATGTGAATATTAAAGGAAATACGAGTACTTATAAGTAATGTTGTTAAACTAGAATTATCTTTTATTGCATGTGTGTGTTTTGTTTTTTTTTTGAGATGGAGTTTCGCTCTTGTTGCCCAGGCTGGAGTGCAGTGGCGCAATCTCAGCTCACTGCAACCTCCACCTCCTGGGTTCCAGCGATTGTCCTGCCTCAGCCTCCCGATTATAGGCGTATGCCACCACGCCCGGCTAATTTTGTATTTTTATTAGAGACAGGGTTTCTCCATGTTGGTCAGGCTGGTCTTGAACACCCAACCACAAGTGATCCACCCCCTTTGACCTCCCAAAGTGCTGGGATTATAGATGTGAGCCACCGTGCCCAGCCATCTTATATTGTTAATTCTATTCTTTTGGTAAGGAAGCCTCATACGAAAAAAACTGTAGAATTGTTCATATGGTATTATATAGAAATAAATTTAATCTACTATCATAGTGCAATCCACAGAGTGTTGCACTGTCTGAATTTGTGTTGTGTGCTGGTTCACACTGTGATCAGGGCCATGGGCAGCCCTGTGTATGCCTGAGCACTCCTGTCCTGATGAGTTGGGCTGCCCCCCTTGGGAGTGTCTGATGCTGTGGTGGCAAGGGAGTTGAGAACCTTTGACTTGGACATGAGGACCAGGGTGGCTCTGAGCCAGCTTTGCTGGGGAGGAGGGGAAGATAGGGGTGCTGTGTGATTCCTCACAGCATTCCTCCTCCCTTAGCCCTGCCTGAGTCTGACCTTGACCCCACGCTTTATTCTCTCCTACCACTTTGACAGCAGTATCACTGCACAGACTGCTAGGGTTAAAAGCCCACTCCTGCTACCCTCCCTGGGACCAGGGATTACTTATTTAATTTCTTTGTGCCTCAGTTCCTCACTAACAAAAGAGGAGAATCATAGTAATTCTATTTTAGGATTGTTGTGAGGATCAAAATTAGTTAATACATATACAACACTTAGCATTTGGCGTAATACTGTAGTATTACACCAAAATGAGGAAACCATCATTAATACGGTACTGTAAACTAGACTGCAAAGCTCATTTAGTTTCACCAGTTTTTCCATGCCCTCTAATCTCCTTTTCTACAATAAAACAACAACAAAACAAAGCATGAAGACACTTGTTTTAGCAACAAGGAAGCTGAGGTGATTCCTTTGGTTTCTGGCTACCGAAAGTGAGTGGCAGGGCAGTCTGAGCTGTGTGAATCTCAAATCCGAGGTCTCTCCTCACTGAAACCTGGCTCCCCAGAGGTCTTTGCAGTCTCCCTGAGGAGGGTCTGCAAATTGTCTTACAACCCATCTCCTGCCTATATTCCCACGCTGCTTCCTGACCACACCGTCTACCTCCTCGGAGGGCTGAGCCACCCACCTAATTACTCTTTTTTTCTTTTTTTTCTTTTTTTTTTGAGACAGAGTCTTGCTGTGTCTTGCCTAGGCCGGAGTGCAGTGGTGCAATCTCAGCTCACTGCAGCCTCCACCTCCTGGGTTCAAGCGATTCTTCTGTCTCAGCCTCCCGAGTAGCTGGGACTACAGGCGTGTGTCACTATGCCTGGCTAATTTTGTGTAGAGACGGGGTTTTACCATGTTGGCCAGGCTGGTCTCGAACTCCTGACCTTAGGTGATCCACCTGCCTAGGCCTCCCAAAGTGCTGGGATTACAGGCATGAGCCAACATGTCCGGCCTCTGCCTACTTACTCTTCACACTTGTTTTGTGACTGTCGTTCATATTCCCCCAGTCCAGTCGCTCAGGCTTGAGAGGAACACTGGCTTCAGGTGTTTAGGTAGAACTCTTGGGGCCTACTGATGCTAATTGTCTTTGAACTATATCCAGAATTCTAAACAGAACTTCGGTGGAAAGTCAAGGTGATTTCCTCCCCATCCTAGGGAGGTCTGGCTGAAGGTGAATGTAGGGGTTTCTAAATCTGTTCAGACAAAGACTCCTTGTTTTAGGAAAAATGTTAAACAGAACCTAAGTCCATCCAACAGAACAGGCAGAGCTGAGCTGGTTGAAGCTGAGGTAGGAGCCTAGAACCCAGCCCGCCCTCCAAGTGGAAGCTGGGAGGTCATGCTGGGAGCCCAGGGGAACAGCAGGCTCTAGCTCGGGTGTCTTGATGCTCAGGAGGTGTAACGAACATGCCCTTTTGCCCTTTTCTTTCTCTTTGAACTTGTGTTGCTGAGTAGGAAATTGAAGGATGTCCCATTACTGCCCTCCTTGGATTATGAGAAACTGAAGAAGGATTTGATTTTGGGGAGTGACCGCTTGAAAGCCTTCTTGTTGCAGGCTCTACGCTGGGTAGGTACCTTTGTCTTAAAGTTAGAAAACAAAACCAAACCAGTGCTGGTTTCTTGGCTGGCTACCTTGCTTGTATCTTTTAACCTATCTTCCAGAAATCATTCTTCCCCGCTGTCTGCTGACACCAAGAACGGATGTCGAAAGCCACTTCTGAAGATAGCCTGGGCCTCCTTTGAGAAACTCCTATATTATGGCAATTGTGATGTAATGAGTTAGGTAAATGAATTTCAAGGCCTGAGAGACTGCACCTGCGTGTAGCCCTTTCCTGGCCATGAGCCCCACTCTACTTGTGGGGGCCTGCGTGTGAGTGCATGGAGTCAGGGTTGCCCACAGTCCCACAGAGGTTCTGTATTCAGGCACTGCTGTGTGGGCACCCTGGAGAGGTGCCAAGGAAAGACCTCCTGCTCACAAGGCCTAAAGGAAGTGGCCTGGTCCCCATCGTTACTTTTCTCCCTAGTGTTCAGATTGAGTGCAGTTGAAGTCAGCAATTGATTCTCAAGCTTTTTAGTGTCAGACCCCTTTCCACTCTCAAAAATTACTGAGGACCTCAGAGAGCTTTCATTTATGTGAATTTTGTCTACCAATATTTACAGCATTTGAAATTAAAACTGAGAGGATTTACCTGGGCATGGTGGCTCAAGCCTATAATCCCAGCATACTGGGAGGCCAAGGCAGGTGGATCACCTGAGGTCAGGAGTTCAAGACCATCCTGGCCAACATGGCAAAACCCCATCTCTACTAAAAATACAAAAAATTAGCCAGGCATGGTGGCAGGTGCCTGTAGTCCCAGCTACTCAGGAGACTGAGGCAGGAGAATTGCTTGAACCCGGAAGGCAGAGGTTCCAGTGAGCCAAGATCACACCACTTCACTCCAGCCTGGGCGACAGAGTGAGACCCCATCTCAAAAAAACCAAAAAACAACAAACGCTGAAGATTTGAAGTATATGTTTATTAATTCATTTAAAATGAGCAATAATGAATGACATGTTAACATAAATAACATTTTTTGTGATGAATACTACTTTCCAAACAACAACAAAATTGTGAGAAAAGCAGCATTGTTCTGCAGTTGTCTTTAATGTCTGGCTTGATGGAAGACAGGTGGATTCTTATATCTGCTTTGTGTTTGATTGTCAGTGTCACACTTCATACAGCCTCCCAGAGATTGATCATAAAAAAGGCATTGTCATATCTTAGTATTATGAAAATTGTGACCTTGCAGACCCCCTAAAGGGCTTGGGGGACCTCTCAGGGTTCTCTGGACCACACTGTGAGAACTGCTGACTCAAGCCAACACTGATTGAGCCAGCAGTTCTTTAACTGAACAGTCCATTCTAATTCATTAGCATCAGACACCTTCATGGACCCCCGAATTTCAAGGTATCTTGGCATAAGGATTCTTAACAATTTCCCATCTGTGGGTAGAAACAGTTCTCACTTGCATGCTTCTATGATAGTGCTTCCTGAAGTACGTCTTGAGGACTCGAACGACGTATCCAGGATCCGCAGGAAGAGTCCTATGGACAAACAGTGATGTCTGCTCTGGTTTTGTTTGGGTCAGGACTAGAGTGGGTGGGGCAGCATGAGTCATCCACAGTGGCCATCTCCTCCCTGGCCATTTGCCTCTCTCTGCTCAAGCTCTCAAACTCATCTTTTATGCGGCTCTTGGTTTACTGACACTGCACTTCCTCTCAGTCCGTGCTATTCATGAGCCTCTTGCTGAGACAGGGTATTCCTTTGCTGAGAGAGTGACATCCTCACAGAATAACCAGGAAAGGTGAACAGGTTTCTAATGTTTTTGTCTGTGTCCCTCTCCAGTGCCCCCACCCGGCTTCTTGCCCCTGCTTCAAACTCAGTGAACTCAACAGAAGGGTAGCAGCACCCCAGTGTGACATTCCAGGCACACCCTGGCTATGATGGTCACGTCTGTTGTCAGTGCCTGCTCTGGAGGCCTTCCCGGCTCTCCTTCCAGCCCAGGGCGTCTGATGCTTTGGCCTGTGCTCTTGCCCATGCTAAGAACCAGCATATTCCTTGCACATCCAGCTTCTCTTTGGCTAGAAGCAGGGCTTACAGCCTCAGGATTTTTATCTAGTAGGATTTTCCTGAAAGAACAAGGATATTTGCTCACTCTGTTACATGCTTTTTCATATCCCACCTCACACCTGTACACACCCATGTGCACACATACACACAGCCATTATACTAGCTCTGTGGACATTGCATAAATTTTTACTTGTAGCAACATGACAGACTTATGGCTTTCTAAAATCTACAAAATTCTAGCCAGCTACCTCTACACTCATGTGTGCACGTATGCACACATGCACACACACGCATAGGCACATGCACTGTATCACTCTGTCATTCCCTATAGGATAGGATAGAGTGAATTTGTTGGCAGAGCATGCATTCAGAGTGCTCGACAGTCAGCCCTGGGCCCCTCCCACTGAGCCCACACCACTGTGCCCTGTATTGTACTTCCCTGAGCTAGACCTCACTTCCCTATCCCCCACCATACTCACGCTCCCCTGTGCTGGTTAATAGACAGCCTTTCCTGCAGGGGCTTCTGAGCCCCTTTATACAAGAAATGCTTCTCTGGGCATGGATGAGCTCTTCCATATCTGCACACTTGCAGTCTGAGCATTTTGCTGCCTCACTTCTCTGAAGAGTTCACGTGTATAAATTGGCTCCCTGTGTCACCCATTAGGAAGCACATGATAGGTTCTTTTTTTCTGAGATGGAATCTTGCTCTGTCACACAGGCTGGAGTGCAGTGGCGTGATCTTGGCTCACTGCAAGCTCTGCTTCCTGGGTTCACGTCATTCTCCTGCCGCAGCCTCCCGAGTAGCTGGGATTACAGGTGCCTGCCACCACACCCAGCTAATTTTTTTGTATATTTAGTAGAGACGGGGTTTCCTCGTGTTAGCCAGGATGGTCTCGATCTCCTGACCTTTTGATCCACCTGCCTCAGCCTCCCAAAGTGCTGGGATTACAGGCGTGAGCCACTGTGCCCGGCCCACATCAAAGTTTCTTGTTTTGGTTGGCCGGTTAACTTGCCACCACTTCCCCAGCTGAATATTACTTACTTTGTTTGCTTAAATGTGTAGTTACTGATAACTGCCATTTAAAACACGCCTGCTATGTGAAACTTTTCTCCATGGTAAGACTTAGGTCTTGCTGCTTTTGTTTCTCCTTGCTCCAGCGCTTGACCACATCCCATCCTGGAGAGCAGAGGGAGACGGTTCTGCAGGCCTACATCAGCAACGACCTCTTGGACTGTCATAGCCGCAACCAGGTCGGTAAGAGGTGGGCCAGATCCCGGCCATGGCCTTCAATTCTAGGGAATGATCTCAGTAGATGAGGGAAGCTTTAATTTGTATACACATTTTCAGCATTGTAACTTTATGCCAGCCTTGAGCTCATGAGGTCTTTTGCTCACCCTAGGCATTGGCCTACTTTTCGCTTCTAGTGAAGAGTTCTAAACAAGTTAGAACTGCTTGATTCATCATCTCTGGAGCTCTTTTCTGCCGTTTTTCCTTTTCTCAAATTCCCAACTCTTTACCTCACCTCACTGCTTGCCATGAGTCCTGAAAACTGAATATGACTTTGGAGGGACAAGGTAAATAAGCAAATCCAGGTTGTTTACATCTGGGCCTGACGAAAAATGTCTTGAACACAGTACTTACGTACAGTTTTGGACCAGATAGGTCTACTGATCCTGTGGGAAAAGTATGAGATTTGGGGTAAAATAAACTGGCTTTCAAACTTCTGCTCTACCACTCATTAGCCAGGTCACCATAAGCAAGTTACTCAGTCTCAGGCACCTCCTCATCTGGGCAAGGAGTTGTGCCTGCCTTGGGAGGTTGTTGGGATGATTACATCCAGTCATGTGTGGGAAGTCCTTAGCCCCATGCCTGGCACCAAGTAGTCACTACATGGTCTTTCTCTTCTGTCCTTGCCTCTCCTGTCTGTATCTGCACCAATCTTCACTGGACAGGAGGAGGATCAGGATTTTGAATTTGGCATATGTTAAGAGGGTACTACATTTTGTTATTTGGTTGAAATTTTATCCAGAGTGCTGTAAAAATGTAAAGCTGTGGTTAAACTTCACAATGTGTGCACTGAGTGGAGTACCAAATGCTCTGAATGCTCACTGATTAAACAGCTGTCGTAGGCCATTTCCTGCTGCTATAACAGAATACCACAGATAGGGTAATTTATAAACAGTCCAAGTGTATTGTGCTCACAGTTCTCGAGTCTAGGAAGTCCAAGAGCATGGTGCCAGCATCTGGCAAGAGTTATCCCAAAGCAAAAGGCAGAAAGCAGAAGTGAGCATGCAAGGCAGAGAATGGGGATTGAAGCTGTCTTTTTATCAGGAGCCTACTCACACAATAACTAACCCACTCCAGCAATAATAGCATTAATCCATTAATGCCTAATGTCCTCTTAAAGTTCCCACCTCCCTGTACTACTACATTGGCAATTAAATGTCGATATGAGTTTTGGTGGGGACATTTAAACCATAGCAGCAGACCCTGGGAAAGTGATTTATACATTCATCTGTTGTGCATACAGGCAATACAATTTGAGTTTTGAGTGGCCAGTTTACTCTCTGAATGTAGTCTTAATGCTCTCATGAAAGAGTTGTGTTAAGTTTGAAAATACTCTCATATTCTTGACTTATTTTCTTGCTTTTTTTTTCTGTTTGGATTTATAATGGCATTGAATCCAGCCTACAAGGCATGAAGCACCTGAGTAATATATTGTTATAACTTCCAAACTCAAATTCAAAGAGTAAAGTCAATACTGATTATTTCTAACGCTATTTCATTGAGTCGAAGATACACTTTTCCCCCCCATTTTAACATCTTTGCTATTAGGGTGTATCTGACAGTCAGTGGCATATTATAGTTTAATTGGCAGTGTTTTTTTTTCCTTTCTTGATTATGTGTAAAATGAGAATGTGTCCTCTGATGAAAGGTGTGTTGGGTTTTGTCATCTGTGGTTTTTGTCAAAAATGCAGTGAACTCTGTAGCTATTGAAGAGAGCAATGTCTTCCTCAAGTCACTATATGTAATTGCTGTGGTTTACTTACATATATATTTTGAGATGGAGTCTCACTCTTGTCACCCAGGCTGGAGTGCAGTGGCGCAATCTCAGCTTACTGCAACCTCCACCTCCTGGGTTCAAGCAATTCTCCTGCCTCAGCCTCCTGAGTATCTGGGATTACAGGCGCCCGCCACCACACACAGCTAATTTTTGTATTTTTAGTAGAAATGGGGTTTCACCATGTTGGCTAGGCTAGTCTCGAACTCCTGACCTCAGGTGATCCATCCACCTCAGCCTCCCAAAGTGCTGGGATTACAAGCGTGAGCCTCTGCCCCCAGCTATGGTTTATTTATTTATTTTGAGATGGAATTTCACTCTAGTCACCCAGGCTGGAGTGCAGTGGCACGATCTCGGCTCACTGTGACCTCCATCTCCTGGGTTCAAGCAATTCTCCTGCCTCAGCCTCCTGAGTAGCTGGGATTACAGGCATGCACCACCACGCCTAATTTTGTATTTTTAGTAGAGACG
>NW_012116599.1:10871386-10880607 GCF_000951035.1 Colobus angolensis palliatus
AAAAAAAAAAAAAAAAAGATGTCAGAGAATCTGCAGGGCAGAAAGACTTCTTGCCCAACATGGATGCTGTGTCACTGTGGGACCAAGGTAAACTAGCCTGTACAGACAGGAAATTGAACTCGGTCCATTCCTCTCCCGTAGTGGTTCTCAAAGTTTAATGTGCATTGTTATCTCCTGGAGGTCTCATTAAAACAGATCACTGGGTCCCACCAACAGTTTTCATTCAATAGATCTACAGTGGGGCGCATGGATTTTCATTTCCAGCAAGTTTTCCCGTGATGCTAATACTGCTGGTCCAGATGCTTTGAGAATTACAGCTCGAGTATTGGGGGAACCCACCCCCAATACTTCAACGTGGGTTCTTTCTATTTTCCATAAGTGTTGGCTGGCTGAGAAATAAAGAGAGACAGTATAAAGAAAGGAATTTTACAGCTGGACCGCCGGGGGTGACCTCACATATTGGTAGGAACATGATGCCCACCTGAGCCTCAAACCAGCAAGTTTTTATTAAGGGTTTCAAAAAGGGAGGGGGTATAAGAACAAGGAGTAGGTATAAAGATCACATGCTTCAAAGGGCAAAAAGCAGAACTAATAAGGGTCTAACAAAGATCACATGCTTCTGAGGGAACAGGACAAAGGGCAAAAGCAGAGCTACTGATAAGGGTCTATGTTCAGCGGTGCATGTATTGTCTTGATAAACATCTTAAACAACAGAAAACAGGATTCGAGAGCAGAGAGCCGGTCTGACCACAAATTTACCAGGGTGGAGTTTTTCCCCACCCTAGTAAGCCTGAGGGCACTGCAGGAGACCAGGGCATATCTCAGTCCTTATCTCAACCACCTAAAGCAGACATTCGCAGAGTGGCCATTTATAGACCTCCCCCCAGGAATGCATTCCTTTCCCAGGGTATTAATATTCCTTGCTAGGAAAATAATTTAGCGATATCTTCCCTACTTGCGTGTCCGTTTGTTGGCTCTCTGCAAGAAGAAAAAATATGACTGTTTTTGCCTGACCCTACAGGCAGTCAGACCTTATGGTTGTCTTCGCTTGTTCCCTAAAAATCGCTGTTATTCTGTTCTTTTTCAAGGTGCACTGATTTCCTGTTGTTCAAACACACGTTTTACAATCAATATGTACAGTTAACACAGTTATCACAGTGGTCCTGAGGTGACGTACATCCTCAGCTTGCAAAGATAACAGGATTAAGAGATTAAAGACAGGCATAAGAAATAATAAAAGTATTATTTGGAAACTGATAAATGTCCATATTAAAATGAAATCTTCACAGTTTATGGTCCTCTGCCGCAGCTCCAGCCGGTCCCTCCATTCAGGGCCCCTGACTTCCTGCAATACTCGAGACCAAAAACTTGAATGGAGCCAAATTTAATGAAATTATAGAGAACTGAATTTTTCATTTTTAGCTGAATTCTTAGTTTCTAGACTTCATAAATATCTCCCTCCATATCTCTAAGCATCTTACCCATTTTTAAGCGTACAGTTCAGTAGTATTAAACGCATTCATAATGTGCAACCATCATGTGCCATCCATCTCCATAAATAACTTTTTTCATCTTGTAAAACTGAAACTCTGTAGCCATTAAGCAAGAATTCTCCATTTCCCCTACTCCAGGTCCCTGGCAAATTCCCATTCTACTATCTGTCTCTATGATTGTGACTTCTCCAAATACCTCATATAAGTAGAATTGTACAGTATTTTTCTTTTTGTGACTGGCTTATTTCACTTAGCTAATGTCCTCAGATTCATTCATGTAGCATATGTCAGAATTTCTTTCCTTTTTAAGGCTAATATTTCATTGTATGGCTGGACCATATTTTGCATATCTATCTGTTCCTCCATCAGCGGACATTTGCGTTGCCTCCACCTTTTGGCTACTGTGAATAGTGCTGCTGTGAAGTGTGCATGCACATCCTGACTGTTGTGTTAATCTACCCCTGGCTTTTTCTTCATAGTTTTCCCATCTATGTATATATCCTGCATAATACAGCATTTGCTTTTGTGCTGAGTAGCAAGCACCAGCCTCGCTCTGCAAGGAAACAGGACTGTGCCCGTGTTAGATGAAGTTAGCTAGGAGAAGATGGCATAAACCAAAGTTTGGGATGACATTCAGACATAGCTTCCCTGAGCACTTACTGATCCGCTCCGGGAACATTGGTCATCAAAGGTGGGAGACAGTCCTGGGAAACACAGAGCGTCTGGCAGAATTGAAAGGTCGGCCAGGTACCAGTTGTCCAACAGCAATGTTTATTTATTTTTTAATTTTTTGAGACAGTCTCACTCTGTTGCCCAGGCTGGACTGCAGTGGTGCGATCTTGACTCACTGCAACCTCTGTCTGCTGGGTTCAAGCAATTCTCCCACCTCAGCCTCCTGAGTAGCTGGGACTACAGGTGCGTGCCGCCAGGCCCAAATAATTTTTGTGTTTTTATTACAGATGGGGTTTCGCCATGTTGGCCAGGCTGGTCTCGAACTCCTGACCTCAGGTGATCCACCCACCTCAGCCTCCCAAATTGCTGAGATTACAGGCGTGAACCACTGCACCCGGCCCAGCAGCAATATTTATGCCCAAGGGCAATGGTGAGCTGCTCTGTGTTTTGTCTCGTAAGCTCACCTGATCTCCTCCTAGTTCTCGGGGGCTGATCACTTGAGAACACTTCTGTGGCAGTAGAAAGACTGTTCACAGCTAATCCAGAAAGCAGGGCATGGAAAGGGGAGCTGGAACTTCACTAGCATATGTTCAGGGTTGTCCAAATGCAGATAAGTCTGGGCTCGTCTCACCAGCTATTTTGTACTCTGTTTAAAAATTAGGACATGGTGCACTACTTTGGAACACGGGCAGCATTTACTAAAACTGAATACCCGTGTCCTAGCAAAGCCACTCCTAAGTAAGCCCCAACCAAAGCGTGCCCATATGTTCACTAAAAAATATGCAAGAATATTCATAGCTGCACTTCTAGAACCAAAACACTGGCTGCAACCCAAATGTCCATCAGCAGTAGAGTGAATACCTGTGATGTATTTGTAAAATGGGATACCTCGAGCAATGAGAAGGAATACAGCAGAGACCCTGGGTGAATACCTCAAACATATTGTTGAATGAAAAAGTCAAACATAAGAGAATATATAATATATGGTTTCATTTATCAAAAAATTTAAAGCCAAGCAACATGAATCTGTGATGTTAGAAGCCAGGAGAGAGGTCACCCTTGGTTTGGAATGGGGTTCTGGAAGGGCTTTTGGGACGATGGTCATGTTCTGTTTCTTGATCTGTTTACTAGTTAGCCACATGTTCACTTTGAGAACACTCATCAGGCTGTACTTGTGGTGCAGTGTCCTGTGTAGATGCTATACTTCAACAAAAATTCGACCTAAATTGGTGTAATGGTAACAGGCATCTTGGGGATGACAGCCTTTGATATGTTGCCCTCTTGAATCAGCTGAGTTTAGTCTGGAAAACATTCTGGTGCGTAGCTGCTGTCCAGGAGTCTCTTCACCAAACATTATGTTGATTCCTTTCACCTCTTCCCTGAATTGGATCTCTGTTTCCAGTGTCTGATATTATTTCTTGACTTGTTCTCTCGGTTGGTGGAACACATCCTTTAGTTAATAGCATCTAGAGAAAAAGTGCACATGAAGTATATATTTTGAGATCATATATGGTCAAGAAATGTCATCATTCTTTGTATAGAATCCTAGATTGTAAATAATTTTCCTTCAGAATTTTGAAGACATTACTCCATTGTCTTTTAGGTTCCAGTTTTGCTGTTCAGAAGTCCAAAGCCAGCTGGGTATGGTGGCTCATGCCTATAATTCTAGCACTTTGGGAGGCCAAGGCAGGAGGATCGCTTGAGCCCAGGAATTTGTGAGCAGCTGAGAAAAAAAAAAAAAAAATTTAAATTAACCAGACACGTTGGCATGCGCCTGTAGTCCCAGCTAACTCAGAAGGCTGAGGCGGGAGGATTGCTTGAGCCCAAGAGGTTGAGGCTCTGAGCTGTGATCACACTACTGCACTCTATCCTAGGCAACAAAGTGAGACCTTGACTCAAAAAATTTAAAACAGAAATCCAAAGCTATTCCAATTCTTTATCTTTCATATGTGACCTGTTTCTCTCTCGAGAAGCATATTGAATCTTCCCAGTTTCCCACTGACGTCCTTCATGAGGTATATTTTAATCCATTGTTTTGAGCACTTTGTGGACCCTTTCAATCTGACAGCTTCCATTTTGGGAACTTTTTCTTGAGTTATTTTGTTGAGGATTTTCTTTCTTCTGTTTTCTGTGTTCTCTCTCTGAATGTTGAACCTCCTGAACCGGTTTTCTATTTTTCTTATAGTTTCGCTCATATTTTCTACTTTTTGTTCCATTCTTTGGGAGATTTCTTTCTTTTTTTTTTTTTTTTTGAGACTGTCTCACTCTGCTGCCCTGGCACAATCTCAGCTCACTGCAACCTCTGCCTCCTGGGTTCAAGCAATCCTCCTGCCTCAGCCTCCCAAGTAGCTGGGATTACAGGTGTGTGCCACCACGCCTGGCTAATTTTTGTATTTTTGTAGAGATGGGGTTTCACCATGTTGGCCAGGCTGGTCTCAAACTCCTGACCTCGAGTGATCTGCCCACCTCGGCCTCCCAAAGTGCTGGGATTACAGGCATGAGCCACCCTGCCCAGCCTCCCTAGAAGATTTCTTCATCTTTATTTTCTGACCCTTCTGTTGAAACTTTTATTTCCTTTTTGATAGCTTTCTCTTGTTTCATGGATATAATACAGTTTCTTATATCTTTGAGGATATTAGTGATGAATTTTTATTTAATTTTTAGTTTTCTTCTCCCTGCACAGTCTCATTTACTCCAAGCCCGCTCCCGCCCCATTTGTTTTGGCCTCCTGGTAGAAACTCTTCTCGGATGTCTGGTAGTCCTTGATGATCTCCTAATGAGAGATTTGGAGTGAAGGGGACTACAAAGCCATTGAGTGTGATGGTGGGGCCTGTCGATGGATAGCTCCATCCAGGGGGATCTGGGTGGGCCATTTGCTGGGAACCTCTGATTTCATGGTCTCTCGTTCTTTCCCCTTGCGCTGGTCATTTCACTATGAGAATAGTCTTCTAATCTTGGGCCTAGAGGGAAAGGGTCTGGTTGCCAGGGTCCTGGGAGCCAAGTTTTGGGTGGCCCTCTGTTCCACATTCATTCTGCATTTAGACACTAACCCCCCTCTCCATTTTGTTCTAGAACCCCTGCAACCCTTGCTCTCCTCTGCCTGGTGTCCCCCATCCACGGACCCTTTGTGTCACCCTCACAGGGGAACACCCTCTCCCCTGCCCTGTGCTGAGAGGTGCGCAGGACTCACATGAGTGGGATCCAGCTGCTGCTTAAACAACTTCCATTCATTCGTCTTTATTTTTCTTCAGCTCTTAAGCCCTTTGAGGAGTGAATAATGGAAACGGTAATTCCACAGTGCCCGTTGCTGCCTTGAGATTTGACCTTCTTGGGCCTGCTAAGCTTCTTGCCATGCTGCATTCCCACTTCCAGAATTGTGGCGGTATTGTTTCTCGTGCTGTTCTCTCTGTCCTTGGGAATTATCTTTTTTAACGGTCCATTTATTGTAATTTTACTGTGGTTTAGAGGGAGCCAAATTAGGCATGTGTCTTGGATCTGCCGTTCTTACCTGGAAAACAGCAGCAACGGTAACAGCAAACAGGACTGCTTCCTTTGTGCCAGTCACTGTTCTGAGGGCTTTGTATAATTAATTCATTTAATTTGGAAATCTGACTTAACTTATTTTTGCCAAGTCTCGTCAAATTTCAGCTGGAAATCAAGGCTTCCAGATGAAATGTTTGGCTTTAGTCTGTTTATTTCACCTCTAATAAGTTCAGGCAGAGGAAGAGAACTACCAGACCCAAAGAGGAGACATATGTTTATCTCTCCCTTTTCTTAACCTTGTTGTTTTTCCTCTTGACTTTTTCTCCCAGCGGAGTGTGCTTCAGTTGCTGCACTCTAAGAGTGACGTGGTGCGGCAGTACGTGGCCAGGCTCATCAATGCTTTTGCGTCACTGGCAGAAGGTGAGACACCAGCTTTACTTCAAAGAGAAGAGCTTGGTCGTATTGGTGTGCTTTTTCCTTTGAAAATGAGCGTTCCTCCCAAGTTTCTTGGAGATGACGCTTCCTCAGTTTGTTACTGTTTAATTTATCTAAGGTCTTTTGTGAAAATTAATTGTTGTCATATTGCTTTCATTTATGTCAGAGCACATTTAGACAGTTTTGGGGTTTATTTTGTAAACCTCCCGGTTTTATTTTATAAAGCTTTCTGGTTTTGTAACATAGCAACATTTTATATTGCTTTCAAGTATATCACAGGTAATGAATGCATTTTCTATAATTTCCTACTTAAGGCAAAAATACGTGAAACAATTACGGCAAAATAAGCTTAGTGAAACAAAGCAGACGCCAATAAACACTGCACCATTTCCTTGGATTTGAAAACTCTGAAAATAACATGCCCCCATAACTGAATTTAAAATGATTTTGCAAAGTGCCATTATCTTCCATAAGTTCTTATTTATTTGAGCTCTTTATAATGTGAATAAAGGGAGTTTTCAAATTATGAATATATGATACTCCAAAACTTTGTTCATTTGTTCGTTCATTCTTCCATCCTTTTGGCAGACATTTATGACACGCCAGGATATGTTACTGAGGACCATTCATATGATAATACTGTTGAAACTTATGTCTGAAATTAACATCTTCCATATCAATTCAGAAGTCCACAGCAGGCTAGTGACCCTTCTGGGCTTATTACAGGGTCCCAGGTATGGCATCCTGCTTCTTCTCCAGGCCTTGTACAGAGAGTGTGGATGGAAGCATTCCTTGGCTGCCTCTGTTGTGAAGACTTAAGGGCTCATAACATACACATCTACCCCTCTTTTCTCCTTGTAGATCTGATTGTTGGATTCAGGATTTCATGGAAAAAAAGGACAGTGTTCCCCACAAGAACACAGCAATGAATTATGTTTAGCTCACAAGAAGAGTGGTTTTTCTAGTCATCAGATATTTCATTGAATAAAACCAACTTTTGGAAGAAATATCTTTTAATAAGTTTTGTGGGGGTTTTGTGTTTTTTTTTTTTGTTTTTGTTTTTGTTTTGAGACAGAGTCTCACTCTGTCACCCAGGCTGGAGTACAGTGGCATGATCTCGGCTCACTGTAGCCTCAACTGCCCGGGCTCAAGCAATGTTCCTCCCGCCTCAGCCCCGCAATTAGCAATTAGCGGGGTCAACAAGTGTGCATCATCATACCTGGCTAATTTTCCTTAGTTTCTGTGGAGATGAGGTTATGTCCTGTTGTCCAGGCTGGTCTCCAATGCCTCAGCTCAAACAATCCACCTGCCTCAGCCTCCAAAAGTGCTAGGATTACAGGCGTGAGCCACCTTGCACAACCAGTACGTTTTTGTTTGTTTGTTTGTTTGTTTTGAGATGGAATCTCGCTCGCTCTGTGATTCAGGCTGGAGTGCAGTGGTGCGATCTCGGCTTGCTGCAACCTGCCTCCCAGGGTCAAGCAATTCTCCTGCTTCAGCCTCCCGAGTAGCTGGGTTTACAGGCACATGCCACCATGCCCAGCTAATTTTTGTATTTTTAGTAGAAACGGGGTTTCACCATGTTGGCCAGGCTGGTCTCGATCTCCTCAGGTGATCTGCCGGCCTCAGCCTCCCAAACTGCTGGGATTGTAGGCATGAGCCACTGCGCCGTGCCCAGTAAGTTTTTTAGAACATAAAATTACCCAAACTCTACTGTGTTATATGCAAAGTAAGTTTTCATGGAAAGTGGTTTGTAGCATACCAGATACATTCTTTCTGTCTTTCACCTGTTTCCTCTCGGGTGTATCATCAGGTCGCCTCTACCTTGCCCAGAACACAAAGGTGCTGCGGATGCTGGAGGGAAGACTGAAGGAGGAGGACAAGGACATCATCACCAGGGAGAATGTTCTTGGGGCCCTGCAGAAGTTCAGCCTCAGGTAATGATTATGCAGTAGGTCACGGCATCTCCTGTGAGATCAGATTGAATTAAAATTCCTATGGCAACCCAGGAGGTAGATGGTATTTTTCCACTACACTTTGGAGAGGTTGGATGACTCTCTAAGACAGAACTAGAAAGCTTATCTCTAATCCACTAAACTATCCTGCTTGAAACTGCTGGAGATGGAGGAAGACATTTTCAAAGCACCATTGGATTTTCCTAATGGACGTTATCGAGTGCCAGCCATGCAGGATTGTGTCTCGGGGCATGTGCAGGGCTTAGAAACAGATACATGAATCAGACCTGATAGAGCCTCACCCCTCAAGTTACTTCCAGTCCCCTATGGGAGCCACACACATGAATGCACATCCGAGCAGAGTGTCAGAGGCAGTCCTGTGGAAGTCAGGGTTAGGGCCTTCTGACCTTGTCCATGATCCCAGCAGCCCACCCCATGGACTCAGCCTAGACCGTCATGACTTGGAGCCAATGGGGCTGAGCTAATTTCTATATTTTTAGTACAGATGGGGTTTCATCATGTTGGCCAGGCTGGTCTTGAACTCCTGACCTCAGGTGATCCGCCCACCTCAGCCTCCCAAAGTGCTAGAGTTAACAGGCGTGAGTCACCGCACCCGGCCCCATAGTCGTCAGTTAACGGCTTTGTTGAGATGTGTTTACACACCATAATATTCCCCCATATTAAACATACAGTTGAAGGATTTTTAGTGTATTTACAGAGTTGTGCAGTCACCACCACAATCCAGGTTTAGGACATTTCCATCACCACAAAAAGAAACCTCATACCCATTTACAGTCACTCCTCATTCCTACCCACAGGCCCTGGTAGCCACAAATCTGCTTTCTGTCAATTGACTTGTACTGGACGTTTCATATAAATGGAATCATGTAGCATGTGCTCTTTTGTGACTGGCTTCTCTTACTTAGCATCGCGTTTGCAAGGTTCATCCATGTAGCAGCATGTGTCAGGGCCTCATTCCTTTTGTGGCCGAATATGATACTCCATTATGGCTACACCACATTGTTTGTTTGTTTGTTTGTTTGTTTGTTTGTTTGTTTTGGAGACGGAGTCTCACTCTGTCACCCAGACTGGAATGCAGTGGCGCAATCTCGGCTCACTGCAACCTCCACCTCCCGGGTTCAAGCAATTCTCCTGCCTCAGCCTCCTGGGTAGCTGAGATTACAGG
>NW_012116599.1:10880976-10882951 GCF_000951035.1 Colobus angolensis palliatus
CCAGGATGGTCTCGATCTCCTGACCTCGTGATCCACCCGTCTCGGCCTCCCAAAGTGCTGGGATTACAGGCTTGAGCCACCGCGCCCGGCCTGTTTGTCCTTCAGTTGATCGGCATTTGGGTTGTTTGCATTTTTGGCCAGTATGCACAATGCTGCTGTGCACGTTTCAGCACAAGTCTTCATGTGGACATATGTTTCCTTTTCTCATGGATTGGCGTCTGGGAGAGTAATTGCTGGGACATATGGTAATTTTTTCAGAGTTTTTATTCTCTCATGATCACCTGAAGTTCTCTTTGACTTTCTTGAGAACTCTAGTCCCTGGAGTCTTCAACTTTTTTCTGTCGGTCCTCTTCTGAACACACTTTCTTCCCATCAAATGTGGTTAACATTAAACTGACTCACAGATAACCAGAAGCCTGCAAAGTGAAATGGTCTAAGCATGTGTGTGTTTAGTGGGGGAAGGGATAGGTATTTGTATCTACTATTTGCCAACTCCCTGCTAATGAAAATTCTTTGTTCTAACTATATGAATTGAAAAGAACTCTAAGTGATCTGCAGTGTCATTACTTCCTCAGAGCATACAAACACTTCATTTCTGTTTGTTTATAAAGAGAACTTTGCTCAGTGTTGACCATTTTGGGGAAGTTTTTAGAAATTCAATAACTATAGTTAAGTAACATATAAGATATGGTGAAAAAAATACTTCCTCCTGGTAATGCAAATATTTACTGCCTGTTTATCTTTTCCTCCAAATGATAATTTAAGCTTTTTTTAAATGTGCTTAACCTTTTTGCAGTTTTCCCGAGTCTCTGCAATAAATGGAGAAGATAGCTAGTTACCAAGAGAGTGCAGTCTTCACTGTATTCTAATAAGCCACCCTGATTGGGTCAGTGTAGTGTTTAAGAACAGGATGAACAGATAAACTGGCTCCGCTGTTCTGTCCTGAGCAGTGGTTTCGCCAGAATCTGCTCATCAGAAGATGTGCAGATCTGGCTTCTCTGTGGTATGTCAGTTTTCTACTAATCCAGATGGCATCTCAGAATGATACCACACTTAGTCTCAGCAATTCTTAAGGCTAACCTGATGACATTCACCATCACACATTTTGATGGGGTATTGAATTTTGTAGGATTCTACACCTGGACTTTGGGTGGAAAATCATTCCTTATAATTTGCATTTACCAGGTCATTAAACTACACTTACTCTATAGAAATGTGAATCAAAATGATGTTAAGCTAGGCTTTTGCTCCTCCTTTTTTTCTTTATTTTCATGCAGCCCAGAGTGCCTAGACCTGGATTACAGAGAGTTTAGGTGAAAATCTATTTGTCAGCCGGTGCAGTGGCTTATGCCTGTAATCCCAGCACTTTGGGAGGTTGAGGTGGGCGGATCAGCTGAGCTCAGGAGTTCGAGACCAGCCTGGCCAACATGGAGAAACCCCATCTCTACTAAAAATACAAAATTAGCCGGGTGTGGTGGTGCATGCCTGTAATCCCAGCTACTTGGCAGGCTGAGGCAGGAGAATCGCTTGAACCCAGGAGGCAGAGGTTGCAGTGAGCCTAGATCGTGCCATTGCACTCCAGCCTAGGCAACAAGAGCAAAACTCCATCACAAAAAGAAGAAAAAACCTATTTGTTAAAGAAGTATTTCTATGGTCCTGTTTCCTGAGTTAAGTAAACCAAAAGCTACCAATGAATATTTATTAGATATTTGAAGTAATGCTCTGCTAATTTTAAATATTGAAAAGGAGACTTTCAAAGTAGGAGACCTCCTTACCGCCTTATCTTTATTTAAACCCTTAATAAATATCCCTGAAATGTAAAGAATTTTTGTTATTTCAATTGTATGGGTTTAACAAAAATATTCCTCAGAGTCTGTGTCTTCAGTAAGTTTGTCTTTTCTGATATACATTCACATTACTGTTTCCTCTTTTTTTTTTTTTGAGACAGAGTCTTGCTCCATTGCCCAGGCTGGAG
>NW_012116599.1:10883096-10884321 GCF_000951035.1 Colobus angolensis palliatus
GATTCAAGCAATTCTCATGCCTCAGCCTCTCAAGTAGCTGGGATTACAGGCACTGCCACCATGCCTGGCTAATTTTTACATTTTTAGTAGAGACGGGGTTTCACCATGTTAGCCAGGCTTGTCTCCAACTCCTGACCTCAGGTGATCCGTCCGCCTTGGCCTCCCAAAGTGCTGGGATCACAGGCATGAGCCACTGCACCAAGCCTACTGTTTCCTCTTACATGAAAAGTTTCTTGGCAGTTTTTATTTACAGTAGGCTGTTTCTTCCCAGGCGCCCCCTGCAGACAGCGATGATTCAAGACGGCCTCATCTTCTGGCTGGTTGATGCTCTGAAGGACCCCGACTGCCTGTCTGACTACACGCTGGAGTACTCGGTGGCTTTGCTTATGAACCTCTGTCTCCGCAGCGCAGGTCTCAGCCCCCTAACCCTCATTCTATTGCAAGAAGGGGAAGAGATACTGACCTTTGAAGCTGGGTTTCTAGTGAGCATGATGTGGTTTGCTTTTAGTCTCGTAGAAAAGTAAAAACAGAAAAAAGAGTGGAAAGCATTTCCAACTAGGTATCAAGCTGTTGAATCCCTGAAGACAAAATCCCTTCTCACCCTGGAAAAAATGTCTTGTATATACGTAGTGCCCACATTAAGAGGAGACTAAGTTCATTTACATTTCTCTTTATTGCATTGTTCAAAGGTAGGCAATTAAGAATATGATCCCCTTTTCTGAAGACAAAGAAGTGTGTTCCCAAGATCCTATAGGATTAAGCTGGCCGCAGTAGCAGTGACACTGAACCACACTTCCTGCCGTGAATCACACGCTTTTCCCTGCCCCAGCCGTAGAGGTGGAGGTTCTCCTGTGGGCATAAGTCATTTATATACTTGATCACTGAAGGTAGTGATTTTAGCTTTTCTAGGTACAGGCACTATCTCATTTCAATTGTTACCTGGGATGAAAGAAGCTTCTTTAGAAGAGATGCCAAGTCTAGGCTTTGGCTTTCCTCAGCCTGAGCATCCAGTGTTTGGAGAGAAAGGCCCCCTGGGTAAATAGCTGGCTCAGGAGTACTTGCTGGAAGCATCTTCACCTCCGTATACTTTGTAGACTGAACCACGTAACTGTGTGTTGTTGACTGAGTAAATGACTATTATTTCAGTCATTTTAAAGAATAGCATGTGCAAAAAGTCCTAGCCTTTTTTCTTTTTTCTTTTTTTTTTTTTGAGACGGAGTCTGGC
>NW_012116599.1:10884594-10891460 GCF_000951035.1 Colobus angolensis palliatus
GATTCTCCTGCCTCAGCCTCCTGAGTAGCTGGGATTACAGGTGCCCACCACCACGCCTGGCTAATTTTTGTATTTTTAGTAGAGAGGGGGTTTCACCATGTTGGCCAGGCTGATCTTGAACTCCTGACTTCAAGTGATCCACCCGCCTCGCCCTCCCAAAGTGCTGGGATTACAGGCATGAACCACCACACCCAGCCAAAAGTCCTAACTTCTAATACGTTGATCAGATTAGAATTAACTGTTCTTCATCATCATCACCTTATTTGCAGTGATTTTTATGATGATGTTTATAGCTACTAAAATGCCTGTGTGGTCTTCGTGATGCTGGTATCCGTGCGTGGGAGGGAGAACATCGCTCTATAATGTATTCTGCTTTCACTGTCATGACTCGCCCTGTGCTCTGACCAGAGTAATAGCCATCACTTGGGGTGGTTTACTGAGCAATGAGGTTCTATGCTACACTGAGTCCTTTACATACATTAGTTTACTTAATTTTGCATCACCCTTTGAGGTAGGTATGAATAGTAATCTCTGTTGTAAAGAGGAAGAAACTGAGGCCCACACTGGTTATGTGACTCACCCGAGGTCATACAGCTCATGAGCAGAGGAACCAAGATTTGTCCCCAAGTCTGCGTGACCCAAAATTCTGCCTCTGGGTTTAGACATGTCATGTTTAGCTTTGGTTTGTTTCCCATAGGGAAGAACATGTGTGCCAAGGTGGCAGGCCTCGTGCTCAAAGTCCTTTCGGATCTTCTTGGCCATGAAAACCATGAGGTACTCATTCAGCACTGCTGGCCCTGGGCTCGGGGGAGGCTGCACTGGGGACCCAATGCCTGTGACCCCACAGGCACACAGCTGGCCCAGGATGGTTGCTGTATTTGAAAACTGTACATGTTCTCCCTCCTCCAGGGATTTCCATAAGCAGCTGGAAATCTTTTATAATTTTTAGAATTTTGGAAGTCAGAAGCAGGGTGTTGTTCTTTCTATCCCCGTCTGCTTGGCCCACTGGCCTGTGCCAGGCCTGTCTGGCATTGCTTTTTCTCATCATCTAGCCCCCAACATTCCTCCCTCACATGCCACTCCCTTGGTATGGTTAATGTATCTCTGTGGATGTGGATGGAGCCTTAAAAGAGATATGATACTGTGTACATGTGTATTGAATTTACAGAAATAGATTACCCCTCTGGGTCTCATTCTGTTGATGGCTTTTCCCCTGCATTTTTAGGACCTTTTTATGTTGCTTTACTTATGTCTAGTTCATTAAGCGTCACTACTGCAAAGTAGCCCTTTGTTTGCACCCCTGCCATTCTACTTATCCAGCCTGTACACTTTGGGTGCCTCCCACTCTCTGTTGCTACAGCAGTCCTCAGTGGACATGGCCGCACCTGCCCCTCGGGAGCCTGTGCCAGAGCTTCCAGGGATGCGCAGACACTCATCACTGCTGGCTGCCAGCAGACGTCAGTTTCAGGTCACTGAGTCCTACCAAATGGTCCTCCAGAATGGCTCTATAGCGTTTGCTCTTACCAGCGTCCCCCCAACACCTAGTGTTCTTTTCTGAGTTTTCAACCTATGGGCCTCAAGCTCTTTTTAAATAAAGTAGAAGTATGGGGAAACAAATTAACAAAAACAAATAATCAAATATGATTGTTCTCTCACTTGCTTTCTACAAATGCCATTGCAGAAACCATGGCCAAGCTTCAACAAAAATCTGACCACTTTAGACAGATGAGACCCAGGGGTATATCTGAGCAGGATACGATTGAGTACCACTTGGTTTCCACACGACGTCTGTTCCCAATTATTTATTTCTTTCCTTTTTTTTTTTTTTTTTGAGACAGTCTCACTCTATCATCCAGGCTGGAGTGCAGTGGTGTGATCTTGGCTCACTGCAGCCTCCGCTTCCCAGATTCAAGCGATTCTCCTGCCTCAGCCTCCCAAGTAGCTGGCATTACAGGTGCCTGCCACCACGCCTGGCTAATTTTTTGTATTTTTAGTAGAGACAGAGTTTCACCATGTTGGCCAGGCCGGTCTTGAACTCCTGACCTGGTGATTCACCCACCTCGGCCTCCCTAAGTACTGGGATTACAAGCGTGAGCCACCACACCCGGCCCGTCTGTTCCCAATTCAAGCAGACAGCTCCCCCTCTGGTCATTCCATTCACATTTTACAAAAGCCCTATTCACTGATTGGGTGACTTCTTTAGCTAGTAGATGTTTGGTGGCTTTGTGACATTCATTTTATATTTTAAAACTAGTGAGCTCTTAACTACTTCTAGGCCTGAATGAACTCTGTTCCTCACTTCATTCAACTCAGGCAGGTGAAACCAGTGGAAAACATATTCTTCCATCTCATAATAAAGGTTGGTTTCAAGTACTGGAACCAATATGTCTGCTCTGAAAACTTAATAAACCAAAGGATTCTAATCATATCATTACCTGTTACGAATGCATTGGCTTTGAAAATGAGCTGGATAGGCCAGTCGTGGTGGCTTACGCCTGTAATCCCAGCAATTTTGGGAGACCAAGGCGGGAGGATCACTTGAAGTCAGGAGTTCGAGACCAGCCTGACCAACATGGTAAAACCCCATCTTTACTGAAAATACAAAAATTTGCCAGGCATGGTGGCATGTGCCTGTAATCTCAGCTACTTAGGAGGCTGAGGCATGAGAATCACTTGAACCTGGGGGATGGAGGTTGTAGCGAGCTGAGATTGTACCATTGCACTCCAGCATGGATGATAGAGCGAGACTCTGTCTCAAAAGAAAAAAAAAAGAAAAAGAAAATGAGCTTGAAAAACGACATATATATATCTGTGTGTATGTATATGTGTGTATATATATATTTTAGAGCCAAGAAATGTGTTTGCTACACTGTAGTAGTCATGATCTTGAAAGACAAAACCGAAATAAAGAAAAAGATGCACATAATTGACTATATGAACATTACGTTTTTTGATTGGAAAAAGATGCCATAATCAAAGTCAAAAGATGAATGAAACCCTCAGGAAAAGTTGCATCACATGTGACAAAAGTTTAATGTTCCTAATAGATGAAGAGCTGGTATAAATTGGTAAGTAAAAGTCAAGCAATCCAGTCAAAAAAAAACGATAAAGGATATGACTAGACAGTTCACAGAATCGTGCTGCCCCAGAAATGTGAAAAGATGTTCAGTCATGCTAGTTCAATCGGGAACTGAAAATAAAAACTGTAGGATGCCTTTTTTTACCCATCAGCTTGGCAAGCATTGAAAGTGCTAATCAAGTCCGGTGCTGAGGGAGGGCAGTGGGAATCGAGCCCTCCTCCATTGCTGTGGCGGGCAAAGCGTACAGCCTGCTGAAAAGAGAACTTGCTTATCAGCACCTGCCATGCTCTATGCCCGGTGTGTGCAAGTAAAACGTGGGTCCTGTCCTCAAAAAGCTCATAATAGAGGGGACATAGTATGAATTTAAAAGGATACTGCCTCCAGTGCTGTGGTGGAGGGATGTACAAGAAGTGGAAGTGAGCACCCTGTCTGGGGGCGGGGAGGCAGGAATGGGTTCAGGAGAGCCTTCCCAGGAGACATGTCTGGGCTGAGTTTTCAAGGTTCATTCTATGTGTGAAGATCATTCCTGGCAAGGTGAACTGCCAGAACCTGGCTGAGACATGGAGCAGCCTGGTGGGGGGCATCCCTTAGGTAGTATGGACACTTTGTGGTGGCAGGGAGGGAGAAGCAGAGGGGATGAGATAAAGGCCACACCTTGAAGATCCTGTGTGCCACACCAAGGGGTTCCGCCTTTCCAACTGGGCTTTATGGAAGATTTCTGAGATGGAGAGAGGGATGATTTGGCCCATACTGTAGAATGTTGGGAGTGACCTGATGGTTACATTAAAGGGTGAATATTGAGGGTAGAGAGACTGGTTTGGAGGTCTGATGTAGCCTAGGTCATGGGCGATGATGTCTGAACAAGGACAGTAGCAGTGGATATGGAAAAAAGGGGTTCCTATCAAAGAGGCTTGAAGACTGAGCATTGGAGACTGAACAACAATCACAAAAAAACAACGATGACTCCAGAGTTTCTAGCCTGAGTGATCAGGAGGTTAAAGGTAACTTTAATTAAGCAATGAAATGCAGCAGGAGTAAGCTTTGGGAGGGAGTGACGAATTTGGTTTTAGACTCAGTAGTAGCTGTCACTTGGACATGCAGATGGAGATGTCTGTCACTTGGGAACACACACCCTGAAGCACAGGAGAGCCGCGAGGACGGGAACACCCACTCTCCCCATTTTCCAGATTGTTCTGAGCTGTGGTGTTTGATATAGAGTTGTGCAGTATTTGAAAACTTGCAAATAACTGTTTTTTTTCCTCCCCTTAAAGATACAGCCATATGTGAATGGAGCTTTGTACAGCATCCTTTCTGTTCCATCCATCCGTGAGGAAGCAAGAGCAATGGTAAGAAAACGTGCCTGAGAAGCATGTGAGCTTCCTTCAGTGCCACAGTTACAGTTCAGAGCTTTTAGAGCAAGACCTCCTCGACTGGGCTCCGTAGAAGGGCTCAGATCCTTTACAAACTCCTTGAAATTGTAGGCGAAATGTGTATTTGCCATTTCCGGGGGAGAGAGTCTGTAACTTTTATCAGATCCTCAAGGGGATCCCTAATTCCTAAATGGTTAAAAATTAAAGTGTTAAAAAGTTCCCAGCAGGCTGACTTTTGCAAAGTTACAGACACTCTGATGGCAACCAAATGGAAAAGATTATAAAACTGTCTAGGACTTGGTTTGGTTGGTGAATAATAAACTCAGTTTTTAATGTGTATGTTAACGCTTGTATGTGAAGTAAAAAACAAACCTCAGGTGATTAGTATCTTATTTTGAAAGGACAAATGTTTCTAGATCTAATCAGCAAAACAGCTAGAGTTTTGTCCTTTTTCTTTCCACCATGTGAAACCAGGTTAACAGTGTATTAAATGCTGTGACGAAAGGGAATCTATTTCCACCCTCAAAACAGGCAAAATTCTCATTGGGAGCAATAAAACATTCTTCTAATTGGTTTTGCTTACTTAGAGGAATTGCTAAATCTTCTCGTTGAGCATTTAAAATTACATCAAGAGTTACACCAGAGATGAAACTTATTTAAGAACCATTGTATGTGATCACACTAAACAATGGACCTTCATTGCCTACTGCTTTTAAATGTCACTACAGAACAGGGGGAAATAAACTTGCTGAAATTCTGCATTATGGTCATTTCAGTGAAAGAAAGGGATTGTCAACCAAGGCAAAGAAGAGGAAAAAACATGTAGGCTGAAGAGAAAGAATGGAGGTAACATTCCAAGTGTGAAATGCAGCATGGAGGAAAGACACCAGGGCAAAGGGATGGAGGGGGCAGGAAGTGAAGCCGAGGACAGGGGCCATGTGAGGAAGAGTCACAGTTGCAGCTTGTGAGAGAAGGACTGCCCTTAGAGATCCCAGAGCAGGGAGAAAAAAGACGGAAGAGAGAGACAGAGCTTCGGAGACCTATGTGACAATATTAGGTCTGACAGATACCCAATAGGAGTTGCAGAAGGAGAGCAATGTGAGCAAATGGGGCGGAAAAATGATTGGATAAATAATGAAGACATATGGTGAAAAATATAAATGTAACAGTAAGGTGTCTAGGAAACCCCTAAATGTTTGGAAAATAAACAACACACTGGTATTATCTATTACTGCATAACAATTTACCCCAAAGCTTAGTGGCTTAAACAAATTTTTTGTTTTTGTTTTTGTGAGAGAGTCTGGCTCTGTCGCCCAGACTGGAGTACAGTGGCGCAATCTTGACTCACTGCAACCTCTGCCTCCTGGGTTCAAGTGATTCTCCTGCCTCAGCCTCCCAAGCATCTGGGACTACAGGCATGCACCACCACACCCAGCTGATTTTTGTATTTTTAGTAGAGATGGGGTTTCACCATCTTGGCCAGGCTGGTCTCAAGCTCCTGACCTCGAGTGATCCACCTGTCTTAGCCTCCCAAAGCACTGAGATTACAGACATGAGTCACCGTGCCCAGCCGATTTTTGTTTTCGTTTTTGAGACAGAATCTTGCTCTTTTGCCCAGGCTGGAGTGCAGTGGCCTGATCACAGTGCACTGCAGCCTCCATCTCCTAGGCTCAAACCATCCTCCTGCCGCAGCTTATCCAGTACCTGGGACTATAGGTGTGTGCCACCACAGCTAGCTGATTTTTTTTTAAGAGACGGGATCTTGCCATGTTGCCCAGGCTGGTCTCAAACTACTAGGCTCACGTGATCCTCCTATCTTGGCCTCCATGTAGGGATTACATGCATGAGTCACTGAGCCTGGCCCTTGAATTTTTAAATTAGTCATGCACCACGTAACGACATTTTGGTCAACAAAAGACTGCATATATGATAATGGTCCAATAAGATTATAATACTGTATTTTTACTGTACCTTACCTATGTTTAGAGATGCTTAGATACACAAATACCACCTTGTTACAGTTGCCTACAGTATTCAACACAGTCATGTGCTGAACAGGTTTGTACCCTAGGATCTTATTGGCTGTGCCATATAGCCTAGGTGTGTAGTAGGCCATACCATCTAGGTTTGTCACTTACTCTGTGATATTTATGCAATAATGACATCGTCTCACAACACATTTCTCGGAACATATCCCTGTCGCTAAGCTACCAGTGACTGTTTCTCTGGGTCACACATTCAAGATAGCAGAGTAGTCCTAACTAAGAGTTGCTCAGTTTATAGTTGAGACTTCAGCCTCTGCTTCCAGGCTCACTCACATGGCTGTCAGCAGGAGGCCTCAGTTTTCTTCTGGCTGTTGACTGGGGACCTCATTTGCTTCCCCCTTGGAGCTCTCCATAAGACTTCTCTTGACATG
>NW_012116599.1:10892744-10893089 GCF_000951035.1 Colobus angolensis palliatus
TGTGAGTTTTTGACTTTGAAAAGGAAATGTGGATTACTTACATAAAGATGTAAGTAGATGATGGGGCATGGTGGCTCACGCCTGTAATCCCAGCACTTTGGGAGGCTGAGATAGGCAGATCACCTGAGGTCGGGAGTTCAGGACCAGCCTGGCCAACATGGAGAAATCCTGTCTCTACTAAAAACACCATAATTAGCCAGGCATAGTGGTGGACACCTGTAATCCCAGCTACTCAGGAGGCTGAGGCAGGAGAATCTCTTGAACCCGGAAGGCAGAGGTTGCAGTGAGCCAAGATCATGCCACTGCACTCCAGCCTGGGCAACAGAGTGAGACTCCGTCTCAAAA
>NW_012116599.1:10893314-10907103 GCF_000951035.1 Colobus angolensis palliatus
CATTTCATTCAAGAGGCCTTTAGGAGGCCGGGCACGGTGGCTCATGCTTGTAATCCCAGTACTTTGGGAGGCCTAGGTGGGCGGATCATGAGGTCAGGAGTTCGAGACCAGCCTGGCCAACATGGTGAAACCCCGTCTCTACTAAAAATACAAAAATTAGCCAGGCGTGGTGGTGGACACCTGTAATCCCAGCTACTCAGGAGGCTGAGGCAGGAGAATCTCTTGAACCCGGAAGGCAGAGGTTGCAGTGAGCCAAGATCATGCCACTGCACTCCAGCCTGGGCGACAGAGTGAGACTCCGTCTCAAAAAAAAAGATGTAAGTAGAATAAGCTTCCCTCTGGCATTTAACAGAGATTAAAAGATATAAGCCAGGGAGGAACCCCCTTTTAGCCTGAGAAGAGGAAACTGTTAACACATCACCTAGGCAGTTGCCTACTTAATTATTTGTAAGAGTGACCTCTAAGGGATGATCATGCCCACAATAAGGTTTTTCTAAAACCCTGAGATTTCCCTCCTTTCACGTTTATCCTTGAGGAAGTTTTTAGATTGATAAAGGCATTATATTCTCTTTGCATGTAGGTCTTACATGGGTGCACTTGTTTGGCAGAGTCTAGGTTGTGTGCCTGCACCCTAGCTGCAAGGGAGGCTAGAAATGCTAAATAATGGGCCGGGCACGGTGGCTCAAGCCTGTAATCCTAGCACTTTGGGAGGCCGAGACGGGCGGATCACGAGGTCAGGAGATTGAGACCATCCTGGCTAACCCGGTGAAACCCTGTCTCTACTAAAAAATAAAAAAAATTAGCTGGGCGAGGTGGCGGGCGCCTGTAGTCCCAGCTACTCGGGAGGCTGAGGCAGGAGAATGGCGTAAACCCGGGAGGCGGAGCTTGCAGTGAGCTGAGATCCGGCCACTGCACTCCAGCCTGGGCGACAGAGCGAGACTCCGTCTCAAAAAATAAAAAAAAGAAATGCTGAATAATGAAGGAAATAAGACAACAAGGAAAACATTTCCCACAATCCCTCCACCTTGACATCTGCTCATGCACGGTGCTAGGGAAGTGGAGGCAGAATTGATGTCCTCAGCCCTGCTGGTATTTAGTTTTTATTTCTTTATTTCTTTGAGATGGAGTCTCGCTCTGTTGCCCAGGCTGGAGCGCAGTGGTGCGATCTCGGCTCACTGCAACCTCTGCCTCCTGAGTTCAAGCGATTCTCCTGCCTCAGCCTCCTGAGTAGCTGGAATTACAGGTGCCCACCACCATGCCCAGCTAATGTTTGTATTTTTAGTAGAGACAGGGTTTCACCATGTTGGCCAGGCTGGTCTCAAACTTCCGACCTCAGGTGATCCACCTGCCTTGGCCTCCCAAAGTGCTGGGATTACAGGCATGAGCCACCATGCCCAGTGCCTGCTGGTGTTTGTATGTGTGTCAGCACAGTCCTTCTGGAAAGCAGTTTGGCAGTTACATGAAAAATCACTAAAGGATCTATCTTTTGGACTCGTTCATTTTCTTCTAGTTGTTGATGCACAGAAGAAGAGCTCTATGCATGACAATGCTCATTTCAACATTTTTATAAGAGCAAAAAGCTGGAAGCAACATAAATATCTAGTAATACAGGAATTGCTAATGAAATTATGATTCTTTTGCTCAAAATATTAATAGCTATTGAAGATGATAATTAGGAAAAGCAGTATGAAGCAGTATGGAAAATTTTATTTGACTGTGTAATGAGGGATAAAAGCAGAATATCTCATTATAAGAATGTATGTGCTCATGGAAAATGACACAATATACATAAAAATTACATTAGTACCAAATCCTATTATAGTAGTCTTACAAGAATACCTAAAGGGAAAAAGGAAAACAAAATAAATGAGTCCCCTGAGGCCCATTTGAATTTTAAGAGCCTGCCAAGGCCCAGGGCTGGAGAAGAGATCACGTAAGTGGAGCTGCCCTAATACCCACTCCACAGACCTCCTACGGCTAGGGCTGGAGTCATAGTCAGCCATGGGCCTCTGCCCCAGAGACCCCAACAAACATCCTGCCCAGGGCTGGAGCCGACCAGAGACTCTGCGGGTTATAAAGTCTTCCAGAATCTCGAGAGCCGGGGAGCTGGGCTTAGAAGCCTCTCAGCCCAGAGGAATGCCCAAGCACACCATGGGGCTGCTCTGCTCCGTGACCCTGGGGCCCACAGCGCAGGCCCATGATGCCAGAAACTGCCTCTGCTCTCCCCAGAGGGCTGGGTGCTGCTGCTCCCCGCCCAACAGAATGATGTGTATTCCCCACGTGCCTGATCCTCCACATTGCCCACTTCTGAATCAAAGTCATTTGCTTGGCAGAATCTAAGTGGTGTGCCTGCACCCTAGCTGCAAAGGAGGCTTGAAATGTGAGTGTTCTGTCTGCTGCCTTGGGAAATTAACAGTGAAGAGAACCTGGTTATAAGGCATTCGTCAGCCACAGGTCACAGGTGTCCATTACAGGTGGTCAGCTTAGTCACTGTATTTCGTGATGCTCACTAGGTATGGGCTTGGCTTGGCTTGGCTTTTCCTTCCTTTCAACGGGGTCTCACTATGTCACCAGGCTGGTCTTGAACTCCTGGGCTCAAGTGATTCTCCTGCCTCAGCCTCCCAAAGTGCTGAGGTTACAGACATGAGCCACCACGCCTGACCTAAGTATGGGCCCTTCAAAATTAGTGTAGAAATTTTTCATATTCTTGTCCCCATAATTCTACTTCTGAAGCTCCACACAAGACATGAGCAAAGATGTATGTATCAGAATGTTCATTCCAGCTTTATTGATCATAGTGGAAGACAGGAAACAATGACAAGACCTAACGTGAGGGAGTGACTAAGAAAAGAGGCCGGAAGGTGGAGTGGTTGAGAGTGGGTACTCCTGAGCCTGAGCCTGGCTTTGAATCATGTTCTGCCGCTTCCTAGTTGGCTAGTGACAATGAAGCTCTCAGTGTGATCGTTTTTCCATCTGTAAGATGAGGATTGTTGCAGTACTAAACTCATAGAATTGTAAGCATTAAAGGAGCTCATAATATAAAGTATTTAGAATAGTGCCTGGCACACAGTAAGCACTGAGAGATGTTAGCTACTATTATTATTATTATTATTATTATAGCTATGAAAATGTGGTTTATAAGGTTTTTATCGAACATGAAAAAATCATAAAGTTAAATAAGAAGCAACATAATATCAGTATGTTCTGAGTTATGTAAAACAATGCACATAAAAGGAAGGAAATACTTCAAAATGTTCCCAATTATCTCTGGGTGGGGGCCTGTGAGTAATTTTTATTCTTTCTTGTATGTTGTTTGCAATTTTTCTATACAGAACTTGTGTCACTTTCATAACTAGAGGAAAATATTTATATCTACCTGAAATAGATATTTGAATTTCTCAGGGGAAAATTTCCCTTGAAGACCTTTAGTGAAAGAGGATTAGACTGTGAAGCTGGAACGATAAAATGCGCTAGAGTTCAGTAGAGTAAAAGTAGAAGTGAGTTCGAAGTTAGTTGTTCTGTGTAGTGTTCAGTGTGTGTTGTCAGTCTCTGGGAGAGATGCTTTCTCTTATTTAATCCCTCAAAGGTGCCCTGAAGGAGTGACTGTGTTGGTGCCCCTTTTGCTGCTGACAACATCAAGGCTTAAAGGTGCAATCCTCTGCCCGGGGCCACACGGCCGGCGAGGGGCTGCTAACCATGGTTTGACTCCAGAGCTCTCTGCACCTGTGCCGCAGTGTCACTCCAGGCTTGGGACTTTCACCTAGTCAGACATCTGCACATGACGAATTGTTTTCTTAAAAACTATACATACAAATACAGGCTTCTGTAGGATTATCTTTATGGCAGTCTTTAATCATAGCTAGCTGCCAGGAACAGGAGTTCCTTATTTACTTTTTGCATACTGCTTGTGTTGCCATTTTTACGCATCTGGATGATTCACTAGGACCTTTTGTTATCCTTCGGTCTACCTGGGCGTTGTTACTTGACCTAAATTATCTGAAATGACAAGTTATTACTTTTAGGATGAGATGCGGTTGTTTTATGGCTTCTTTCTATAACTTAGATTAAATATTACCTAATGTATGTGATTTTTTAAAAAGATGTGATATTTTGACTGGGCACACAACTCACACCTGTAATCCCACCACTTTAGGAGGCTGAGGTAGGAAGACTGCTGGAGCCCAGGAGTTCAAGCCCAGCCTAGGTGACATGGTGAAACCCCATCTCCACAAAAAAATGCAAAAATTAGCAAGGTGTGGTGGCGCATGCCTGTAGTCCCAGCCACTTGGGAGGCTGAGGCAGGAGAATCAACTGAGTGCAGGAGGTTGAGGCAGCAGTGAGCTGTGATCACATCACTACGCTCTAGCCTGGACAACAGAGTAAAACCCTGTCTCCAAAAAAAAAAAAGATATTTCTCACTGGAGAATTTGCTATTAAGAAAGGTGCAGTGGCCCATGCCTATAATGCCAGCACTTTTGGAGGCTGAGGCATGTGGATCACTTGAAGTCACGAGTTGAACCGGTCTTGAAGACCAGACTGGCCAAGGTGGAGAAACCCCATCTCTACTAAAAATACAAAAATTAGCAAGGCATGGTGGTGCACACCTGTAATCCCAGCTACTCCGGAGGCTGAGGCACAAGAATTACTTGAACCTGGGAGGTGGAGGTTGCAGTGAGCTGGGATTGTGGCACTGCACTCCAGCCTGGGTAACATAGTGAGACTCTGTCTCTAAAACAAAAAAAGAAATCTTCAATTCTTCATTACAGAGTTCCCCCCCCAACCCCCACAAGTGATAACTATGCTAGAGATACATGAAAGAGAGTAAATAAGAATGAAAAGGTCTGGTTGGGCATGGTGGCTCATGCCTGTAATCCCAGCACTTTGAGAGGCCAAGACAGGAGGATCACTTGAGGGCAGGAGTTTTGAGACCAACCTGGGCATTCCCTGTCTTACCGATAATTTTTTAAAAATTAGCCAGGCGTGGTGGTGCACACCTGTAATCCCAGCTACTTGGGAGACTGAAGCACAAGAATTACTTGAACCTGGGAGGCGGAGATTGCAGTGAGCTGAGATTGTGGCACTGCACTCCAGCCTGGGTAACATAGTGAGACTCTGTCTCTAAAAACAAGACAGCTTCAATTCTTCATTACAGAGGAGTTCCCCCCCACGGCCCCCAAGTAATAACTACGCGAGAGATACATGAAAGAGTAAATGACAATAAAAAGGTCTGGTTGGGCATGGTGGCTCATGCCTGTAATCCCAGCACTTTGAGAGGCCAAGGCGGGAGGATCACTTGAGGCCAGGAGTTTTGAGACCAGCCTGGGCATTCTCTGTCTTACCGATAATTTTTTTAAAATTAGCCAGGCGTGGTGGTGCACACCCAGTCCCAGCTACTCCAGAAGCCGAGGTGGGAGGATCGCTTGAGCCAGGGAGGTTGAGGCTATGAGTTGTCATCACACCACTACACTCCAGCCTGGGCAACAAAGTGAGATCCTGTCTGTCTCAAAAACAAACAAACAAAGATCTTTAAATATATAACCAAATAATGAGCAGATAATCTTGCAGAAGTAACATCTGGCAAGAAAAGATAGACCCTGAGTGAATGATTGGCCTCACTCCACTGGTAAAAATGCTCAGACATTGACATTCCTGAGATAGCCAGTGACGCTTCTGATCTTTGCCACTTAAAGGGCTTATCGCCAGGCGTGGTGGCCCACACCTGTAATCCAGCACTTTGGGAGGCCAAGGTGGGCAGATCACCTGAGATCAGGAGTTCAAGACCAGCCTGGTCAATATGGCGAGACCCCCGTCTCTACTAAAAACACAACAATTAACCAGGCATGGTGGCACATGCTTGTAGTCCCAGCTACTTGGGAGGCTAAATGAGGAGAGTCACTTGAACCCTGGAGTTGGAGGTTGCTGTGATCCAAGATCATGTCACTGCCCTCCAGCCTGGGTAGTAGAGCAAGACTCCATCTCAAAAAATAAATAAATAAGTAAAAAAATTTTAAAGGGGCTTATCACACTGCTTTTGCTTGATAACTTTCTCCTTCCTGTGGCCCTGATACTGAGTGGGGGATGGAGAAGAGGGGAGAGACACATTTGTGAGATATACAATTCAGCTCTTCCAGCAGTGCAGGGCCAAGGCAGTCACTGGTTGGTAACTGTCTCTCTGGTACGACAAGCCTGGCCAGATGTCCAAATGGTCCTACAGGAGCCTGGGCACTGCTGGTCCCTCAACTCACGGACAGCTTTCCAGAGTTCTTCCTCCCTTCCAGACTGTCCCCTCCGCCTCTGTGAGCTTCCCCATCTCTGCCTCCCAGCTCAGTGTTACTGTTCCCTAAGGTTCTGTCCTCACCCTCTGCTCTTCTCTCACTGCCATCACTGGGGAACCTTGTTTCTTCCCTTTGCTTCAGCTACCAGATCTTTCTCCTGAGCCACGAACCCCTACTGGACACAGCAAGCACAATCTTGACCATTTATCAAGCATCCATTCTGTGCCAGCCATTGGACTAGAGGCTATTTCTTATGGTATAATTTACAAACAGTGAAAAGCACAGGCCTTACATGGGGGAATTTAGCGCATCTTGACAAATGTGTATATCTGCATACCAACACCCAATTATATACTTTGTCTTTTAAAAATTTCAAGTCAACTCAAATTGTTATCCTCATTTTTATAGTCGAAGAAACAGGCTAGATGAAGTTAAGTGATTTGAGTGAGGTCACACATTAAATTCATGGGGGAACTAATTGCAATTACAATACTGATTTAACTTCTAGAAGGTAATGCTCTGCTTTGAATGACAAGAACTCAGCAAGTTCAAAGCTGCACTTGGCATTTCTTTGATTCAGTTAGAGCTATTGATTCCAAACTGGCCTACATAAAAAGGGAACTTATTGGCTCATGTAACTGAAAAGTCCAGGAAAATGTTCAGGCACAGTTTGATCAGGGGCTCACATGCCACTAGATCCATTTCTCTGGCAGTACTTCTGGACTCCACTTCCTCTGTTTTGAGGTCATTACTAGAAGCACTTTCCCCTCACAGCGGTTAGAGGCCTCATAAGCTCAAGCTGTACAGACTCATTCAAATCCTGCCAGGGAAGAGGAGGGAGAGGAATTAGACAATGTGCTTAAGTCAGTATCTCATCCCTACTTTTCCCTGGAATTCTTTTACCCAATATTGAGAATTCTGGTGTCAGGGTATCATTATAAACAATGTATAGTGTAGTGACTTTATAATTCTTTTAATAGAAAAAGAATGAAATCTGTTTAAAGAGAGGTTCTATTTATTCATTTACTTCTCTAAGCATATGGTTTCACTTCTCAATGATCATATTTGGCCCTAAAATCCAGAAGACAGTTTGTAAATTTAGGGAAAACACAGGAAAAAAACCGAGCCCCCAGACCAACATATTGCCAAAACTTAAGGCAATGTTTTGCAGTAAAATTTTACAATAGTTTTTTGTTGTTGTTGTTGTTGTTAAATGTGTTATAATTCAGCCAGAGAGTCAATAAGAAGAAAATTATTTCACTATGAATTATAAAAAGGACAAAAAGAATGTTTAATGTAAGCCAAGGATTTTTCCTTCTGCCCTTGTGGGACCAGTTGGACACCTGGCCAGGTTTGTCTTGCCAAAGAGATAGTTACCAACCAATGACTGCCTTGGTCCTGCCCTGCTGGGAGAGCTGAATTTTTGTATCTATCTCATAAACGTATCTCTCTCCTCTTCTCCATCCCCCACCCAAGATATCCTCTTCCTCTCCCCAAAATAGTACTTTTTGGATTAGATGAGATGACCTCATTGCAACGTAGTTTCCCCCAAAACACTGAAATGTTAACTGTTACTCTTGCCAATACTTGTAGGGAATGGAAGACATCCTACGCTGCTTCATCAAAGAAGGCAATGCTGAAATGATCCGCCAGATAGAATTCATCATCAAGCAGCTTAATTCCGGTCAGTTTGATGCAAGAATCTTTGATCTGTCTTTTGCATTGTTCACATTTGCCAGAAAGACACATGGCATTTCATTCAAGAGGCCTTTAGGAGGCCGGGCACGGTGGCTCATGCTTGTAATCCCAGTACTTTGGGAGGCCTAGGTGGGCGGATCATGAGGTCCGGCGTTTGAGACCAGCCTGGCCAACATGGTGAAACCCCGTCTCTACTAAAAATACAAAAATTAGCCAGGTGTGGTGACTTGGCCTGTAGTCCCAGCTACTCAGGAGGCTGAAACAGGAGAACTGCTTGAACCCAGGAGGCAGAAGTTGCAGTGAGTTGAGATTGCACCACTGCACTCCTGCCTGTGTGACAAAGCGAGACTCCATCTCAAAAAAAAAAAGGCCTTTAGGGAGGTGGGGAGACCCAAGTGAACCCATAGACAAAAGTTCAGCCAGGTAGGCCAGGCGCGGTGGCTCACACCTGTAATCCCAGCACTTTGAGAGGCCGAGGCAGGAAGATCATCTGAGGCCAGGAGTTCAAGACCAGCCTTACCAACGTGGTGAAACCCCATCTTTACTAAAAATACAAAATTAGCCGGGCATGGTGGCGCATGCCTGTAATCCCAGCTACTCAGGAGGCTGAGGCAGGAGAATCGCTCGAACCTGGGAGGTGGAGGTTGTAGTGAGCTGAGATTGAACCATTGCACTCCAGCCTGGGGGACAGAGCGAAACTCCATCTCAAAAAAAAAAAAAAAAAAAAAAGGTTCAGCCAGGTAGTCAAGGCCAGATTGTCCAAAGATTAACAATCTCTTATCATACTCTAGGCGTATAGTCAACAAAAAAAACTTAAAAGCAATTACAGAAACCTTTCCCTAACCTTGTAAGTTCTCTTTATGTGGCCTCTCCCTTTCCCCTCCTAAATCATGACTCACTATTAAGGTGGCTTCCCCAGGGTCCAGGGGTTGGATAATGAAAGCAAATGCTACTGTAGGAAACTTCATCATTTTCCCACTTTCATTCATTCACTCCGGAAACACTGATGCTGCCAACTGCAGTGTGGAAGGAGGCAATGTGATCCTCTCTCTATCCAGTCTCCTCCATTACCGTAACAACCCACATCCCATAGTAAGCAGGAGAGAGGAAGGCCAGGAAGCCTGGGATGGGGCAGAGGTCGTGGGGAAAGTTCTTTGGCTCTTTCTGTGGACTCCTGACATCGTTCTCCTGCCAGAGGTGCCAAGCACTGCTGGAATCCAGGGCCAGGTTTGTCACCGAGTCTCTCTCCATGCCCTTCCCTGACACCCATCAGTCCACATCACTGCAAGTCACATGCATGAATCCCTTCCGCACATGAGCAGAAAGTGAAGAGTGAGTCTCGAGTCAGCTGCTCGGCCAAGGCCAAAAGCCCGCAGGTGGCCTTTCTTCTAGCTCAGGGTTCGGTCTGGCTGTACAGGGCGGTCACCGGGGGGGGATGTTTAAATCTTTTAAGACAGTACCCCACATAAATTAAATCAGAACCTCTCAGGGAGGGGATTTCAAGCTCCCAGTGGGGGTCCCATGTGCAGCCAAGGCAGAGCATCACTGCCTGGGTCGCAGAAACGAGGACGTCCAAGGGGCTTCCGATGAAAAGGAGGCAGCTGAGGAGAGCAGCCAGGGAGCTTTGAAACCTTTGTCCTTCTAAGGCTGGGTGCGCATTTGCATTGAATATCTCTTCTTTGGGTTTTATGGGACAGCTATAATTCATCCCAAACTCAGGTGGGCAAAAATTAGAACTTTATTTTCTGCAGTAACTTTATTTCTGACTCTCAACCCTCATTCTGGCGTATTGAAAAAGAATAAAATAAAACGTGAACCTCAGCCCTACCTGAGGTTGCTCTCCCGCCTTCTCTGGGTAGGCCACAGTGTAGGGGCGAAGGATTGTTGCACATCCGTGCCACAGTCATCAGCTGTGCCCAGCCCTCCCAGGCCAGGAGTTCTCTGCATTCAGGCTGAGAATCTTCTTCAAGGCCACCTGTGTGTTTTAGTCCACTGAGATACATCTGTCTCCTTGTCTTCCCTCCTTCCTGGCAGCCAAGAAGCAGGAGGTAGGCCCCTTTTACTCTCTGGCCCAAGAAACATCTTTTTTCTCTTTCATAAGCCTGGCCCTTGGACCAGTCTGCTAGAGTGGGATAAGGGGACAGTTTATACTTTTGTAAGGGATGTCTCTGGAAGAAATTGTCTTGGGCGGAGCTAAAGCTTTATAACCCTGGGTGTTCTGGAAGGCTTGGGAAATACCTATTTAGTTCAGTAAGTTATTGTTTAAATAAAGAGGGCCTAAAGTATTTCTCTTTCTATCTCAAGCACCTAAGTTATTCTGTGTCTATAGGACAGCAGCAGGAGCCCGCGACTTTGAAACAAAATTTGATAGTGATTGAACATTCAGGTGGAAGACCAGACACACAACTACCTCGGGACATCCATCACCAACATCAGATCAAAGTGAAACCCAGGAGGAGAGCCTCCATCCTGTCTTCATCCTCAAGTGGAAATCAATAGCAGAGTGCAAATTGTTACTAGCGTACCAGTTCTTAAGATGTGTGAAATGGCATTGCCACCATCTTTATTTAGAGTATTGGTTTCCTTGTTCTATTTTAATAAACCTGAAAACATCTCTGTGGGTTTTCACACGTCCAAGTCCAATCTCAGTCTTCTAGCACAATTTTTCCAGTACAGTTTTAAGGTCTTCAAGTATTAAAATTCAAGTATATTTTAGTGACCTAACCCCACAGGTGGGGAAGGACCATTCTGGCAAAGCCTAAAGGAAAATTCCGGCTGGTGACATTGACAACACAGAGTGAGCGGCAACAGCAGGGAGATTTGTCCCCAGGCTTGGGCCTGGACCACAATGGCAGCCCTCAGTGAGGGGAGCCAGCGCCAGAGAGAAAACAGAGGCACCAGCCATGTCACTGGGCAGGAGCAAGGCAGAGCCCCCGGGAAAGGAATGATGCCATTCTAGCCCCATGCGCGTTAGTTATCAGAGTGTGGCACCTCGTGGAGTGTGCACCAACTCAGGGAACAGGACGGGAGACAGTCGTCCCAGAGAGGTGCTGAGGTCTATAAGGCACTTCACTTCTCAGGACAGGATTATTCTGGGTAGTGGGGTGAGTCTGAGCCAGCAGGCCAAGAGGTTATGGGGTCAGGAGAAGGGGAGCTGGGCACGGGGAGGCAGAGAAAGAGAAGCGTGGCTGGGCTATCTGTGGCCTTACAAAATAGCCAAGAGTCTTAAAAAAGGCATTTCTGTTTTCGAAAATGAGCAGTTTATAACTGATGAGTACAGCAGCACTTCCTGAAAGTGGAATGGTATATGCTGTTCGTGGATAGGGAAGTTAGTCATTAAACTTCAGCCAGAAAGCAGAGTGGCATCACATCTTCATGCCTGGAACGTAGCTTTCTAGACTAAATGGCATTCCACAACAATGCTACGACCTGTGGGGCCTGCAGGCCTCAGTGAGTAGGGGCACATTTTGGTGTCCCGCTGGCCTCGGTCCAGTGAAGTCAGTGGAGTCCTTCCCTTTAGAATGAGCGCTGGGTTGAGAACCTGGGTTTCTACATCTTCCTCCCTGGGAATGGTTTGATGTTTGATCAAATGTGGGTGCATCCTGCCGGCCACCTTTACAAGCTGGGTGCTCTCCTCAAGTATGGCCTTCGGTTCCTTCTTTTCTCCTACTTCCCATTTGACTTCCTTTCTTCTTTCAGGCTTTCTTTACCTTCATGTCGTTTGTTCAAGAAACAAGTGATAATAAGAAAGATGTAGTAGGGATAGAGGGAGGAGTAAGTCAGCTGCTCTGTCCCCAGGGACTCATAGTCCAGTGCAGTGGGTGAGAGACAAGTCAGCAGGCATTCACTCATTAGTAAGCAGCAATCTTCCAGGTGGCGTGAATTGTCAGGAGTTCTAGATAAAATGCTGAGTGTGTTCACGGGAGGAAGAGATGGCTGCTGAGCAAGGGGATCAGGGAAGACTTCGTGGAGGAGAAAGTACCAGCACCTCTGTAGAGCCTGCTTCGTACCTGGCCTTAGGCCAGGCGCTTCCCTTGTGGTGTATTGTGCAGTCCTCCCCAACCCTGAGAAGTGACTGATACGATCCTTATTCTACAGAGGAGGAGGCAGGGGCTCTTTCTTTCTGTAACTCCATTGTGCTACCAACTTACTGCTCTTTTGTAAACTCTTAAAAAGACCCACCAATGGAGCACAGAGCCTTCAGGAACCCTGCCTGCCATGACCACCACCCATACTGCCCATGGAAAAATCGTGGAGTTTAGAAATAGACTCGGTTTGAATCTCAGCTGTCTGCCAGTTACTGGAAGTGAGACCAAGAAGTCTCTGTCCTCTCTGTGTCTCTCTGTAAAATGGGGGATAATAGTCAACAAAATATTTGTAAGGATTAAGTGAAATAATGGGTGTGGCAGGACCTAGCATGATGCCTAGATATAAGTATTTATATACTTTCGTTCCCTTAAATTCCTCTAAAATTATATTCTGGCTTTTATTTTTTCCCATGCTACTATAACTGTGTTCTGGTAAAAATGGAGAGATTTACTCTTTAAAATTGCTTAGGATGATATCAGATAATGACTGAAATGGTTGTGATTAGGATGATTAGGAGCATGATGACTTTAATGTAACCTCATTCTCATTAAGATGTTTATGTCGCCGGCCGGGCGCGGTGGCTCAAGCCTGTAATCCCAGCACTTTGAGAGGCCAAGACAGGAGGATCACTTGAGGGCAGGAGTTTTGAGACCAACCTGGGCATTCCCTGTCTTACCGATAATTTTTTAAAAATTAGCCAGGCGTGGTGGTGCACACCTGTAATCCCAGCTACTTGGGAGACTGAAGCACAAGAATTACTTGAACCTGGGAGGCGGAGATTGCAGTGAGCTGAGATTGTGGCACTGCACTCCAGCCTGGGTAACATAGTGAGACTCTGTCTCTAAAAACAAGACAGCTTCAATTCTTCATTACAGAGGAGTTCCCCCCCACGGCCCCCAAGTAATAACTACGCGAGAGATACATGAAAGAGTAAATGACAATAAAAAGGTCTGGTTGGGCATGGTGGCTCATGCCTGTAATCCCAGCACTTTGAGAGGCCAAGGCGGGAGGATCACTTGAGGCCAGGAGTTTTGAGACCAGCCTGGGCATTCTCTGTCTTACCGATAATTTTTTTAAAATTAGCCAGGCGTGGTGGTGCACACCCAGTCCCAGCTACTCCAGAAGCCGAGGTGGGAGGATCGCTTGAGCCAGGGAGGTTGAGGCTATGAGTTGTCATCACACCACTACACTCCAGCCTGGGCAACAAAGTGAGATCCTGTCTGTCTCAAAAACAAACAAACAAAGATCTTTAAATATATAACCAAATAATGAGCAGATAATCTTGCAGAAGTAACATCTGGCAAGAAAAGATAGACCCTGAGTGAATGATTGGCCTCACTCCACTGGTAAAAATGCTCAGACATTGACATTCCTGAGATAGCCAGTGACGCTTCTGATCTTTGCCACTTAAAGGGCTTATCGCCAGGCGTGGTGGCCCACACCTGTAATCCAGCACTTTGGGAGGCCAAGGTGGGCAGATCACCTGAGATCAGGAGTTCAAGACCAGCCTGGTCAATATGGCGAGACCCCCGTCTCTACTAAAAACACAACAATTAACCAGGCATGGTGGCACATGCTTGTAGTCCCAGCTACTTGGGAGGCTAAATGAGGAGAGTCACTTGAACCCTGGAGTTGGAGGTTGCTGTGATCCAAGATCATGTCACTGCCCTCCAGCCTGGGTAGTAGAGCAAGACTCCATCTCAAAAAATAAATAAATAAGTAAAAAA
>NW_012116599.1:10909780-10911586 GCF_000951035.1 Colobus angolensis palliatus
CTCCAGCCTGGGTGACAGAGCGAGACTCCATCTCAAAAAAAAAAAAAAAAAAGAGATGTTTATGTCTCTGCAGAGGCTGACAGATTCCGTGGACCAGTGCTCCCACTGTTTATCCATTATTCATTGATTCTTTTTTTCTTTATAGAAGAGCTACCAGATGGTGTTCTTGAATCTGATGATGATGAAGATGAAGATGATGAAGTAAGTTGGAGGTTCTTGACACCACATAGAAAACTCTTACCAAGCTATTCTCTCTTTCCTGCCTTGACAAGTTAGTCCAGAAATGGAGATTTTTCATTCCTGCTACACTGTTTCTCACAATTCTGGGGGTTGGCTAAAGCTCAACTGGGTGGTGGTTCAGGTCTCACTTAGGGTCTCATGTGGAGAGCCCAGTGGCCATGTTTGAAGACTCCCACACTCACTGGGTTCACAGCAGAGACGCAGCATTGCCCGCCATTCGGGTTTCATGGGAAGCTGAACAATGACCATTCTTCTACGTGAGCTTTTGCTCTGAAGGGGCCCAAGCCTTGGCCTGTCTTCCTCAGCAATGGGAGTGCTGGGCGCATAGGTGCCTGGTAAGAGTCTCTGGTTTGAGGGGTCCTGGGTTTAGTTCAGAGCTAACAGAACTGACCAGTTTTCTCTGTTATTTGCATTCTTTTGATTTGTGTTTCCTCAGCTGTGAAAAATCTACTTACTTGTGTTTTAGAGCATGAAGGTTTAGAAGTTAATGTATGTGAGTCTCTGAAATGATGTAAAGAATGGTGACTCGGGAACTGTAGTTGGATTTTCAGATGACAAGATTTTACATGGTTTTCCTTCAGAGACCTAGAAGGAAAAGACCTATTGTCCCCTCTGGTCATACTTGATCTGGCTGCCTTCATTTGCGGGGAGCAGTTACTCCTGCAGTGAACACTGGGACATTTTCATCTATTTTAGGGGGAGCATTCACTGAAAAAGTAGATGTCAGACGATGTTTTTTTGTTTGGAGTCATGGCGTGTCAGTTTCTGAAACGTGTAAAAGCCAGGTTTTTGATCACTGATGGCATCGGTTGGGAAAGAGGTATTTAAGAGCGCCCGCTAGAGAGGATGTGCTGAGATCTGCTGGGAGATGCTTCCTCAGCAGGCGGCCTCTGTGCCTGCCGTTTTCTTCATGGGCTGCAGGTGGCATCAGCGGGCGCGTGCTCCTGCTGGCTTTTCCTGCCTTGTCCCGCAGTGCAGAGCTTGACCTCCAGATAGGGGTCCTGGCCCCTATCATCTTCTCCAGGCCCCTTTGTTTACATAGGTGGAGCCAGAGGGAAAAACACCAGCTTGAGCTCACACAAAGAGTTGATGGTGGTAAAACTGGGTTTAGAACAGAAGTCAGCAGACGCTTTCTGTAAAGGAAGAGAGGAGCTATTTTAGGGCTTGCAGGCCACACAGTCTCTGTTCCAGCCACTCAGTTCTGCCATTGTAACGCAGTGGCTGTCAGCAGTACATAAGTGGCCGAACGTGGCCATGTTCCTGTAAAATTATGGACACTGAAAATTTGAATTTCATACAATTTTTTTTTTATGTCATTAAATCTTTTTTCAAATATTTTAAAACACAAAAATCATTCTTAGCTGGCGGGCATACGAAAGCAGGCACCTGACACATGGGCCACTGTTTGCCAGCCCCTGGGCAGTTCCTGGACTCAGGTGGCCTTCTTTTGTATAATGAGTCACACCTCCTTTGTGCCTGGCCCTTCAATATCATTCTAAATGATAGTTAGGGCCGGGCGCGGTGGCTCAAGCCTGTAATCCCAGCTACTCAGGAGGCTGAGGCAGG
>NW_012116599.1:10911915-10916554 GCF_000951035.1 Colobus angolensis palliatus
GCCTCCCAAAGTGCTGGGATTACAGGCTTGAGCCACCGCGCCCGGCCGATAGTTTAAATTAATGTTTAATTATTTGTTTTTAACTTTTTTTCATTGTGTCCAGAAGTTCCTCTCCAGATCTGTTTTTTTCCCTTCTTGTATCATCCCTTTGGGTTTTCCGGTTTGCTTTGGTTTTTCGTTTTGCTTTGTTTTTGCTATGAATCCTGTTTTTATCTTATAAGGGAAAATTCATTTTGTTCAACTGTTCTAGTTAATGATGAGAACTCAACTTTTGGAAATTTCCTTCTGAAAGCAATTGTCTGCTATAAATGAACAAACACAGAAGTCTTGTAATTTTCTGGACTTTTGCTACTCTTTTAAGAGGTTGATGTTTGAAAATACTTGTGATAACTAGAATTTTCAGAAGATTCCTAGAAGAGGCTTAGTTGGAAAATTATAAGGAAAGGATCTGTCATTTGGGCCACATGGGACTCTGTGATGAACCAGATGGCAGCAGATGGGGGCTCCTTCTCCCGGGTAGGCCTCACTGCGCCTCGCCGGTGTCAGCAGGGGCAGTCCAGGCACAGCCGGGCTTGCCTGGATTTTACTCAGCTTTCACCGGAGGCAAGCATTATGTTTCTAACATTATGTTTCTTTCAAAGTTGGAGGGAAAAAAGAGAGTGACAGATCTTAGGCTAAAAGAAAATTTCCAAGAATCCTTTGAGAAGTAGCACTGTTGTTGGAATGTGGTTATCACTTCCCAAGGTGACAGCTCTGAAGGAGACAGCAAAATTATTTGCAAGGTGTTGGAGTCATACCTTATCTTGCTTAGCAATGTGAATGTTCTTTCATTTAATATTTAGACCCAAAACACAGAAAATGAAACCACTCTTTTCAGTTAGCTGCTTAGCGACTCTAAAGATAAAATGGTTCTAATGGGGCCAGGCACAGTGGCTCACACCTGCAATCCCAGCACTTTGGGAGGCCGAGGTGGGCGGATCACTTGAGGTCAGGAGTTAGAGACCAGCCGGGCCAACATGGTGAAACCCCATCTCTACTAAAAATACAAAAATTAGCTGGTTACATGGTGGCGTGCGCTTGTAATCCCAGCTACTGGGGAAGCTGAGGCATGAGAATCACTTGAACTTGGGAGGCGGAGGCTGCAGTGAGCTAAGATCCTGCCAGTGCACTCCAGCCAGGGCAACAAAATAAGACCCCATCTCAAAAAAAAAAAAAAGTGGCTCTAGTGGGATGGGGCCTGAGACCAGGGTAAATTATGCTCACTCTAAATCACATTGAGCTGAAATCTGCACACTCATAGCTTCCACCACTACTATCCCTGCCCCACTGGAAACTCTCAAGAGAACCCCCGATGCAAAGTCTAGTTTTTCTCTGTAATTTGTAATGACTTGATCTAACGTGCTAACCTAACAAAGGTATGTCTGAATATACATACATTTATATACTAAAATTTAAAAAAAATAAAGGTAGAGCTAGAAATGCATGTTCTGATTTACAAACTGTCTGGGATATAATGTCAAATAAAAAAAGGAAATCATAAAGTAATTTGACCAATAATTTCGGAAGAGGCAAATGTATAAACGCACATGGCTGTGGATTATATGTGTGCCTATGTAGCAGAAAGGCGTGGACATTTACGCCCTCTTTGCTGACGTTATAAACTGCAAGCTGGGAATAGGAATAAGGAAGTTCGGGTGAGAAATGCAGAGAGGCTCTGAGGCTCCTCAGGAGAGAGAAGTGAGAACAGGACATGGGGTTTAGTGGCGTGGAAGTCAGTTGCTGTGCATTTTTGTGGGTTGATGGAGCAAAAGCCGAATGAATGGATTGAGGAGCAGGTGGGAAGTGAGAAAATGGCTTAATAAGTGTATGCTGCTCCTCCCGCAATCGGGCTGTGCACAGAAGAGCAATAGTGGCTGAGGAGTGCATTTTTGTTTGTTTTAAGATGAGAGAAACCTGAGCATGTTAAAATGCTGATGGGATAGCTCCAGCCTAGAGGGAGAGCTTGAACATTCAAGGCAGGAAGAGTCTGCAGATGGCATCGAAAAGATGGGTGTTTTCATTGTTTTCCAAACCACTTATACTTTCTTGGCCCACAAGGCCCCGGACCCATTGAAACCTCCAGAGAAACAAAACCATCATTAGATCAGCTTGGACAATATACCCCAGGGAATGGACAATGACAGCTGTTATTTAAGGCTTCAAATGTGTCTCATTTAGCACTTTGGAGAAATGTGTTACCTGATGCATTTATTTTATATGAAACAGACGTAATATGTTACAAAAGGGCTGATGGTAAATCACTAAGCTTAGGAGCCTGGTTCCATTGTTCTCACCCCCAGTGACTCAGGTTTCCTTACTATATATCACAGCCAGTTTCCTTGTATGGCTTCGTTAAGTAGAAATGCAAGGCCTTTCTGTGCTAGTCTAGAAGACTGGTTTTAAGACAAATATTCTCCTCTCTTGACAAAATAGGTTTAAGTGCCAGGTCAGGTCAGCCATGGACATTTACTTGCTGGTTGCCATGTAAGTGACAATCATATGCTCAGCAATTTCCTTCTATACAAAGTGCTCAAATCTAAGAGTTGCTCATATATTTACTCAACAAATATTTGAGGGCCTCGAAATAACACTATCGTAGGAACTAATGGGGAGGGGATGCAAAAGAAATCTAAAAGAGTATCTGTGGTTTAAAATACCTCCGAGAGTTTCCAGCCTAGATAGGGAAGATCACAGTGATTCTGACAACAGCAGCTCCTGCCTGCTGGCATTGCCGGGTGCCAGGCACTGTTCTAGGCACCTTATGGGTGTTCAGTCATCTCCTTTTCTCAGCAGCCCTGTAGTAGGTGCTATTTTATTCACTTTTCACAGATGAGGAGACAGAGAAGAAATAGGTCACTTGCCAAGTTCACACAGCTAATAAGTAACTTACGGGGCTGGGATTCAAATCCAGGTAGTCTGCCTCAGTTGTCCATGTTCCTAACCACTGCCCTATATTGCCTTCTTGTGAGATATACATGAATGCAAAACAGCAAGTAACAGAAAATAAATACGGATTATAGGTTCATAAAGGTGATAGACACAGGAAGTGCTGCAGAAATTCCAAGTACTCCGGGAATACTGAGAGATGGCTGGCCTGGGGTGAAGAGGAAGTGAGATTGGTTGAGGAAGGGAAGGGTGTGGTCAGCAAGGGTGGCATCCTCTAGGGGAGACAGCACAAGCATAAGCGTTATCCTTTGCCCCTCCACTGCACTCACATCAAACCCCCCCAAGAAACCCATGTTAATGATCTAGTATGTGCACATGCTTTCGTACTTAAAAGATGCACAGGCAGAGTACACGGAGGTGTGTACTATACACAGATCCGTATATACTTTTGTCAGTATTTGTTTTTCAAAATGAGATAACATAGAGATAGGGACACACATACTTCTACACCTTTTTCTCTTGTTAATGTTTCTTGAAAGTCCTTCTGAGTTAGGCAGTGTAGCAAGTTGATAATTTTTAATGCTGTGAATGTATAATTTTCTAGATTTTTATTACTTCAAACAATGCTGTAGTTAAAATCTTTGTAAAAATATCCTTATTTACCAGAGCTTTTATTTATATGGGCTTTTGCTGCTGGATCAAAATGTATTTTTTTATAATAGATTTTTCCAGACTGCTCTTTTCAAAGGCTGTTAATAATTCAGATTTCACTAGGAGAGCATGAAGGAGCCTCTTCCTTCCATCTCCACTAGCAATAGGTGCTGTTACTCTTTTTTTTTTAATTTTTTGCCAATCTTGATTTGAATTTGCTACATTGTACATTTCCAATTTCATATCCTTTCTGGTTTTTTCAGCTGTGCTTCTTTCCAAACCCTTTTCACCATCATTACAAATGTTTTAAAGATATATTTTTCTAATCTCTTTGGCCACAAATCTTTTGAAAACTTTTTTTAAGTTAAAGATTGAGGCAGGGTGTGGTGGCTCATGCCTGAATTCCAGCAATTTGAGAGGCTGAAGTGGGCATCTAACCTGAGGCCAGGAGTTCAAGACCACCCTGGTCAACATGGTGAAACCTGGTCAACATGGTGAAACCCTGTCTCTACTAAAAATACAAAAATCAGCTGGGCATGGTGGTGCGCACCTGTAATCCCAGCTACTCAGGAGTCTGAGGCACAAGAATGGCTTGAACCCAGGAGGTGGAGGTTGCAGTGAGCCAACATCATGCCACTGCACTCCAGCCTGGGCAGAGCGAGACTCCATCTAAAAAAAAAAAAAAAAAAAAGTTAAATATATTGGCTTTTCTTTTATAGCTCCTGGGTTTCCTGTCCCGGTTAAAGTCTTCCCTAACCCTAAATTTTACATGTAGTCTCCTAGGTTTTCTTTTAAGATTTTAATTTTTTCATTTAAGTTTTAGTTATTAAATATGTTATACATAGGAAAGAAAAACATACATGTTTATATAAGGTTTGAAGTAACCATTCTCAAATTTTTGGTTTCAGGATCCATTTACATTCTTAAAAATTACTGAAGATTCTGAAGAGTTTATGAGTATTTTGTCTATCAAAATTTTCTAAATGAGAACTTTAATCTGATAAAATGTTAAATATTAAAATATTAAATAACTTAAAATGGCAATAATCTATCACATTAATAT
>NW_012116599.1:10917152-10928829 GCF_000951035.1 Colobus angolensis palliatus
CACTTGAGGTCAGGAGTTTGAGACCAGTCTGGCCAACATGGTGAAACCCTATCTCTACTAAAAATACTAAAATTAGCCAGGTGTGGTGGCGGGCACCTGTAATCCCAGCTACTCGGGAGGCTGAGGCAGGAGAATCGCTTGAACCCGGGATGCAGACATTGCAGTGAGCCAAGATCACACCACTACATTCCAACCTGGGTGACAGAGTGAGACTCCATCTCAAATAAATAAATAAATAATCATTTTTATCTTGTTAATTAAAATCAATAATAATTAAGATCAATAATCTATTTTGCATTTTGTTAATTCGATTTTCTGATTGTTCCCTAATAATTAGATGTGCTAATGTATAGAAATACAATTGATTTTAGAATATTGATCTTGTATCCTACAACCTTACTGAATTTATTAGCTCAAAGAGTTTTTTGTTTGTTGTGGGTTTTGGATTTGTTTGGGTTTTTTTGTTTTGTTTTGTTTTGGTGTGGATTGCTTAGGATTCTGTGTATAACAAGACTGTGTCATCTGTGAATAGAGATCATTTTACTTCCTTTTCCATCTACCTATCCTTTATTTTCTTGCCTTGCCTAATTGCCCTGGCTAGAGCCTCTAGTACAATGCTGAATAGAAGTGGAGAGAGTAGGCATCTTTCGCTTGTTCCTGATCTTACAGTGGACGTTTTCAATCTTTCTCCATCTAGTACGATATTAGCTGGGATTTTTTCATAGATCTCATTATAAGATTCAGAAAGTTTCCCTCTGTTGCTGCTTTGCTGAGTGTTGGGTTTTGTTAAATGCTTTTTCTTCATCATATGAGATGATCATTCTTTGTTTTTTTCCCTTTCATACTATTGATATGGTGTATTTAATTATATTGATTTTCAGGCCGAGTGCGGTTGCTCATGCCTGTAATCTCAGCATTTTGGGAGGCCAAGGCCGGTAGATCACCTGATGCCAGGAGTTCAAGACCAGCCTGGCCAATATGATGAAACCCCGTCTCTACTAAAATACAAAAATTAGCCAGGTGTGGCTGGTGCACGCTTGTAATCCCAACTACTTAGAGACTGAGGCATGATAATTGCTTGAACCTGGGAGGTGGAGGTTGCAGCGAACCGAGATTGCGCCATTGCACTCCAGACTGGGCAACTAAGTGAGACTGTGTCTCAGAAAAATAATTATGGCCAGGCATGGTGGCTCACGCCTGTAATCCCAGCACTTTGGGAGGCCAAGGTGGATGGATCACCAGGTCAAGAGATCAAGACCATCCTGGCCAACATGGTGACCCCCATCTCTACTAAAAATAGAAAAGTTAGCTGGGTGTGGTGGCACACGCCTGTAGTCCCAGCTACTCAGGAAGCAGAGGCAGGAAAATTGCTTGAACCCAGAAGGCAGAGGTTGCAGTGAGCAAGATCGCACTACTGCACTCCCAGCCTGGCAACAGAGAAAGACTCTGTCTCAAAATAATAATAATAATATAATAATCATATAACTATAATAATAATTATTATTATATTGCTTTTCATACTTCCCAATTTCTATGGACATCCTGCCTGTTTCACATTTTCGATAGCTCTTTTACCCATGCAGGATGTTGTATTGTAATTGATTGATCATTTGGAAAATATTGGCTTACCAAGTTTTATAGTTTTTCCAAATTTTTTGTTTGTTTGTTTGTTTGTTTGAGACGGAGTCTTGCTCTCTCGCCCAGGCTGGAGTGCAATGGTGCAATCTCTCGGTTCACTGCAACCTCCACCTCCTGGGTTCAAGTGATTCTTTTGCCTCAGCCTCCCAAGTAGCTGGGATTACAGGCATGTGCCACCACGCCTGACTAATTTTTTGTATTTTTAGTAGAGACAAGGCTTCACTATATTGGCCAGGCTGGTCTTGAACTCCTGACCTCAGGTGATCCACCCACCTCATCTTCCCAAAGTGCTGGGATTACAGGTTTGAGCCACTGCGCCCAGCCCCAAATGTTGATACATTTTATTATACAACATCAGACATTGTGTATTAGTTAATATCAACACCAGTAGCATCAGAAAAGCCTTTAGGTATTGGGAAGCTACTGAGCTCACAATGGCAGATATAGGTTTCTCAAAATTCTCATTTTTTCTTGAAAGTTTAAATCGTATTATTGCTAACAAATACTATCGGTTGTTTTCCTTAAAGTGACAGGCTCACTTCAATAATTTTTGAGAAAACATTTGCCATATACTTAAGTCTAAATAACCATAGTCTGTCTGTCAGTTACTCTTTCAAATGAAAATGGTATTCCTTGAAAAAAGTGGCTTGCAGCTTAATCTCACAATCCCTTTCCTGAAGGTAACCATCCTGCTTTAGTATAGTGGAACTGCTTTATCGGCTTGTACATTTCAAAAGATGGGCCATAAGGGTTGAGAGTTAATAAAATTAATTCCTACCACTTCATCAAGGACAGCCTTAAATGAAACTCTATCTACTTGTCATTCATCATCTATCTATCTGTGGTGAAATACGGTGACTGCTGCTAGAGTTTGAGATCACTGCCTTGGTTTGTGCTAAGGCACCAGTGGTTTTACCCATCATTGCTTTTGTATCATGAGTGCAAATGTCAATGCATTTGTTCCAGGATAAACCGTGAAAGTCAATAAAGCATCCAACACTTTAAATATTTCAACCAGTATTACTTGTGCTTCGTTGCCAAGTATTTACATAAAAGATCTTTGTGATTAGTGACTCTTGATACTGGAAGATTACAAGCAAAATAACGAATCCAGGTGTAGTTCTGCAGATGGGATATTAACTTAGCATTCATGCTTGCAGCTTAATCTTTAATTCAACAGGCTATTGTTTCATTAGAACGTGACACTACTGTGATTTCTTTTACTAACTTTCCATCCAGCAGGCATTCAACAGTGGCAACTGTACAAGGCTGTTGTGTGTGTTTCTCTAGCGAAGGCAATATAACTTACCTATGCTGCAAGGTTCTTTACTGGCTGTGTTTTAAAATTTTGGGTGATTGGGGAAGAATAATTTTAGATTTACAGGAAAAAAAAATAGTAGAGAGGGTTCCTGTCTACTCATCATACAGCTACAGTGGCTTTTTAATTTCTAGTTTGAAAAGTGATAAAAAACAAATGTTCAATTTCTCACTTTTGAAGAACTCATCACGATTTAAATAAACTCATCACTCATCAATATTTAAACAAACTCATCTTGTTTAAATAGTCAAATTCTTTTTCATTAAACTCTGAATGGTTGGTCTCAAAATTGCACTTCAACTTAACTGACATTTACACTCCAACTTAACTGACATAGTCAAATATATTCTGTTATGTAAGTTACAATAAGGTAAATTATTGACATCTATAAAACTGAGGGAAAGATAGCTTTCATTATATTTATTCTTTATTTGCAGTTTCATCCAGCTTCTTTGGAATAGATTCCTCCCTTCCATGAGTCAGAGAACTTTCCCTCCCTTATTACTTCCCTCCTTCTTGCCACTAGTTGGGATTTTGATTGGGACTACATTAAATCTATAAATCAATTTAAGATTTTTATTCCATGAGCATAGTATGTCTCCATTGTTTTGAGGCCTTTTTATACTGTGCTTCAAATCTAATTTAAATACCTGATACATAAAGACTTGAGTCATTGCCACCTTTTTAATATCCAGAATCATTTGGAGAATAATCCAGTGTGAATAAATTCAAATATGAATCATTTGAAGAAGCTAATTGGTAGAGTTAGAACAGTACAGTGGCCAAATTAATACTTTTCTTCGAATTTAAGACAAGAAATAGAAGAATGTGGTTGTTGGTCACATTAGTGCTACAATGGAATTGTAATGAAACACGACATGACAGATCCAACAAAGTGCAGTCAGAACTGGCTGGACAGGGTCATGGAATTTGTGTACATCTTGAGAGCAAGAAGTTAAATCCGAGCAGATGGGCTAAACAAGATAGAAACGAGCCAATTGTCCAACTCATCAAGAGAAACAAGATCTTCCAAGTGAGGACTGAGAACTCAGGCAAGGATTTAAAAAAAAAAAGAACCGAGGCAAGGAGACAATGAAAAACGACACAGGACTCCTAATCCACACAACGGAACTGGGCAGTGAGTGTTGAACAACAGGGGAAGTGACAGTGAAGCTTAACACAAAGCGAGTTTTATAATCTTATTCCTCCTTCCCTTCTTGACCAGAGCTGCAGGTGGCCTTAGCACAGATGTGGAGCTCCAGGGTGTGTGGCCCAAGGAGGGTGCTCAGGGCTGGAGCATGGAGTTCCTCTGAGAGTGCCTCTCCAGAGGGCCCCAGTACAAACCTCAAGGTGCCCCTGGTTTTCCTTTCCCTTGCTCTGGTGTTCTCCCCTCTCCATCTCGATTTTGCCTGGGAACAGCTCTGCTCCGTGGAAAAGACAGTTGGCTGCTCACAGTGCCCCAGAGGCAGGGGCGTGCCACGCCACAGGGAGCCACGCAAGGAAGCACTAGGGTGGGGCAAGAGGCCGAGAGAGGGGGAAAGTATAGGCAAGGTGGCATAAGCATGCTGAGGATTGTTTCGTTTGGATGAATTTCAGTGGGCTCTCGAGCAAGGGGGCTTTCCCTACTTGTCTGGCACCTAGCCCTGTGGTGATTAGGGCAGGTGGATAGTGGCCAGGTGTGTGAGAACCCAATAAAGGAGATGGTTGGGGTGTGAGCTCTGGATTGGTTGATTTGTATTTGGAAAGCACACCTGGGGGCAAATGTTTTAATATTCCTAAGAACTGACTAGTTGTGGAAGGGGCAGTCCCTCCAGGGCCAGGCAGGCTCCAGATATCAAAACACCAGCATAGAGGGAATGGAAGACATGGCTAAAACATGAGGCCTCCACTGCCTGGCTGCACCGAACATTCTAGTCTCATCTCCCTCTCCTCTCAGAAATGGGCTCTGGGCCTGAAGGAGTTCCAGGGACCTTACATGGCCCCAAACCCCCCTTCTTGGTTTTCCCACTTCCTTCATTCCATCATTGCTGTCACCCGGGTTCCAGAGCAGGGACAGTTGACTGCCACCAGGCATCTGGCCATCACGTTGACATTGCTCCCCTTGTTAATCAGCCCGATTGACAAAGGCTGGAGTCTTTCAAAAGGAACTTTTGTTAAAAACTAAAGGAAGAACCTTAGCAAATAAGAGAGGTGTTCAAGCGTAGGTTCCAGACTGAAGTTGCAGCGCAGGTGGGACATGCCAGCTGAGGAGCAGCAGGAACCAAGGCACCAGCCTGATGCTAACCAAGGGGGTTCACTTTGGCCACAGCTCAGGGAGTGTGGAGGGCAAGGGTGGGAGACAAAGCTGGAAGGGTGAATTGGAGCCAGACAGTAAAGAATGGACACTCACTGAAGATTTGTGAGCCCAAGAGATGTGAGCAGAGCCATGCCTTCAGAAGACTACTCTGATGTCAGTGTTCAAGTTCACTGGGGACCCGAAGAGCTCAGTGTGATGACACAGCCAGTATTTTCCGAGTGCTTCCGTGTACAGGCATGGGCGAAAAGCTTCCCTGACTTTCTCCCGTGTATTCCCCTCACCCTTCTGCCAGCTGGGTGCTATTCTTAGCCTCATTTTATGAATAAGTTCAGAGAGGTTCAGAAACTTGTCTAGGGTCCCAAGGCAGTAGCTGGTGGGACAGAGGTTTAAACCCAGGCTGGCGTGAGAGCCTGCAGGCTGCAGCGGGAGTGGGGCTGAGCTTGGCCAATGGCAGAGGGTGCTCCTGGAGGTGGGACCTGCAGGAGTTGGGAACTCACAGGGCGTGACGTGAGCAACTGAAGGCTGGTAACTTTGGACCCTAGGTAGCTGGGAGGATGGCGGCGCCATTAACAAAATGGGGAGCACAGGCTGGGGGTGGGAGCAGAACACGCGTAGAGTGAAACTAGATTTTGCACGTGTCAGGAGGCACAACAAGATGATGTGGCTAGAACAGAAAATGATGGGGCATAGAACCAGACATTTCCTGACTAGCCTTCCTCCAGGTGACTTTGCATTCCATACGCAGAGACATACTGTTGAAGGTTTGGGGCCTCCTTTCTCATCGGCCACCTTCACACGTGACCTGTGAGATTGTGGACCCACTTGAAGCTGCTTCCGGGTGCATGTCCAGAGAGCCAGAGGCTAGCTGCTCTCCATGAATCAGTCACCTCTGATGGGTCACCCATCGTGGCCAGCTTGCTGGGCGTGGTGCAGGCTACGCTTCTAATCCCTGTTACCTAATGAGTAAAGAAGCGTCTGTCTTATGTCTGTGTTACTTGCCGGACCTTTCCATTATTTAACCAAGTCAATAAAGAAACCAGTGTTTCCCAATTAAGGCTTTTGCTTTTTTCTGGTACCTTTTCAGCTTCTAAATTCGTTTATTTCTGCAACACGGCTCCTGTGCTCTCAGACCCTGGCTGGGATGCACCACCCAGCAGGCTGACTCATGGCTGCTGCCCTCATTTCCACTCTGGTTTCTATGGAAATAGACATCCGATGGCTCAAAACAAGGTGAGGGCTTGTAGACACCTCATGATTCCTAGGCATTTATAAACCCTATTTGTCCAACATCGGTTGCCTTGGAAACAGGTACAGAAAAGATTTTCTCTCTTATCTGATTTTTTAGAAATTTTACCAAAGCAGTGTATGAGTTTTTTCTGTTACCACAGAATTTTGGAATGATAGTACATTTTATGTAGTGAAGCATATTTCTAGTTTTTCATTATTTGATAAATAACTTAAATGCATTCTGCATTATTTCATTTTACAATCTTTAATAAATATATTTCTATCCATTTGTTCAAATCACTATCACTTGGTATTCAAATATGAAACGTTTAGTGTCTGGGTCTAGAGATATGACCGGAGAAAAAATGTGTATGGCCTGCTATTCCTTCCAGCTTCAGAATTCGAGGCATCTAGTGCATAGATGTCTTGCTGAACCTTAGCAAGTGGGAAAAGCCAACTAATTATTTCAGTCTTATGCTATCCTGACCAAGGTTCTTGGTTTGCATCACTGCTTGGTTTTAAGAGCCCAGGGTCTGTTTACTCAAACTGAGCCATTTTATATCTAAATTCTGTGTGCCATCCATGTTATATAAAATATGGAGCATGTCTGTTATAGAAAACATAGAAGCAATTTTCTATTAATAGTGAGCAAATGAGCAATGCACCATACTCGGTTTAGCGGAATGACTAGGATACGTAACTGATAGTCATTCATTAAGCATTTGTTAGGCATGGTGTATTAAAGTTAAGCTATGGGCCAGGTGCAATGGCTCACGCCTGTAATCCCAGCACTTTGGGAGGCCGAGGTAGGCAGATCACCTGAGGTTGGGAGTTCGCGACCAGCCTGACCAACATGGAGAAACTCCGTCTCTACTAAAAATAAGCGAGGCGTGGTGGTGCATGCTTGTAATCCCAGCTACTTTGGAGGCTGAGGCAGGAGAATCACTTGAACCTGGGGGTAGGGGAACGGAGGTTGCAGTGAGCCGAGATCGCGCCATTGCACTCCAGGCTGGGCAACAAGAGTGAAACTCCATCTCAAAAGAAAACAAAAAGTGCAGCTGTGATCTGCTGCTAGGGGCAGTCAAATCTTGAAGGGGAAAAGCAGAGTAAGTTCACTTAAAATAGAAAGACAGAAAAGCAGGCCAGGCAGTGGCTCCTTCTTATAATCCCAGCACTTTCGGAGGCTGAGGTGGGAGGATCGCTTGAGTCCTATAGTTTGAGACCAGCCTGGGCAACATAGTGAGACCTCATCTCTACAAAAAATTTAAAAATTAGCCGAGTGTGCTGGTGCATAACTGTAGTCCCAGCTACTCGGGAGGCTGAGATGGGAAGATCGCTTGAGCCCAGGAGGTTGAGGCTGCAGAGAGCTGAAATTGTGCCACCGCGCCCCAGCCTGGGTGACAGAGCGAGACTGTGTCTCAAAAAAATAAAAATAGAAATAGAAAAAGACAGAAGCATAGTGAAAGTTAATGTTGCTGTGTGGGGAGGGACACTGCAGAGAATTTGCTATGCAGCTCACTTTGCAGCCGGCTGTGTGCTACTTTCTGGCATTTCATATCTCTTTCCTGGTGGATTCATTTTTTTTTTTCTCTTGCTGCTATTCACACTGCCTTTTATTCTGTGTTAGTGAATTGTAAGTGCTGCTGAGACAGGGCCATATCAGTGTGGTTCTCCAGAGGCTCCCCACTGGCACAGCACTTGGCACATACCAGTGGTGGGGTAGGTATTTGCTGACTGAGCACGTGGCCCATATAGAACATTGTGCAGGGGTTCTACCGGGCGCAGTGGCTCATGCCTATAATCCCAGCAATTTGGGAGGACAAGGCAGGTGGATCACTTGAGGTCAGGAGTTTGAGACCAGTCTGGCCAACATGGTGAAACCCTATCTCTACTAAAAATACTAAAATTAGCCAGGTGTGGTGGCGGGCACCTGTAATCCCAGCTACTCGGGAGGCTGAGGCATGAGAATTGCTTGAATGTGGGAGGTGGAGGTTGCAGTGAGTGGAGATCGTGCCACTACACTCTAACATGGGCGACAAAGTAAGACTCTGTCTCAAAAAAAAAAAAAAAAAAGAACATTGTGCAGGGGTTCTGATGGTTGCTTTCTGCAGAGAATCTTTTCAGAGGAATGTAAGAAGGCAGATTCACCCAATCCCAGCCTGGAGAATTTTCACAAAGTGCATATACTTATGTAATTCAGACACCACCAACCCCTCAAGTTCTTGCCCTCTTCTTGAAATTTGTATAAATGGAGTTATTCAGTATGATATACTCATGTGTCTGGCTCATTTGATCAATGTTATGGGGTGAGCAAATGCTCACCCCCAAAATCTACCCCAAATCTTAGCGGCTTAAAAAACAAAAATATTTTCCTCCCAATTCTGTGGGTTGGCTGGGCAGGTCCCCTGCTGGTTTCACCTGGACTTACTCATGTAGCTGCATTTGGCTGGATGTCAGCTGGGCCAGAAGGTGCAAGGTAGTCTGGCAGCTGGTCAGGCTGGCAGTGCAGTGCCTCAGTTCTCCACCACGTGACTTCACTCCTCCAGTGAGTTGGAACTGGGCATCTGAGTTCCAAGAGGTTGAAGTTGGAAGCTTCCAGTCCTCTTGAGGCTGAGGCTCCAGAATTCTCAGGGCCTCAGTTCTGCTACATCCTACTGTCAAAGTCACAAGGCCAGCCCAGACTCAAGGGGTTAGAAAAATAGACCCTTCCCTGCATGAGAAGAGTGGCAAAGCCACATAGCAAAAGGATGTGCTTGCTGGGATGGCAGGAGTTTGTGGCTGTTAAACAGTCTGCTACAGGGAGACTCTTCTCAGGACAAACCATTTGAAGATAGTCTGTGTGCAAAACAACCTTTTAGGGTTTCACACACCCTTTTTTTTTTTGGTTTTTTTTTTTTTTCAAAATCTAAGATTTTTTTTTCCAATTGAAGTTAGAGTTTTCGTGATCAAAACTGACATTTATGTTGGACCTTACTAAGTGGGAAAAGCCAACTGGCTATTTCAGTCTTATAGTACCCTGGCCTTACCATGCTCTAGCCTGAGTTCTTAATTTCAGAAACGTTGTCATTTTTCTAACAACAAAAAAGTCATATTGTAAGGACTCAATGAACTAGTCTGTATATTGTCCTGAGCAGAGTGTATAGTACGCGTTCAGTTCAGAGTTGCTTTTCTGTTTCCCCCTAGTGCACCCAAGTGGATCAAGCTCTGGGAATCTTGTAAAAACTGACTTGGCTGAAATTCACCTATTTAACAAATATGTATCAAGCACCTGTTATATGCCCAGGTCTATTCTATAATCCTTAGTGATTTTTCTGTTTACTCGTTCTACCAGTTACTAAGAGAGGAGTATAGAAATCTCCAACTAAGTTGTGAATGTGCCTATTTTCCCTTTCAATTCTGTCCGTTTTGGGTTCATCTGTTGTGGAATTTGTTTGCTTTAAGCATATATGTTTGTAATTCTGTCATCCAACAGTGCTGGCCTTTTATCACCATGAAATGTCCTTTGTCTCTAATAATGTCTCTAGAATATTTGGTCTGTCCGATATTAACATAGCCACTTCGCCACTTCAGCTCTCTCATGCTTACGGTTTGCGTGGCATGTTTTATTCTTTTACTTTCAACCTATTCGTGTCTTTTAATACAAAGTACTTCTCTTGTAGACAGGATATAGCTGGCTTTTGCTTTTTTAATCCAGTCTGACAATCTGCCTTTGATTGGAGTATTTATTTAGTGTGTTCATGTTTTTGACAGCTTTATTGAGGGTATAATTTATATACCATAAAATTCATCTGTTTTAAGTAAATGTATAATTCAATCAATTTTAGTAAATTTATAGAGTTGTGCTACCATCTCCACAATTCAATTTTAAAACATTATCTTCACCCCAAAAAGTTCCCTTGTACACATTTGTAGTCACCCCTTGCCTGGGTCTCCCACCCCCACAAACCCCAGGTAGCCACTAATCTGCTCCTGTCTCTAGATCTAATTTGCCTTTCCTGGACATTTTATATCTAGTGTTTTCATTTTCTTTTTTTGTTTGTTTAAGACAGGGTGTCACTCTTGTCACCCAGGCTGGAGTGCAGTGGTGCAATCACAGCTCACTGCAACTTCCACCTCCTTTGCTCAAGGGATCCTACCACCTCAGCCTCCTTGAGTAGCTGGAACTACAGGTGTGTGCCACCACTTCTAGCTATTTTCTTTTTTTGGTAGCACAGGGTCCCACTATGTTGCCCAGGGTGGTCTTAAACTTCTGGGCTCAAGGTAATCTTCCCGCCTTGGCCTCCCAAAGTGCTGGGATTACAGGCATGAGCCACCACACTGGCCATCTTTTCTTTTCTTTTTTTTTTTGAGACAGAGTTTGGCTCTTATCGCCCAGGCTGGAGTGTGATGGCGCAGTCTCGGCTCACTACAACCTGTGCCTTGTGGGTTCAAGCTATTCTCCTGCCTCACCCTCCCGAGTAGCTGGGATTACAGGCGTGTGCCACCACGCCCAGCTAATTTTGTATTTTTAGTAGAGATGGGGTTTCACCGTGTTGGTCAGGCTGGTCTCAAACTCCTGACCTCAGCTGATCTGCCCGCCTCGGCCTCCCAAAGTGCTGGGATTACAGGTGTGAGCTGCTACGCTGGGTCATTTTCCTAATAGTGTCTTTTGATTTGTAAAAGTTTTTTATTTTGATGAAGTGTAGTTTATCTTTTTTATTTTTTCATTTATGGTCTATGCTTTTGTTGTTGTATCTAAGAACTTTTTGCTCAACCCGGACTTTCTCAGCCTTGGCACTACTGACATTTTGAGCCAGGTAACTCTTTGTTGGGGGCACTGTACAATGCATTATTGTGTGTTTAGTAGCATCCATGGCCTCTGCCCATTAGATGCTAGTATTAATCCACCCTCCTGCCCGGCTGTCACAAGCAAAACTGTTTCTAGACATTGCTAAATGTCCCCTAGGAGGCAAAATTACTCCTAGTTGGAAACCGTTGGCCTAAGCCAACATTGCAAAGATTTTCTCTTATGTGTCCCTCTAAGGGCTTTATTGTTTTAACTCCTGTGTTTAAGTATAGGACCATTGTTAGTTAATGTTTGTGTGCGATGTGAGATAAAGATCTAAATTCGGCCGGGCGCGGTGGCTCAAGCCTGTAATCCCAGCACTTTGGGAGGCCGAGACGGGCGGATCACGAGGTCAGGAGATCGAGACCATCCT
>NW_012116599.1:10929569-10931496 GCF_000951035.1 Colobus angolensis palliatus
CCAAGGCGGGTGGATCACGAGGTCAGGAGTTCGAGACCAGCCTGGCCAGCATGGTGAAACCCCATCTCTACTGAAAATACAAAAAAAATAGCCGGGTGTGGTGGTGCACACCTGTAGTCCCAGCTACTCAGGAGGCTGAAGCAGGAGAGTTGCTTGAACCCTGCAGGCAGAGGTTACAGTGAGCCGAGATTGCGCCACTGCACTCCAGCCTGGGTGACAGAGCAAGGCTCTGTCTCGTAAATAAATAAATAAATAAATAGATAGATAGATAGATCACAAATATAAAAATTTATTTCTAGATTCTCAATTTTGTTCACTTGATTTGTATGTCTAGATCTATGCTAGTACCACGTGATGTTAATTACTATAACTTTATAGTAGGTTTCAAAATATGAGTTCTTCAACTTTGTTTTCTTTTTTAAAATTGTTTAATATTCATATTTAATAATTGATACATTTGGGTTTAATTCTGTCATTTGCTATCAGTGTTCTATTTATCTCTTTATTACTCTGTCCTTCCTGCATTCTTTTGTATTAAGTAATATATGTACTACTGCCCTTTGTATTAAGTAAATATTTTTTAGTATACCATTTTAATAACTCTATTAACTTTTTAGCCATATTTACCTTTTTGTTTTTAAGTTGGTTCTAGGGATTCAGTATGCATTTTTTACTTACCACAACCTACTTCAAGTTAGTACTGACTTATTACTGGTAAAATAGAAAGAACTCTGCACCAGTATGGCTCTATTTCTGTTCCTCTTTTGTGCTCTTGTTGCCATATTTGCTACATTTATATTTATTACCAACCCAGTGCTATAAATAGTCATATATAGTTTAACGAAATTAGGGGAAGGAACTTGTGTGTGTGTGTGTGTGTATCTCCAACTACATATTTACCATTTCCAATGCTCTGTAATGCTGGTCTTTTAACAACAAATTCTGGGTTTTTTTTTAATCCGGAATTTTCTTTAGTTCACCTTTTTTTTTTTAATTGCTACTTGATTTGGCCAAAACACCTTCATTTCTGAAGCATTGTTTCACTGTATATAGAATTCTTAGTTGGCAGGTCATAGTGGCTCATGCCTGTAATCCCATCACCTTGGGAGGCCAAGGCAGGTGGATCACCTGAGGTCAGGAGTTCAAGACCAGCCTGACCAACATGGTGAAACCCTGTCTCTACTAAAAATATAAAAAATTAGCCAAGCATGGTGGTGCATGCCTGTAGTCCTAGTTACTTGGGAGGCTGAGGCGGGAGAATCACTTGAACCCAGGAGGAAGAGCTTGCAGTGAGCCAAGATCACGCCACTATACTCCAACCTGGGTGACAGAGCAAGACTCCATCTCAAAAAAAACAAAAAAGAAAAAGAGTTCCCAGTCAACAGGTATTTTTTCCCCAGCACTTTTAATATGTCATTCTTTTGTCTTCTGGCTTCCATTGTTTGGGTTTGTTTGTTTGTTTGTTTGTTTGAGACAGAATCTCATTCTGTTGCCCAAGCTGGAGTGCAGTGGCTTGACCTTGGGCTCACTGCAAACTCTGCCTCCCAGGTTCAAGCAATTCTTATGCCTCAGCCTCCCAAGTAGCTGGGATTACAGGCATGCACCACCACACCTGGCTGATGTTTGTATTTTTGGTAGAGATGGGGTTTCACCATGTTGGCCAGGCAGGTCTCAAACTCCTGACCTCAAGTGATCCACCAGTCTCAGCCTCCCAAAGTGCTGGGATTACAGGCATGTGCCACTGCACCCAGCCCCATTGTTTCTGATAAGAAGCCAGCTGTTAATTGCATCTTTTATCATTGCTCCCCTGTATGTAATGGGTCATTTTCCCCTTGCTTTTGAATATTTTTTTCTTTGATTCTCAGCAATTTGTCTATGATGTACCTAGGTGTGGGTTTTCCTGTGTTTATCTTTTTTTTTCTTTTTT
>NW_012116599.1:10931793-10942634 GCF_000951035.1 Colobus angolensis palliatus
GCCTGGAACTTCTTGGATCTATAAGTTATAGTGTTTTGTTTGTTTGTTGTTTTTTGGGGTTTTTTTTTTAACCAAGTTCGAGTAGTGTATAACCATTATTTACTCAGGTGGTTTTTTCTGCCCCTTTCCTCTCTTCCTGAAAATCTGGTTGTACACATGTTAGAATGCTGATATTGTCTAACAGATTTCTGAGGCTTTCTTCATTTTTATCCAATGTTCGTTCTCTTCTTTGAGCTGGATACTTTCTCTTGATCGTCCTTCCAGTTAACTGATTCTTCTACCCTTTTTTATCTGCTGTTGAGCTCATCTACTGAATTCTTCATTTCAGTTACTGTACTTTTCAGCTCTAGAATTCCTATTTAGTTCCTTTTTATAGTGTCTATTTCTCTGTTGAGATTTCTCATTTTTCACTGATTTTTAGTATTTTTAAAAAATCTTCTGAGCACATTTTCCTTTAATTCTTTGAACATATTTATAATAGCTGCTTTGAAGTCTTTTTCTACTAAATCTAACATCTGGGCCCACTCAAAGTTAGTTTCTCTTGTCTGTTTTTCCCCCAAGGACAGGTCACACTTTGTTTCTGCTGTGTCTAGTAATGCATTTGGTTGACAACCATACGTTATAGATAACGTGTTGTTGTGATTCTAGATTATGTTTTGCTCTCCAGAGGGCTGTTGCCTTCATTCGTTTGGTAAGCAGTTAACTTGCCTGCTCTTAAACTGAGAAATGTATCTCCCCTGTAGAATGCAGCCACCAGTGTCTCTATCATTTTCTCCAATCCCAAGGGTCTCCCCTGCATAATTTAACTGTTGATTGAGATGGAAATTGTGCTCAGATGCCTGAAGCTGAAGGAGTAAGGTTTCCACCTTCCGCTGCTTGAGCTGTGTGTGGACTGAGGAATACATTTGCAAGCACAAAAAATTATCTGCAAGTTTCCCCACACTGTTAGTTTCCTCTGGGTACCTTGGGGTTTTCCGCATGTACCTGTAATTTAGCGGTCAGAGGTATGTGGAGATTGTAACATCTCTTAGCCTCTGTAGCTCTCTTGCTTCCAGATGTACCCCTTCAATTTCTAGCAGCTTTGCCTGCCACTTGCCCTCTACCACATTCACATCTCCAGGCCCTGGGGTTTCACTGCCTACAATCAATGGAAACGCCTCCAGGCAGGAAGGCTGTGAACACACCGTTCTCACCTCGTGCCCTAGCACTTCCCCACTGAGCGAGTACTGCTCAAGTTGTTGCCTGCCATTGGTCATTTTCCAGTGTCCTGGAATGATTATTTTTAGTAAACGTGTCACATTTTGCACTCGATATCTGCAGAGAGGAATTGCCTGACCTACTCCTGTTCCACCAACAGGCAATTCCAGGAACAAGAGTATATCCCTAGGGCCAGAAGTCGTTAGGCTCTAGGGATATAGCAGTAAAAGCAAAGTAGACATCCTATTCGGAGAAAGCAGGCCTTCAACAAATAAGCAGAGATAATAGTCGGGTGACCATGAGTGCTTTGAAGAGCAGTGGGGCAGAGGGAAGAGCAAGTGCCCCTGAGGCAGAAGCATACTGGGGGCCTTCCGGGCATGGAATGGGAAGAAGCAGGGAGGGAGAAGGATAATAGGACAGATCGCCTAGGGCCTGGGGAAGGACCTTGGCTTCTATCCTGAGAGAGGAGGGAAGCTGTTAGAAGGCGTTAATGAGGAGTGCCATTATCACTCTTGCATTTTTAAGTGATCAAAGTGCTAGTTTACTAATTTACAGTGAGAAATAAAACTGCCTGAGTGAGGTCAGTAAGTCATTGACTGGGCTGTGCTATTCCTGGGACTTGAACTGAGCCCAAAGGCGCTGGGACCAGGTAGCCTTGTGGCGCCGATGAACGTCCAGGTAGAAGTGGCAGTTGGGCTTAGCCAGATGTCCACCATCCTAGGATCAGGAGCCCTGTTCGGGTCCTGACCCTGCCACGTACCAGCCTTAGTTTCTCTCAGTGGGCGAAAACTCCCTGCCACGAACCTGAGCAGTGTGTTCGGGTCCTGACCCTGCCACGTACCAGCCTTAGTTTCTCTCAATGGGCGAAAACTCCCTGCCACGAACCTGAGCAGTGCTCAGCCCAGCATCTTCCCCTGTGCTAGGCACTAGTAAGGGGATCTAACCCAGATGTGGGCGTAACAAATACCTGAGGCTCATAAATCGCCTGGCAGTCCCAGGCGCCCGTGCTCCTTAAACTGCTAAGTGACCGGGGACTCTTCCTCTCCCTTACACTTTGCCGTCATCTTCCAGATGGTGTCTACACACTGTGGATCATCGTTCTGGAAGTCACTTTCATCTTCCCCTTCATTTCCTTTCTGCTCCACCTCCTGGCTTAAGCCCCATAGCCCTCTCTGGACTGACTTCCTAGTCTTTGGTCTCTGCCCCTCCCAGCTTGTCCTGCATGTGGCCACCAGACCATCTTCTTAAAGCAGAGCTTGGACCACACGGTGACATGATCACTTAATTTTTAAATTAGGGAACATTTTGAACTTTTCAGAAAGAACAGAAAATAATATAACAGACAGCTGTGACTGTATCCCTTCGTTTGCCTCCCCTCCCCCTCTCCCCAGAATTAACCACTATCCTGAAGTTGGTGTGTAAATTCCACAGATGATTCTGTACTTTCATAATATGCACTGTTATGGTTTTTAATTTTACATAAGTGGCTAGTATTATATGAATTGTTTACTGGCTTGCTTTTCTCATTCAACGTTATGCGTTAGAGGTTTACTCATCCCAATACGTACCACCCAGTTCAGCCACTTAGCTGCTGTATGTGGTATTTCATTGTCAGAATAAGCCCCTGTGTGTTTCTCCTTCCTTTGCTGTGTTTTTCACAGTGCAGCAAAGAGCTTCTTCATCTTCGTGTCCTTGTACACCCTTGAGTGCTTCTCTGCAGCTCACATCTAGATGTTGAATTGCTGATGCAGGGAGATGAGGGTCTCATCTTGACTAAATCCTGCCAAGTTGCTCTCCGAAGGACTGACCCATTTGCACATTCACATGATGCCTTTTAAAACACTCTCGCTTCCCATCACCTAGTACAATCTCAAGTCGCTAATGGTAGTATTCAAAGCCTCACTCATTAAGACCCTGTCTACCTTTATATTTTTATTTATATTTGTTTTTTCATCTGTAAAAATGGGGATAAATAATCATGACAGGGATGTAAACAGTGAGTTCATCTGTGGCCCCTAATGGACCAAAAAAAAAAAAAAAAGATAGTGTCCTTTCCTTCCTTTTTTTCTGTATAGTGTCCACTCACTGGTCCTTCTTCTGGAGCTATACAGAATAAGCTAATCCAGGAAAGGCAGTGCCAGGGGGTGGCATTAAAGCCAAGGCTGGGACCTGTCTTGATGCCTGGTAGGTATCTTATTGGCAGGTTAGCTGATGGTTACAGCTCACTGAGGTCTTGGATCACATTCTTGTCTTGTGTCATGTGTGCATTTGATCAGCACGCTCTTCCCGTCCTTATTCCAAGTCCAAGGCAACAGGAAACAGGTGGGACCAAGCATGGAAGCCTCTCTATACCTGCCAGAGACCCACTAAAATGATAGATGTGTGGTTAATACTTGCTGAATGTCGAGTCAGTGACTGGCAGGATCTGAACACCAACGAAGGGTTTAGTAGCTAACTCCCTGTGTTTGAGTCCTGCCCGACAATTTACCGGCTGTGTGTGGCCTTGGGCAAGCTGGTGAACCTCCCCAAGCCTCAGTGTTCTCATCTGTAAAGCGAGAATATTAATACCTTTTTCATCAGGTGCTTGTGAGGATCAAATGAAACAATCCATGTCAAGTTCCAGGCAGACTCAATGCTTTGTCAGCTGTTTTTAACACCGCCCTTGTGGTCTAGAGGCAGACTGGCCTGACTGTGGTCTAGAGGCAAGCCGAAGTCTGCTGGAATGGAGGTTCCTCATGTGTTGCCTGGCCAAAATTAGAGAGAGCCAAGGCCGGGGGCTGGCCCGGATGGAGCGGGGATGGAAAGCAGCTGGCGGAGAAGTAGAGCACCCTCAGTGGGGAAAGGAGGGGTGGGAGGAGCCTAGAGACAGGCTGGTCCCAGGCCACACTTTGGGTAGCAGCAGCCTGGGAGTTTTTCCTGAGGTTTTTTCCATGAGAACTTTGAGATTCATCTAAACAGTATTTCAGAACATAGACAGTATATTGAATAGGTTTTTGTTTTTTTTTCTTTAAGACATTCCTGCTGACATGTAAGAAAATCCCTTCACTGGGTCAGGGGTGTACCCACTCCTGGAGTGGTGGTTTCTCCTTAACTAGCCCATCCTCGCTCACTCCAGGTTGGGGCAGGGACATACCCTGCCTTGGTCCCTAGGTCTTTTGTTCCGCCTTGCACCTTGTCTCCTAAGCACACTCATAGGACCCTCTGTGTGGAAGGGGCCGTGATTTCGGTTACCCTCTTCCTCTTCTCCATATGAAGCACGGTGTCTGTGGTGCCGCTATAACACTGGGTTCCTCTCCCTCTAATCTCATGGAAGCTTTCTGCTGTCTTTCACTTCCTGTCCCTCTGAGCCTCCAGGTCTTCTCATATTGGGTATATTAAATATTTCGATAAGTCCTGCTTTTCCTAGGGCAACTTTGCCATCATCTCCACATTTCTTGTTGTTTTTGCTTAGAGTACAGAAAAAGTTTAAGCAGGTAAATGGAGTGACGAAAGCAAGAGACTGGGAGAATTGGGGAAGTAAAGGTTGTTCAGGTTCTCCGACTTCTGTCATATCGTTATTTAATGAACTGGTCTGGTTGTGAAACCAGCTGTCATACCCTGGCTGCATTTTTGTGAATGGGAAAATGAATGTAGAGGGAGACTTTTCCGCATCATGGTGAGCCCTCAAGGATCCCGGACCTGCTTCCATCTGCATCCCGGGCACGCGCTCAGGAGGAAAGCTGCGCACGTGGCCAGGGTCCGTTCCACTGGGGAAGTCAGCGCCTCACGCTGCCCGGCCTGGTCACCTCAGTCCACCCTCGCTCTCCCATGTGGAGTGTTTTTTGCTTATTTTCACAAAGAGTGAGATTTACAATTCAGTGTTCTGAGAAGGTGTCTCAAATTTAAACTACTTATAGAAGCCTTATAATTATTTCAAGTGGAAGGCACACTGGATACTTTCACTTGTCATGTGTGAAACCACCTGAACACATTCTGCCCTGCATTCTATCTGTGAGAATCTGAGTTTTCAAATGCACTTAGTGGTCACCCTTAGTTTTGTTTTCAGGCCAGTTACTTAGAATCTGGTTTGTCTGGAGTATTATGTATCGAAAGCCTCCAGTTAAGCATCTTGTAATGTCATAAGGTCACCAAGCTGCCATGGGGAAGCTTCGCATTAGGACATCTAAATTCATCTCAGCTCAAGCGCCTTTTTTATGAGGCGTTCTTAATTTCTTGAAGTAATCAGTTATCACTGAGCTCTAACATTAGTAATCTGATGCATTCTGCTCTAGTACATAAAGACCAGTAATTTTAGTCAAATTCCTACAACAATGGTATTTAAGACCCACCCTAATGAGGCATTTATTCTTGGGTATTTCTTTATTCATCACTCCCTTACTTCACAAAGTAGATTTTAAAATATGTCGTTTTGTTTGGAATTCACAAGCAGCTCAGACAAGCTAGCACAGTGGCTGGCACCCTTGTTGCCCAGTGCACCCAGCACCTCGCCAGGCTTGCATTGAGAGAGGCTAGCAGAATTCTTTCCCTGAGTGGGGCACAGTGGCTCACGCCTGTAATCCCAGCACTTTAGGAGGCTAAGGTGGGAGGATTGCTTGAGGCCAGGATTTAGAGGCTATAGTGAGCTGTTATCAAACCACTGCACTCCAGCATGAGCTACGGAGCAAGAACGTGTCTCTTAAAAAAAGAAATGCAGGGAGAACTGATGACAGCAGTGGCTCCTCTCCCAGCTGGAAGGCCTGAGCTGGCATTCTCAGAGGGTGCCTCTTGGCCTCACCTCTGGGTTTGCCCATTATAAAAAGTCCAGATACGTCCTCAGAGTTGTTTTCATCTGCCTGGCACTGACTGAGAAAGTGGAGCAAGTGCCTGCTATCAGCAAGCATCATTTCTGGGAGGCTCTCTGCTTACATTTCCCACCGCAGGTAGTGGGCTCCTCTGCCTGCAGGTGTTGCCGGGAACGGTTGAATGATGCTCTGGCTTCTTTGTTAAGCTGCACTTCCCCCCCCAACTAGTGCAGCTTAGTTTGCTTCCTCTCTCTCCACTCCTGAGCCCTAAGGATGCTTCTGTTCCCTTTTCGCTGGTATCAGTATCAGTGTTTCTCAGAAACCATGGCAGTGACTTGTTTATATCTACACAGTATCATGGTGTTCCAAAAGCAGAGAATTTAAGAAATTTCTTCCATCAGTAAGTTATGATTTTAAAGGAGGCAGCTAGGTGATCCCATTTACTAGCTGGAGAAAATGAGGCACTGACAAGAATCATGTCTTTCTGAATTAGAACCTTGGTACAAAACTTTTTAAACCAAGAACCATCGATTTGGTAATGATTTTCACCTCAGTTTTCTTATATCTATGCATTTTACATTAAAGTAATAATAGCATTTGCCTGCATGTTACACTAGAGAAACTGAGGCAGCAGAAGCCAACTGTCCCTGTTGTGAGCAGCTCGGCTGTGGGCCCTGGTTCTGCCCAGGCCCCCGGCTCACACTGCTATGCTGCAATTCAAGATAACTTTTATTAATGGGCAGCAAATATTAGAACCAAATGCAGAAACTGTCCTGTGTTTCTGAAGGTTAGGGAGAACTATCAATTCTCAACAAATTTAATTATAAAGTACTGGTTTTTTTTTTTTTTTTTTGAGATGTAGTCTTGCTCTGTCGCCCCGGCTAGAGTGCAGTGGTGCGATCTCGGCTCACTGCAAACTCTGCCTCCCAGGTTCAAGCGATTCTTCTGCCCAGCCTCCTGAGTACCTGGTTCTATAGGTGTGTGCCACCATGCCCAGCTAATTTTTGTATTTTTAGTAAAGATGGGGTTTCACCATGTTGGCCAGGCTGGTCTCAAACGCCTGACCTCGTAATCCGCCTGCCTCGGCCTCCCAGACTACTGGGATTATAGGCGTGAGCCACCAAGCCCGGCCTATAAAGTACTTTAAATTAAAAAACAGCTTTGTGGCCGGGCGCGGTGGCTCAAGCCTGTAATCCCAGCACTTTGGGAGGCCGAGACGGGCGGATCACGAGGTCAGGAGATCGAGACCATCCTGGCTAACACGATGAAACCCCGTCTGTACTAAAAAAATACAAAAAACTAGCCGGGCGTGATGGCGGGCGCCTGTAGTCCCAGCTACTCGGGAGGCTGAGGCAGGAGAATGGCGTGAACCCAGGAGGCAGAGCTTGCAGTGAGCTGAGATCTGGCCACTGCACTCCAGCCTGGGCAACAGAGCGAGACTCCATCTCAAAAAAAAAAAACAGCTTTGTTTTAATTAAAAAAAAAAAACAGGCCAGGCATAGTGACTCACACCTGTAATCCCAGCACTTTGGGAGGCGAAGGCGGGCGGGTCACCTGAGGTTGGGAGTTCGAGACCAGCCTGACCAACATGGAGAAACCCCGTCTTTACTAAAAATACAAAATTAGTAGTGGTGCATGCCTGCAATCCCAGCTACTCAGGAGGCTGAGGCAAGAGAATCACTTAAACCCAGGAGGCAGAGGCTGCGGTGAGCCGAGATCACGCCATTGCACTCCAGCCTGGGCAACAAGAGCAAAACTCTGTCATAAAAAAATTAATAAATAATTAATTAAACCAAAATGAAGCCAGGTACAGTGACTCACGCCTATAACTCTAGCTACTCGGAGGCTGAGGCAGAAGATCGCTTGAGCCAGGAGTTCAAGTCCAGTCTGAGCAATGTAGCAGAACTCCATCTCAAAAAAAAATTTTTTTGTTTGTTTAATTAGAATAAAACAAAATGAGCCGGGCACAGTGGCTCATGCCTGTAATCTCAGCACTTTGAGAGGCTGAGATGGGTGGATCACTTGAGCTCAAGAGTTTGAGATCAGCCAGGGCAACATGGAAAAACCATGTCTCTACCAAAAATAGAAAAATTAGCCAGGCGTACTGGTACATGTCTGTAATCCCAGCTACTTGGGCGGCTGAGGTAGGAGGATCACTGGAGCCTGGGAAGTTGAGGCTGCAGTGGGGCCCTTGATTACACCACTGCCGTCCAGCCTGGGAGACAGAGCAAGAGACCCTGTCTCAAACAATAATAATAATAAATAAAATAAAATGGAATAAATAAATGGATCTCTTACTAACTTTAACTTGTGATTGAGATGTGTTGTTTGCTAGTCTTTGTATGTATAAGTTGATTTGCAAGTAAATGCGTCTTACATATGTACTTGTCCAGGATAAAGAAATACTTTTGCTAGCGCTGACTGAAGTTAGCCGTTGACTGTGTGTTTCTCATTGAAATGGAATGTGGACGTTTGCTTTGTTTCTTAATGTTTCGTATTCCCTCCTGGCAGGGAAGTGGTGTCTCACCAATACGTTGGTGAAACTGTGATTCCAGTGCCCATTTCCAGCTGGGGCCTCTGAGGCTCCGTCCCCTGGAGAAGAGATGAAAAACTATTCTATGCCCAGAGCTCCCTGCCACTCACTCAGACAACAGAGCTGCTGCTTTGGTTCACAGGGAATACTCGTTTTCCTAAAATTCATCATCAAATGTACACACACCCTTTGATCGCTGAGATGCTGCTATTTTGGTAAAGTACTCTAAGTCAAGGCAACATCCTAAATCTTACATAACCGTCCCAGAGTTGACCTGGGGTAGGGCCTCACATACAGGATTACCTTTAAGGAATTTCAGAACAGCGGGTGTGCTAGCACTTGGCAGAGCTGCCAGCTCAGGTGCAGCAGCAGGAGAAGGTGGCTGCCCTCCCATAGGACTTGAATCCCAAGTAGAGCTTAAATCACAGGTGACTGTGAGCCTGAGCCCTGGGTGGGGCAAGAGTGGATTCTCCGTTTGTGATTAGACAAGAGAAGAGGAGAGAGAGAGACGAGACTCTGAACTTCAGATGCCACTACAGCCCTCCCTCACATTACTCTCTGTGCCCTGTTCAATCGCAGCCAGGCAACAGGAACCCAAGCTGTCCAGCCTGTACCTCCTCAGAAACAGGCTTCTTCTACGGGGCCCCAAGAGGCCAAGTCAGAAAGACCTGGGCAGAAAGGGGCTGCCCCCAGCTTAAAGTCCAAACTCCTAGACTCAGAGCTGGGCTACTGCTGTGGATTTGTCACTTCTCTGGGCCCTGTTTCCACACCAGGAAAATCCACACCACGCCATTGTGAAAGTTAAGATGTAAAGTGCTATGGAAAGGTAAGGTGGGTTCCTTAATTATTCTATGACAAGGAGCATCAAATAAATGCCCCCCAATGCAAGCTAGCAGGAGTGGCATCTGCTCAGCAGCCCCTTCCCTGAGTAGGATGGTGCTGATTATTGGAAAAGGCTCTGATTGATCTGGGGCCTGCCTCTTACTCTGCTGGTGCAGGCCTGCCTTTGGGGACAGCCTAGAGTAAGTTGAATCCTCTTTTCTTAGGACAGCCCATCTAGTGATGGCAGGTGGCACTGACTGTGCGGTTAAGAGAGACTGGAGAGATGGGGCAGTTTCCCCCAGCACAGCCCTACCAGGGGCAGCCCCAGGACAGGCAGCATCACATTTCAGGGCCCAGTTGCCAGCCACACCCCACCCTCCAGGCCCAGGAGGTTAAGCCTTCATAATCCCTTGGAAACTGACTTGGGCACATCAGACTCACCAAAGACCAGAACATCCTGAATGACTAGAAATTAGTCGGAAATGAAGACAGTACTCATTTTTGCAAAATAGAGCTTTCTCTTCCTGTTGGCAAGTGTCAAGGAGCCAATTATAGTCATTAGATTGTTGGGTGGGCCAGGAGTCAAAGGGAAGGACTGGCTAGATGATCTTAGGGAACACTGTCACCAGGAGATGATGGCCTGCCCTCCCTCTGTACCCCCAAACCACTCCACACTTGGCTGCTCCTTCCCCTTTTTCCCTCAATAGCCAGCAGCTTCCCTCTTTCTGAGTTAATATTTATATTGCTGTTTGTAATTTAACCTGCAAATGACAGTCTAAGGTCGGCCGGAAGCTTTGGCAGGGATGAGGAGGGAGCAGTGCACACCCCCGTGACTGTGTGTGCGGCTCAGTCGGCATTCGAGTGTACAGAGCCTTGTGACATCTCACGTATGCTAGTTTTTTTATTTTTAACTCTTCATTTTTAATTCAAGATCGGAACATTTCCATCACTCAAGGATCCCTCGTAGAAGGATCCCTTTTACAGCCACTGCCATTTCGTCCTTAACACCTGGCAACCACTAATCTGTTCTCCATTTCTATAATTTTGTCATTTCCAGAATGTTATCGAAATGGAATCATATAGTATGCAGCCACTGAGGACTGGCTTTTTTCACCAGCAGCATTCTCTGGAGATCCATCCAGGCTTGTGTATATCAGTAGTTCCTTTTCTTTCTGAGTAGTATTCTGTGGTATGTATGTACCACATTTGTTTACCTGTTATCTTGTTGAAGGGCATCTGTTGTTTCCAGTTTGGTGCTATTATGAATAAAGCTGCCATGAAACATTCATATACAGATTTTTGTATGCCAACAAGCTTTTATTTCTCTGGGATAAATGCCCAGGAGTATAATTGCTGGTTCTATATAGTTGCATGTTTACCTCTAAGAAATTGCCGAAATGTAGCTGTATGTTTAGCTTTTTTTTGTTTTGTTTTTTTCTTGACACTGAGTCTTGCTGTGTCAACTTGGCTGGAGTGTAGTGGCATGATCTTGGCTTACTGCAACCTCT
>NW_012116599.1:10943087-10943628 GCF_000951035.1 Colobus angolensis palliatus
GCTGGAGTGCAATGGCGCAATCTCAGCTCACTGCAACCCCTGCCCCCCAGGCTCAAGCGATTCTCCTGCCTCAGCCTCCAAAGTAGTTGGGATTACAGGCACGTGCAACCAGGCCCAGCTAATTTTTGTATTTTTAGTAGAGATGGGGGTTTTGCCATGCTGGCCAGGCTGGTCTCAAACTCCTGAATCAAGTGATTCACTCGCCTTGGCCTTCCAAAGTGCTGGGATTACAGGCATGAGCCACTGCACCCGGCCTATTTTTGCCATTCAAAGAGGCATGTAGTGATATCTCATTGTGGTTTTAATTTGCATTTCCCTAATGGCTAATGATATTGAACATCTTTTCATGTGCTTATTGCCATCTGTATATTCTCCCTGGTGAAATGTCTCTTCATGTCTTTTGCCCATTTTCTAATTAGATTTTTTGGGTATTTTTGAATGTTGAGTTTTGAGTTCTTTATTTATTTTTTATACTAGTCTTCTGCTGGATATATAGTTTCCAAATACTTTCTCCCTGTCTATAGCTTTCCTTTTCATCTTC
>NW_012116599.1:10946217-10952956 GCF_000951035.1 Colobus angolensis palliatus
TGTGCAGCCCAGCCTGGTGAGGGTATAACTGAGGCTCCTGAGGCCCTTGCTGGCACAGGTGGGAGTGTAGCTACCGTGTTTTCTCCAGTGTTTATTTCCTAAAATTTTCCTGTCATGCCAGCCTTCCCCTGTCCTGATCCTTTGGCTAAAGGAAGCAGGCTTTGGGGGACTTTTTTTGTTTTCACCATTGACATTTCTGGTTGTTGGTTTCTTGGGCTCCAAATGTGGCATATATGAAACAAAAAGAAAACCCAGGTAGCCTGGGTAACCTGGCAAACCCTCATCTGTACAAAAAAATACAAAAATTAGCCAGGTGTGGTGGTGTACACCTGTAGTTCCAGCTACTTGGGAAGCTGAAAAGGGAGGATTGCTTGAGCCCAGGAGGTCAAGGGCACAATGACCTGTGATCATGCCACTGCACTGCAGCCTGGGTGACAAGAGTGAGACCCTATCTCAAAAAAGAAAAGAAAACCCAGGGAAGTCACCAGCTGTCATCCTTGGGTCTCAAGGCCCCTAGGCACTCTGCCTTCTTCTCTCCATCTTTCAGGGTCACCTTATGTTTCTTTTATAGGTTAGTGTCCAGTGGTTTTGGTTGTACGCAGTGGGAGGAATGTGGAAAGGAACATCCACTCTGTCCTCCCAGGAGCAGGACAGTGCTGCCCTTTGTGCTGAGTCTTGTTACTTACCGGCTGTAAACTTTCTTGAGACGAGCAAACCTATTCTAGAGTTTCCAATCCCCCATAAGGCCTGTGTATATGAAGGTGCTTAATAGTGACTGACTGACTGTTCATATGGTGCCTTGACCTCACAGAGAGATAAGTTCTGAGAACTGTGATTAGGAGAGACTTTAAAGAGCCCTCTAGAACCTCCGCACACCTAAGCAATGGAGGCTCCCCGCTTCCTGAAGAGGCTGGTTGGCCTTGTCCCTTTTGTCTTCACGGAGAGGTTGGGAACAGAGGCAGACCACCCCTGAGCCCCCTTGGAATATAAGCCTTCAAGTTGCTGTGGTTGGCTGAGGCCTTCCTGTTTCATGACAACTACACGTTCTGGGGAGCCACCCCTTGGGAGCTTGTGGCAGGGTGTCCACAGCATTCATCCCATGTCTCCTGAAATAGGAGGACCATGACATCATGGAAGCCGATCTGGACAAAGACGAACTGATCCAGCCCCAGCTCGGAGAACTCTCAGGAGAGAAGCTTCTGACTACAGAGTACCTGGGGGTAAGTGCCACACGAAGGGTGGGGATCTTGAAACAGAAAGGCCAGATGGACGTTGATGGATTTCGTGTTTTCAGTGACACAGAGGGCTTAGTTTGGTTTGTTACCATACTGCGTTTACGAGAAGGTCCATGTTAGCCAGTCTTCTCTCAGTGGCCCTGAAATGCACTGTGGCCCTAGCTGCCTGTCACAAGTAGACAGGTATATGGATTGGGGAAAGATATAACTAAAAGGCACATGCCAGGGGCCTTTGGAACATCAGAAGGTATGCCTGACCCCAGTAGCAATCGCCTACCATCCCACTTTTTAATTTCTGCATGCCTTTTGTATTGGAAGGGAATACTGAGGTAGACTTGGAAGTCATTGGCGCAGAGGTGTTGGCTGAAACCATCATAGCCCATGAGGTTACCCGCTGAAGCACAATGTGGAGAGAGAGTGGGGACTGAGCAAGGAGGGGCATTCCAGCAGTCAGGATGGGAGAAAGGAGGGGACCCAAGAAGGCCAGAAAGTGAGTAGTCATGGAGTCCTCAGGAGAACTGAAGAAGGTCATGGAAACAGAAGGGAGGGGTGTTTCAGGATGGAGCCAGTGGTCAGTGCAAGCATCCAAGAGGCCTGTGGAGTCACCATCTGGGATGGGGCCTTAAGCTGACCTCTGAGAGCTCCGATTGGCTTGGATGCTCAGCCAGCTCCAGAACCACTGGCTTACGACCCACCAGCTAAACAGGGCAGGGTGTGAGTCGGGAGGAACCAGCCACTCCTCAGGAGAGGATAGCAGTGCCAGGGTCCGCAGGTATCTCAGAGAGCAGGTGGGGGGACCAGGTGGGATGCTGGAGTGTAAGGGTCTGGAAGGGAGGAGCAATTGCCGGGAACCAAGACCAATTCAGACTGAAACCCTGTGTGGGACAGCTGAGCACATACGGTAGAAGAGTCACGAAAAGAGACTCCTAGAACTTTGAAGCTGGCGGTTGCTTCGGTCAGTTGTTTGGACCCCAAAGTCTCCTCATAGCCAGCAGGTTGTTGTTGGAGAAGAAGAGTGGAACCAGTGTCTCAACAATTGACTGGCACAGCCAGAGCCTTGGGAAGGAGAAAGATGATGCATGCAGGTGGCCTGAGCCTTTATGGGAGCAGGTGCAAGCAGAAAGTGCCTGCCAGGGTCCCATTGCCACCCCCCAGCCAGACCCTCAGTACCTCCCCAGAACACTGGGCCGCCTGGTCACTTGGCCCTCATCTCTTCCTCATCGTCTGTGGAACTTCAGGAGTGCTAAGCTGGAGTGCAGTGCATGGTGGTGGGACTTCAGGTTGGAGAGACAGCCACAGTCCAGATCATGTGGCTTTGTAGGTCATGGCAAGGGTTTTGGATTTTATTCTGTGAGAGCTAGGACGCCACTGGAGGTGAGAGCAAGGAAGTCACTTGGTTTGACTCATGTTCTAACATATCCACTCTATTTTCTCTCTTTGAAGGCAGGGATGTGACTGATGGAGGCTGGGGGGCGGGGAACCACCGCGACCCCTTTCAGGGATAGGAGTTGCTGAGCCAGTACCTGCCATTCCTTAGAACATCTTGAGGATCAGAGGAGTCTAATTGGCTGTGGAGCTGTTTACATTAGGTGGAGCAGGAAGGTGCTCAGGAAAAGTCAGAATTGCACCCGTCAAGGTTCCAAGTTGTTGATGGAAGCCTAAGGCGTGACTAGGCCTGTGTCTCCCTTTGGAAGAATGCTGGCTTTGTCAGAGACGCGGCTCCATGTGGTAGGACAGAAGCATCTACAAGACACTTCTGCTTCACGGGCAGGCGGTGAGGAAAACAGAGGAGGCAAATTGGTGGGGCTTCCTCAGAGGGCGCATGGTGATACCTGTTGAGACCGCGGTGCATGTACCCCTGACCACACTGCCGCACAGACAGATACACAGGCACGTAAACATGAGCAAGGATGTCCATTTGTAGCCAGGTCAGACAGAAGCTTCAATACAGTGCTCAGTTAATAATTCAGAGGACCTCTCCCCAGTGAAATGCCATGGGGGAGATCTTCTGTTGATATGGTAAACATCTTCAACAACAACAAAAAAGCAAGGTACAGAATGTGGTGAGACTGCTAGTTTAATCATGCAGATTGGTGAGGCGCAAAGGCACAGAGCTTTCAGATCAGTCAGTAACCCCAGTTTAATGGCATCTGGAAGTGATACCATCTTACCATGATGCACAGTTCCAAACCTCCTAAATGTTTGTGGATGACCCTTTTACTAGAAGGAAACCGTGGGTGGAGATGTGAGTACTGAGAAACACAGAATGCGCTGTGTAGATGGGAAGACCCAGTACAATTTGGTATTTCCCATGGCTGCAGTAACAAAGCACCTTTAACTGCAGACTTAAGGCAGCAGAAATTTATTCTGTCTTAGTTTTGAAAGGGAGAAATCCAAAATCAAGGTATCGTTAGGGCGGAGCTCCCACAAGGACCCTGTGGGAGGACCCTTCTTGCCTCTTCCAGCTTCTAGTAGCCCCAGGCCATCCTTGGCTTGTGGCTACGACCTGCCAATCCCTGGCCTGCCTTCACATGGCGTTCCCCTCTTCTGTCTTTTGTAAGGACACTTGTCCCCCGGGTGACTGAAGATGAGTTCTTCATCTCAAGGGTCCTTATTACATCTGCAAGGGTCTTTTTTCCAAGTAAACTCATTCACAGTTTCCAGGGGTCAGGACATGGGCATAGCTTTTGGGGGCCACCATTCAGCCGACCACACCAGGTCACCATAGGATCTCATGAATATTTTGATTAGAAAATGTAATGTGGAGCAGTAAGCGCTGAGGCCGGACTCGGTCTTGTGATCTGACATTGCCAGCCTGCCAGCCTCTGTGTGCCAGGCTGGGGATCTCAGAAGATGGGATCCCACCTTGCCATGTCCTTGCTCTTGTGGTGCATGAAAGGCCTGCAAATTCACATTTTTGTTCCGTTTTGTGTGTGTGCCAAGCTGAGGAGCTCTGACCAAGATAGAACACGTTTCACTGGAAAATATGTGCCTGAAAGTCATGATCCAGGCCCCTTGTTCTGATGTACTGGGTACATTGCAGATTTTTCAAGATGAGTCTAAAGATGTTGGCTTTTTGAAACATTCTGTCAGAAAATTATATTCAAAAAGCTTTGATTGAACCTGTGTCATCTGCCCAACACAGCGGAATGCCGAAGAGGCTTAAGACACAGCTGTTACCTTCAAGAAGTTTACAGAAGGCATCAAACTGATGCTCTTGCTGAGTGGTGTAGATAACAGCTAGGAGTGGTCAGTGGCCGGCAGGTGTGATCCTGCAGAGTGAGGGCCTGTCCCAGACCACCGAATCTGGGTTAAGGATAGAGTCTAGGCCCTACACTATACCTCCTGACCATAATCCCAGGAACCAGTCATGGTGCACGCCAGTAATTTAAAAACCAGCCAGCAGCTTAGGGGTAGGGGTGGAGGTGCGACTGGAGCATCCGCCAGAGTGTTCAGGGATGAGAGAAAGCTATTCCCATGATCCTGGACCAGTAGCCCACCCCTTCCCTGCAGGGCCACACTGCTAGTCCCCACCCTCCAAGTCTCCCACACAGCTCCTCTGCTCTGCAGAGCACAGGCTATGAAAATGCTGAAGAGCACAGCGATCTCAGAAAGCTAGTGTCAGAGAACAGGTCACTCTTCCGAGGCTTGCAGGAGAGTAGCAATAGCCCCGTGAGATGTGTTGCTTACTCATAATCCTAGTGAAGCCCTGTGCTGTGTTCTCCCATAGGCTGTGAACGTCAGAGTTCAAGACTGCTGACTTTCCTCCTGCTTCTCCTGCCTCTAGTATTTGTGAAATTTTTAGTGCCATGCATACTGTGCTGAGTAATCAACAATGCCTCTGGCCGGGCACGGTGGCTGACGCGTGTGATCCAACACTTTGAGAGACGAGGTGGGAGGATTGCTTGAGCTTAGGAGTTCAGGACCAGCCTGGGCAATGTAGGGAAACCTTGTCTTTACTGAAAAAAATTTTTTTTTAATTAGCCAGGTATGGTGGCATGCACCTGTGGTCCCAGCTACTCAGGAGGCTGAGGTGGGAGGATCACCTGAGCCCAGGAGACGGGGGCTGCAGGGAGCTGTGATTGCACCATGCACTCCAGCCTTGGAGTGCAAAAACAAATCAATAAATTATTATTGTAAAAATAAATAAATACAAATAGAAAACAATTCTTCCTAAGAAGAATGCTCTGACTTAAATAGCTCCATCACCTGAGTTAAAGGATATAGACATTTATGACAGAATCATGGAATCCCAGTTTTTTTTGCTTTTATTTCAAAGTGACCTTTAACAGTAATAGGCAGATCTCAGATTAATTCAGCACATGCCATGGGCCAAGTCCTGTGCTGACTGCTTCACACGACTCCATTTGACTAAATCCTCCCAGCAAACTTACGGGGCATCTTCCACTAGTATCTGCATTTTATAGAGGAGGGCGCTGAGGCTGAGAAAGGCTGAGTTGCTTCCAGGCGTTACCTGAGCCCACCTGCCTTTTACCACTCAGCCGGGCCGCCTTGCAGCAGCACTGGCCGTTGTCAGGTGAGTGGATTCTGTACTTGCAAGCTGAGAGGCCTCCGACCTGTGTAATATATCCGTAATTACTGTATGACCTATACGTTCATCACAGACTCAGTTTTGGGGGAATGCCTATTGTGAATGAGAATTGCTCCCTTTCCACACTTCCTTTCCCTCCATCAAGTGAGAACCCAGATTAATCATTTAGTTTTCCTAAGAATCCTCGAAAGGGCTGGTTAAAGTGCAGGTTCCTGGCCCCACCTCCAGAGAATCTGAGGCTGTGGTAGTACCCCAGGAGTGGGCATTTTTATTTTACCCTGAAGTGGTTCTGAAGCAGGAGTCTGGGCCCTGGAGACTTGGCCCATTTGGACAGAACTCAGGGTGTTAATGGAGCTGCCCCCAGCCTGTCTTCTGCAGCATGGCACCGTGCAGAACTGAGGCCCTCCTAGGCTGGGCTCAGGCCTGGGCGAGCACCTGGAGATAGGAGAGGGCCTTGGAATCCTGCTGTCCCCTGTCCTGCTGTGCCTAGAGGGGCAGAAGCATGAGCGGGCCTTGAGATCTCCTGCCCCTCTCTGCTCACAACAAAAACAAAACTAGAGGAGAAAAGGCCTGTATTTCCAAATATTACTTTTAGGTTTTTTTTTTCACATATGTCTCCACTTTGGGGCATTTCCTAATCCCTTTTCAGTCAATTATTCCTGCCCCACGTGACTGTAACGGTTGAAGAGCCATTGCCTCTGCTTATTAGGGGATTTGTTGGAACTGACTCAATGTCTATATTGTTGTTGTTGTTGTTGTTGTTGTTGTTGTTTTGAGACAGAGTCTCGCTCTGTTGCCCCAGCTGGAGTGCAGTGGCGCAATCTCGGCTCATTGCAACCTCCGCCTCCCGGGTTCAAGGATTCTCCTGCCTCAGCCTCCTGAGTAGCTGGGATTGCAGGCATACGCCACCACACCTGGCTAATTTTTGTATTTTTAGTAGAGACGGGGTTTC
>NW_012116599.1:10953706-10963707 GCF_000951035.1 Colobus angolensis palliatus
CGAAGGTTGCAGTGAGCTGAGATCGCACCACTGCACTCCAGCCTGGGTGACAGAGCTAGACTTTGTCTCAAAAAAAAAAAAAAGTGAGTGCTTATGTGGAATGAGAATTATAAAATAAATCATAGTGAAATTCACTTTTTTTTCTTTTTTTGAGACAGTTTGCTCTATTGCCCAGGCTGGAGTGCAGTGGCGCAATCTCGGCTTACTGCAGCCTCCACCTCCCAGGTTCATGCAATTCTCGTGCCTCAGCCTCCCAAGAAGCTACAACAACAGGCATATGTGCCACTACACCTGGCTAATTTTGGTATTATTAGTAGAGACGGGGTTTCACTGTGTTGGCCAGGCTGGTCTCGAACTCCTGGCCTCAAGTGATCCACCTGCCTCAACCTCCCAAAGTGTTGGGATTACAGGTGTGAGCCACCTCACCTGGCCCCAATTCAGTTTTGTTTGTTTGTCAGTTTGTTTGTTTGTTTGCGACAGTGTCTCACTCTGTCATACAGGCTGGAATGTGGTGGAGCAAACATGGCTCACTGTGGCTTCAACCTCCTAGGTTTAAATGATCTTCCCACCTCAGCCCCCCAAGTACAAATTCAAATTTTAAAAATTGACAGATAACACAAACATTATAAAATCTAGAAAAATAATGTTTATATTAACTAGCTGCTTGGCAAACACCTCATAATTTTTCTTCATATATCTTTTGTTTTATGCCCTTTGGTTGCTTCTGTATATGGCAACTTGGTAATGTTTTACAGGCATAAACATAAAAATGTAATGTTTTTGTCTACATATATGATGATGTTTTTAATGTTTTCTACCGAGAAAGAAAAAAAGATTAGTCTGCCTTTCCTGTAACATATTTGATCAAATTTTCTTAATATTGATTGATTAAAAAACTTTGTTTTGGCCTCACATTTAGTTCTTGGTAATGCCCTGTAAATCTTTTTACTTAAAAAATTACATGTATAGGCTGGGCGCGGTGGCTCACGCCTGTAATCCCAGCACTTTGGAAGGCCAAGGCGGGCAGATCACAAGGTCAGGAGTTCCAGACCAGCCTCGCTAACATGGTGAAACCCCGTCTCTAGTAAAAATACAAAAATTAGCCGAGCATGGTGGTGTGCACCTGTAATCCCACCTACTCGGGAGGCTGAGGCAGGAAAATTGCTTGAACCTGGGAGGCGCAGGTTGCAGTGAGCCGAGATGGCACCATTATACTCTAGCTCTGGGCGACAGAGCAAGACTATGTCTTGCAGAAAAAAAAAAATACGTATATATCTTTAAAAGACAAAAATTTAAATCAACACCTGTGGAAAATAATAAAAAATAATACAAAAGAAAATGTTTATGTAAATTTTTGTTTCATTTTGTTTTGTTTTAGAGATATGATGTCACTCTGTCACCCAGGCTGGAGTACAGTGGTGCAGTCATAGCTCACTGCTGCTTCAAACTCCTGAATGACGATCCTCCTGTCTCAGCCTCCCAAAGTGCTGGGATAACAGGCGTAAGCCACTGTGCGTGACCCGTTTTGTTATTAAATTTGAGAAAACCATTCTCAGGTTTCTTCCATAAAAACACTAGGCCGGGTGCAGTGGCTCACGCCTGTAATCCCAACACCTTGGGAGGCCAAGGTGGGTGGATCACCTGAGGTCAGGAGTTCAAGACCAGCCTGGCCAACACAGTGAAATCCTGTCTCTCCTAAAACTACAAAAATTAGTTGGGCGTGGTTGCACATGCCTGTAATCCCAGCTACTTAGGAGGCTGAGGCAGGAGTAATCGCTTGAACCCAGGAGGCAGAGGTTGCAATGGGTCAAAATCGCAACACTGCACTCCAGCCTGGGTGACAAGAGTGAGACTCTATCCCAACAACAACAAAAGAGAAACACTCTATGGGGAGGCAAAGTTTTACCTTTGTCCCTTAGGATTTTTGTCTGGGCCTGAGAATCAAATTGATGTAAAACAGATTCACAGGAGAAAAGCATAGACATTTCTATAAGTTTTATGTGACGTGGAAGCTCTCCTAAGGAACTGAAAGGGAAAAGAACTAGCAGAACCTAAACGCTTTTCAACTAGGTTGAACAAAGAGAGGCAATTGGAGAAAAGTTACCAAATTATGTGGGGAGGCTAAAGGAAGATAAGAATCATATTACCCAGGTCTGTTTGCACAGAATTCTCTCAGCTCTGACAACATGTGGTTTGTTTTCCTGCTGCCCAGAGAGCATCTTTCATATGCGAGTTTTTATCTCTTGTTTTCAGAAAGAAAAGAGGAACATTAGGATGTCCTTCTTGCATCAAGTGCCTTTACCGCAAAATAATCCTAAACCAAAGTGGCATATTTTGGAATGGCATATTCTGCCACCACTTAACTGTAACGGGGGGCATTTGACATTTTCTTGCACACTGATTATTCACAAATACTCTAACAACATAGAGAATTACTAGAGGCCATTTCTACACCAGGACAGATAGCAGTCGTTTGACTATGCATGGAAGGTACTGTGAATCATAGAAATTTTTCCCACTAAATCTAAATTAAGGCCGGGCACAGTGGCTCACATCTGTAATCCCAGCACTCTGGGAGGCTGAGACAGGTGGATCACCTGAGGTCAGGAGTTCGAGACCAGCCTGGCCAACATGGTGAAACCCCCTCTCTACTAAAAATACAAAACTGAGCCAGGCATGGTAGCGCATGCCTGTAATCCCAGCTACTCAGGAGGCTGAGGAAGGAGAATCACTTGAACCCCGGACACAGAGGTTGCAGTGAGCCGAGATTGCGCCACTGTACTACAGCCAGGGCGACAGAGCAACACTATGTCTCAAAAACAAAAACAAATGTAGGCTGGGCATGGTGGCTCATGTGTGTAATCCCAGTGCTTTGGGAGGCTGAGGAATGAGGATCACTTGAGGCCAGGAGATCAAGACCAGCCTGAGCAACATAGGAAGGCCCATCTCTACAGATTAATTAATTAGCTATGATGGCACATGCCTGTAGTCCCAGCTACTTGGGAGTCTGAGGTGGGAGGATCGCTTGAGCCTAGGAGTTCAAGGCTTCAGTGAACTGTGATTACACCACTCCACTCCAGCCTGAGTGACAGAGCAAGACCTTGTCTCAAAAAAAACCCACACACACATAAAATGACCATGTGACACATGAAGTTTCATGAGTTCTGTGGTAACTCTGCCTTGATATCTTCATTCACATGCCTGTTGCCTCTTGATCATATGATGGGTACATGTCCTGGCACAAATCTGTGATAAACTCAGGAAGAAGGCCAAATGTGCAGGTCAGCCAAATCTGCCCCCTACAGTGCTTTCCTAAAGCTCCACTTGGTGACCTCCACTTACTAACTGGTCCTATGGCTCCTAGCTGCAAGGGAGTCTGGGAGGTATTTTTAAGTAGACACATTGCTGTGCTGACAAAATCAGTTCTGTTGGTCAGGAAGGAGAGGGTGAATATTGTGTAGACTGCTAACAGTGTCTGCCTCCTCCCCTTTCAGATTATTTTCTGTGAGTACAGAGATAGATAGATATAGATAATAGATACATAGAGTGTACCTGTATCCTGTATTTTTTACAGAAATTTATACTGCTGTATAATGTCTTTAAATGATTCACAAATACTCAAAACCAATAAATGAGAAATCTTTTTTTACCTAAATTGATATGTTGACCAACTTTTACTACTGAATAAATTGCATTCAGCTAAATAATATGCTATCTTTTTTAAATTGTGCTTAAATATGCTCCTTTTTATAGTAGCAGAACCTTCTTTCAAATAAAATCTCCATCTATAACGCTGATGAAAGCCGAGTTCTCTGGATGAGTACAGGTGGATGTCAGGAACCCTTGCTCTCCTCTCTGCCCAGACCCCAAAGCATTTCTGTGGAACTCATTATAAACAGCTCTGTCTCAGCAGATTGTTGGACAAGATACCCTCTAAGATCCTTCAGCCCACAAAGGCTTCTTTGCAACTGAGAGGCCCGAGAGTAGGCTGGGTGGCTCACACTGCAAGCAAGGGGAGGGAAAGTCCAGGCCAGCAAGAACAGCCTGGGAAGTGGCTGCGCTGCTAGGCCCTGCACACTGAAGCCGCTCTGCTGAGGGCCTTTCTTCAGGCATTTTTGCAACAGACCAGACAGTGCTGGCCCACAGGCCAGACACAGTTTCTCCATCCACGGGAAAGGAAAAATTCCACCCACTTTAAATTATTTTCCAGGTTTCTATAGTTTTAAGGAGATGAAATAACTGGCAGTCTAAAATATTCTCGAATACATGACATGTTCTGTCATTTCTAGGAAGACATTGGGAGGAGTGAGCTCAGATGACTGTGACACTGGGGAAGTGGAGACAGAGGAAGTGGGACTGTTTCCCCTTTTCCAGTTGCCTTCTTCATGTTTCTCTGTGGGAGGGCTCAGGGGTCCTCTGTCTTGAGGGACAGGAAAAAGAGAAGGCAAGAGCCACAGTGGAGCACTGTGATGAGAGCATGTAGAACCGACCCTGGATCCTGGATTGGGGAAGTGGGATGGATGGGGAAGTCACAGTGGAAACAGACAGCAGTGTGAAGTGGTTGCAGTGGAAATATCCTACCTTGGTAGATTTCTCTAGAGACAGAAAAGGCGACGCAACTGCATTTTAGTTTTTATTTACATGGCTTAGTTACATTCCATTTCCCCCAACAGGGTGAGCACCTCCCACTTTCTCACTCTCCCAGGCTTTTTCCCTTTCACTCTCCTTTCTATCCCTCCCCACCTCCTAGTCAGGGCAGGTTGTTTTTGTTTTTGTTTTTGTTTTGTTTTTTGAGATACTCTTGTTGCCCAGGCTGGATTACAATGGCGTGATCTCGGCTCACTGCAACCTCCACCTCCCAGGTTCAAGCAATTCTCCTGCCTCAGCCTCCTGAGTCGCTGGGATGACAGGCATGCACCACCACGCCTAGCTGTTTTTGTATTTTTAGTAGAGATGGGATTTCTCCATGTTAGGCCGGTCTCGAACTCCCAACCTCAGGTGATCCACCCGCCTTGGCCTTCCAAAGTGCTGGGATTACAGGCGTGAGCCACCGTGCCCAGCCCAGGGCAGGTTTTGACCCCACTTGTCACTTCCCTGGCTGAGACCTGTCCCAGGGTCCAGGTGAGGCTCACTGAATCCCATAGGCACTGGCCATTTTTTCTTCCTCTCCCTACCTAACATACTAGATAACCCAAAGGAATTTTCAGCAGAAATCAAGAAATCAAAGATGAAATTCCAATGTTCAAGAAGTTTGGTTTTTTTGTTTTTGTTTTACTTTTTGTTTTGAAATAATTATAGATTCATAGGAAGTTACAAAAGTAACACACAGTTCCCATGCACCCTTCACATAATTTCCCCTGGTGCTAATATCTTATGTAATTGATAGCATAATAGCAAAACCAGGAAGTTGACATTGGTTTCATCCACAGACTTTATTCACATTTCACTAGTTTTATAGTGATTTCCTTTTTAAACAATTTTTCGGCCGGGCACGGTGGCTCAAGCCTGTAATCCCAGCACTTTGGGAGGCTGAGACGGGCGGATCACGAGGTCAGGAGTTCAAGACCATCCTGGCTAACACAGTGAAACCCCGTCTCTACTAAAAAATACAAAAAAAGCTAGCCGGGCGACGTGGCTGGCGCCTGTAGTCCCAGCTACTCAGGAGGCTGAGGCAGGAGAATGGCGTAAACCCGGGAGGCAGAGCTTGCAGTGAGCTGAGATCCTGCCACTGCACTCCAGCCTGGGCGACAGAGCGAGACTCCATCTTAAAAAAAAAAAAAAAAACAACAATTTTTCTTAAGTATTAACATGATAGTAACCATACTACAAAAAATTGTGGCAGAAAAAAATATTCTTAATTCTACTGTCCTATGTAGCCACCCTAATCATGTGAAGGTTCATTTCTTTCCAGTCTTTCTGTGCACTTTTAGCATAATTGAAAGCATTGTTTAGCTGGACACAGTGGCATGCACTTGTAATCCCATCTACTAGGGAGGCTAAGGCAGGAAGATCACTGCACTCCAGCCTGGGCAACATAGCAAGACCTTGTCTCAAGGAAAAAAAAAAAGCATTCTTTATGTACATTATTATAACCTGATTTTTATTTAACGTTTTAAATAAACGTATTTCTCCATAACCTGTTCTTTATCATTGTACATGGCTATATGATATATCAAGTGAATATGCCATATTTTACTTATTTATTCCTGTTACTAGATATTAGATTGTTTCAGTTTTACTCTTTAATAATTTTATAATGAACAATTTTGTTTATCTTACACTTTCCAGGGTTTGGATTCATTCACTAGTATTTACACTCAAGGATGTGTGAACATTTTTACAACTCTTGATAAAATGCCAAATTGCTTTCTAAGAGTTGTCTCAAATTTTAATCTCACTAATTAGTGTTAGTTCCTTAAACTAGTGTTTTAAACTTGGGAGCAGTGGACGGGTTCATTTTTTTGTCATTCTTATAATAGTTGAAGAATGCTACCTTGTTTTGTAAAGTTGAAGTTTCTGATTTCTAGTAAAGTGGGTCTTTTTTGTTTCTTCTTCTTACTTTCTGTTTTGTGACATGGTGGTTTGAATTCTTTGCCCAATTATCAATTTAGTGTTTTACTTACTGATTTGTGGGAGCTCCTTAGCTATGAAAATGTTCACCTTTAATCTGTCAAACTTGCTTCAGACACTTCTTCCCCGTTTGTTGTTTTCCTGTTGATTTGGTTTATTTTTAACATACTGCGCATGTGGAAATGTTCGTATTTTTATGAAATCAAATGTCCGTCTTTTTTTCCCTTCTCATTTTTACATTTTTTTCCCTTCTCATTTTTCCCGTCTCATTTTTTTCCCTTCTCATTTCAGAGATGTGATGAGTTACAGTAGTCAACTGCTTTCTTCCTTTTCCTATGGTTTATCCTTGTTTTAATTTATACTGCTAAATGGTATGATACGGAAATCTGTCAGCAGAAAAAGGGTTTTTCTCCGCAATTTCTGTTTACTTGAAGAATTTGTGACATGATCCTTCCTCATTTATTTGCAAAGCTCCTTACCATTAGAGAGTAGTTTATTCAGTGTATTCTGTTTGACTTCCGGGTCAGCTCTCCAGTAGATATTCCTCTAGCCCTTTCTTCTCTTTCCTTCCATCAGATCATGACCAACACGGGGAAGACAAGGCGGAAGGGGCTGGCCAGTGTGCAGTGGAGCGGGGATGAGCCCCTGCAAAGGCCCGTCACCCCCGGCGGCCACAGAAACGGGTACCCAGTGTAAGTCAGGGCTAAAGGAAGCGGGAGTTGACTTTCTTAGGCTTTGTTTTGATTCACTACAGTGTAAGATGTATGTCTTTTTAAAATTTAAAATAAAGGATTCCTTTTGAAAAGCATTTATCTCTTTATTTTGGGGGGATTTTTGGAGGGAAAGAGGTTGAGTCCTTCTCCCTTCCCCCAGGATTTTTTTATTCCAGAAAGAGAAGTGGTTGGATTACAGGACCTCCAGGGCCACTTCAGAAGACAAATGTTGGCCAGAGTAATTTCAAAAGAAGGGACCTGAAAGGAGCCGGGCCCTCTCCAGAAGGACTCCTGTCATGCCTTTTCCGTGGCCTCTCGCCGTAGCACCAAGCCCTTTGTTGGGATTGGAATGTTACAGTTTAAGACTCAAAATCCATTTATTTTAGATGACTTTTTGGAACAACTGGATGCTGTTTTAGCTGCCGAGCCTTATTCATTTTCCATAGCCTTGCTCCTGCCCCATTTATATAAATAAAATTTTAGTCTCGTTACGTAGAGCCTCTGGTCTCCCTGGGGGCCTAGACCCCTTGTGGGCTAAGGAGCCCCAGATCAGACAGTCCAGTGGGCAGCAGAGAAGCTACTTCTGTGGTCTGGGTGGCCTCTCTTTTCCTGTCTAGAGAGAATATTACAGCAAAATATTACAGAGAGCAGGCTAAAAACCTCCATATATTCATTCAACAAATAATGGCCATGTAATACTTTAAAATAATATACTGTGTTTTACTTAGTTATCCCCTGAAACTGGGCACTTTTATTTTTTCCAGTACTCTGCTGTCATTTTGTAATGAACAACCAGGCACTGGGAACTGAGCAACAAAACTCAGAAATGCCTGCCCTCATGGAGCTCTGTGCTACCACAGACACGAGGGACACCAGGCAAGACAGACCCAGCTCCTTGATGAGTTCTGTTGCCCATCAGGATTTGTCCTATAAATATTTCAGGGCCCGTGCCATAGATGAGTGCTTTGAGATCTGTTTGGTTTGATTTCATAATTAGGTATGATATGCTTATATTTCTAGGTTTTTATTTTTAGTTACTGATATATAAACTAGTATCATGCCCTTTTCTCTCTTAACCTTACAATCAGTGTTTTTAACCTACAGAGAAGTTGAAAGAATATTACACTGAAGATGGCCAGGTATGGTGGCTCACGCCTGTAATCCTGGCACTTTGGGAGGCCGAGGCGGGCAGATCATAAGGTCAGGAGATCGAGACTATCCTGGCTAACATGGTTAAACCCTGTCTCTACTAAAACATACAAAAAATTAGCCCAGTGTGGTGGTGGGCACCTGTAGTCCCAGCTACTCGGAAGGCTGAGGCAGGAGAATGGCATGAACCCGGGAGGCGGAGCTTGCAGTGAGCCGAGATCACACTGCTGCACTCCAGCCTGGGTGACACAGCAAGACTCCGTCTCAAAAAAAAATGTTACACTGAAGGGCTTCCAATTAACATTTGTGTGCCCTATCTCTCTCTCGCTCTCTTTCTATGTGTATAATACATAATTTACAAGCATATACATTTTTTGCTGAACTATCTGAGAGAAGATTGCAGACTTTTGCACATAATCCCATTATCACAGCTAAGAAATTTAATAGTATGGATATAGTATTATCAGTATTCCTTAGTTGTCCCCTAAATGTCCTTTACCTCTGAGCAGTTTTGGGTTATTTGGTTTTCATCCAGAATATAGCCAGTTACCAATGACTAGTAAACTAGTTGATAAATATAATACCTTTTTAAATGGAAATAGTAACAGGAACTAATAAAATTCCCCTTGCTTGACACGGGAAAGAGGGCACTGAATCATTGTCTTAAAAGTATTTTTCAAGGCCAGGCGCGGTGGCTCAAGCCTGTAATCCCAGCACTTTGGGAGGCCGAGACGGGCGGATCACGAGGTCAGGAGATCGAGACCAGCCTGGCTAACACGGTGAAACCCCGTCTCTACTAAAAAATACAAAAATCTAGCCGGGCGAGGTGGCGGGCGCCTGTAGTCCCAGCTACTCCGGAGGCTGAGGCAGGAGAATGGCGTGAACCCGGGAGGCGGAGCTTGCAGTGAGCTGAGATCTGGCCACTGCACTCCAGCCCGGGCGACAGAGTGAGACTCCGTCTCAAAAAAAAAAAAAGTATTTTTCAATTACGTTTTAAAATAATGAAAACCCTGCTTTCCTGAGCGACAACAATGACATAAGGCTATTTTAATCAGAGATAAGAACAGGGAATCTAATAAATGTGGGGCTAACCAGTGGGCACAGTTAATTCTTGGGTCAGGTGTTCTTCTTTGTAGAGAAATTCGAGGACGTTTTCCATGCCTGGGAGCACCTCTCCCTCTCCCCTGCTACGTGGGGGTGGTCCTATCAAGATCTTTGACAGTGGCAAGCTGCCAGGTAATGAGGGCAGCTCATTTTCCTGAAACCACAGACCTTCCCACTATAATGATGCAGTTGCCCTGTCACCAGCTTCCCGATCAGGTCTCAACAAACATTTTTATCACTTCTCTGCCATATGGTGTCCTCATGGCTGGAGCTGCAGAAATCAATAAGATGTGACTCCCTGCCCTCAGGAGCACACAGACCAAGCTGTGTGGCAGACAAAGAGCTGGTCAATGGAACGCAGTGGGCACTCCCCCCAGCGCATGAGTACTCTGGACGGCTACACGATGCTGGCGTGCAAGATTTGTAGTTCTGCCTTTGCACCTGGAGCTCACCTCTAAAAACGTT
>NW_012116599.1:10963970-10981224 GCF_000951035.1 Colobus angolensis palliatus
GCCACCGCACTCCAGCCTGGGCGACAGAGCGAGACTCCATCTCAAAAAAAAAAAAAACGTTTGAATGCTGGGGGTCTTGGACATCATCCTCTACAGATAAGAGACCACTACATGTGATGTAAGATAGGCATCCTGGCTTATTTTTCTCCAGGTAGAGAGCACTCTTCTCTACACCACCTATAAACAGCTCATTATTTCTCCACTGATTCAAGGTGCCACTTTAATTCTGTATCCCCTCCAATTACCCTAGCTCTCTATTTTGACACATTGTCCAGTTGCCTGTTGCCACACCAGTGTTTATTGCAAAGGTTCTTAGCATAAATATCGCATAGGAAAAGCCCCTCTCCCCGCCTGCCTTCCGCCTTCTCTTTCAGAGTGGATTTAACTATGTAGAGACCTTTATTTTTCCGTAAGCATTTAAAAATAAGTCTGGCAACTTCCTTAAAAAATCCTTTTAGGATTTTGATTAGTGTCACATTAAATTTATGTAATGTTTTCAAGATAACTGAAGTATTTGCAATGTTAAGTCACTGCGCAGCATTACATCATATTAATTTTATATGTTAAGACAGAATAATGGTCCCTCAAAGATGTCCACATCCCAATCCCCACAACCTGTGACTAAATGACGTTACATGGCAAAAAGGACTTTGCTGATGTGATTAAGTTAAGGATCTAGAGACAGATGATTCTGGATAATCTGGGTGGGCCCAATGTAATCACAAGGGGCCTTACTGAAGGGAAGCAGGAGTGTCAGAAACAAAAGGAGATGTGAAAACTGTGTTAGAAGTCTGAGTGACGCAAGGCCATGAACCGAGGAATGCAGACACCCTGTAGAAACTGGAAAAGGCAAGGAAATAAATTCTCTCCTAGAGACTCCAGAAACAATGCGCCCCTGTTGACCCATTGTAAACTCTTGACCTCCATAATTGTGAGATAAGTTTGTGTTGTTTTCAGTCACTAAGGTTGTGGTAAGACTGCAAATTATGAAACAACTACAGGAAAACATTGGGGAATATCTCCAGGACATTGTTCTGGGCAATTATTTCTTGAGTAATACCCGACAAGCACAGGCAACCAAAGCAAAAATGAACAAATGGGATCACATCAAGTTAAAAAGCTTCTGTAGCAAAGGAAACAACCAACAAAGTGAAGACACAGACCACAGAATGGGAGAAAATATTTGCAAACTACCCATCTGACAAAGGATTAATAATCAGAATTAAAAAGGAGCTCAAACAACTCTTTAGGAAAAAGTCTAATAGTTGGATTAAAAAATGGGCAAAAGATTTGAATAGACATTTCTCAAAAGAAGACACACAGAGGACAAACGGGCTTATGAAAGGGTGCTCAGCATCACTGATCATCAGAGATGCAAATCAAAACTACACTGAGATACCCTGTCACCCCAGTTAAAACGGCGTATCTCCAAAAGTCAGGCAATAACAAATGTTGACAAGAATGTGGAGAAAAGGGAATCCTCATACACTGTTTGTAAGAATGTAAATTAGCACAACCACTATAGAGAAGAGTTTGGAGATTCCTCAAATAACTAAAAATAGAGCTACCACATGATCCAGCAGTCCTGCTGCTGGATATATACCCAACAGAAAGGAAGTCCATGTATCAAAGATAGCTCTGCACCCCATGCTTGCTGCAGCACCATTCACAGGAGCCAAGATTTGGAAGTAGCCTCAGTGTCCATCAGCAGATGAGTGGACAGAGAAAATGTGGTACATATACACAGTGGAGTATTATTCTGTGCAAAAGAATGACATCCAGTCATTTGCAAAGCATGGATGGAACTGGAGATCATTATGCTACATGAAATAAGCCAGGCACAGAAAGTCAGACATCACATGTTCCCACTTACTTAAACAATCTAAACAGTTGAGCTCATGGAGATAGAGAGCAGAGGGATGGGTAACTAGAGACCGGGAAGAGTAGTTGGTTGGGGGCGGCGGTTGGGGAAGATGGAGAAGGTTAATGGGTGCCAAAAAAAACCACAGAGTTACAAAGAATGGGCCAGGCGTGGTGGCTCACGCCTGTAGTCTCAACACTTTGGGAGGCCAAGGTGGGTAGATCACTTAAGGTCAGGAGTTTGAGACCAACCTGGCCAACATGGTAAAACCCTGTCTCTACTAAAAATACAAAAATTAACCAGGTGCGGTAGTGAGCGCCTGTAATCCAGCTGCTTGGCAAGCTGAGGCAGGAGAATCGCTTGAACCTGGGAGGCGGAGGTTGCAGTGAGCAGAGATCTCACCACTGCACTCCACCCTGGGCAACAGAGTGAGACCCCCATCTCAAAAAAAAAAAAAAAAAATGAATAAGACCTGGTATTTCATAGCACAACAGAGTGGCTATAGTCAATAATAATTTAATTGTACATTTTTAAATAACTAAAAGAGTATGATTGGATTTTTTTTTACACACAGGATGAATACTTGAGGGGATGGGTACTCCATTCTCCATGATGTGATTATTACACATTGCATGCCTGTATTAAAACAATCCATGTATACTATAAATATATACACCTACTGTACCCACAAAAATCTAAAAAAAAAATTTTTTTTTGAGAGGAAGTCTTGCTCTGTTGCCCAGGCTGGAGTGCAGTGGCACAGTCTTGGCAACTGCACCCCCGCCGCCAGGTTCAAGCGATTCTCCTGCCTCAGCCTCCCAAGTAGCTGGGATTACAGGCGCCATGCCACCACACCTGGCTAATTTTTTTATTTTTTGTAGAGAAGAGGTTTCCCCATGTTGGCCAGGCTGGTCTTGAACTCCTCACCACCTCAGGTGATCCATCTGCCTCAGCCTCCCAAAATGCTGGGATTACAGGCATGAGTCACTGTGCCTGGCCTTAAAAATTAAAAATTAAAACAAAAAAATTATGGTGCTTTGTTAGAACAGCAGTAGAAAATGAATACAGCCATCCTGTGTGCAAGTACAGGATGACTCTCCATTTCTTTAGGTCTTGTTTGATATATTTCCTTGCTAGGAGAAACCTGAGGCCAGGCATGGTGGCTCACACCTGCAATCCCAGCACTTTGGGAGGTTGAGGCAGGAGCATTGCTTCAGTCCCAGAGGTCGTGGCTCCTGTGAGCTGTGATTGTGCCACTGGGCAACAAAGTGAGACCTTCGTCTCAAAAAAAAAAAAAAGAAAGAAACTTCGTATGTTCAAGGCAATGGGTGAGCATGTTCTTTAGGAAAGGTTAGGACCCCTTCTCAGCCCTGGAGGTTGGATTTGATTAATTTAGCCTAGTGTTTTAAATTTAACTCCCCTTGTCAACGATGATTTCAATGGGCATGCAATCCATTCCAGCCATGGGATCTAAGATTTTCCAACTTCTATGAAGGGCTTGAGAAATTCTGTACTTCCTTTTCCCCTTTTGGTCTTTGACTGTTGCTTGAGATGCTGTGCTTGGAGGCCCTGCAGCCATCCTATTTGTACCAAGTGACAATTCCTTTTTTTTTTTCTTGAGATGGAGTCTCGCTCTGTCGCCCAGGCTGGAGTGCAGTGGCGCAATCTCAGCTCACCCCAAGCTCCGTCTCCCGGGTTCTTGCCATTCTTCTGCCTCAGCCTCCCGAGTAGCTGGGACTACAGGCGCCCGCCACCTCGCCCGGCTAGTTTTTTGTATTTTTAGTAGAGACGGGGTTTCACTGTGTTAGCCAGGATGGTCCCCATCTCCTGACCTCGTGATCCGCCCATCTTGGCCTCCCAAAGTGCTGGGATTACAGGCCTGAGCCACCGCGCCCAGCCACAAAGTGACAATTCTAAAAACAAAAGCAAAACCACACCAGGAAGGCCAGGGAAACCCGGCAGAGAGAACCTGGATCTGCAGCAAAGTCACTCAGCTTCGCATTCCCTACCCTGTACTCGCCACCTCTGGAATTCTGTTTATGTTGAATATGACATTTCCCTTACTGTTTAAACCAGTGGTGGTGAACTTTTGTTACTCGTAGTCAAAAACATGTATGGAACAAGTAAATACAAAGAAAATAAAAAATATTTATTCCAGCAGCCAGAGAGAATTGTGATCATCATTTTAGTGCGTTACATTTAGTGTAGTTTTTTCCTACCTATATTTTCAGCAAACGAGAAACCTTTCAGTGTTTGTGTATGTGTCTACATGTGTATATGGTTTGTTTGCAGTTTGATTTTTGTTTGTTTTCTTTTGCATTGTTGAACATCCTGTAAAAGATGATTTAATGATTTATATTATATTTACCTACCGTAATTTATATAGCCATGCTGCCATTTCTGACGTTCGTTTTTACTGATTTGGAGTTATTATATGCTTGGTGAACCACTAAGTACATAAATATTCCTAACTAAAACAAAGAAAAAAAATTATGACCCTTCCTTCACCACCAGCACCCTCTGGTATCCCATTGCCAGGAGTGTGGATAAATCTAGAATCTTAGTCCTCTTGAGGACTATGACAGTATGTATTGCACACAATCAGAATACCAGGACTTTTTTGGTTTGGTTTGGTTTGGTTTTGAGACAGCATCTGGCTCTGTCACCCCAGCTGGAGTATAGCGGCACAATCACAGCTCACTGCAGCCTTGACTTCCTGGGCTCAAACCATCCTCCCACCTCAGCCTCCCAGGTAGCTGGGACCACAGGCATGCGCCACCACATCTGGCTGAATTTTTAATTTTTTGTGGAGACAGAGTCTCGCTATGTTGCGTAGTCTTGAACTCCTGAGTTCAAGCAATCCTCCTACCTCAGCCTTCCATAGTGCTGGGATTACAGATGTGAGCCATTATGCCCAGCCCAGCCACTAGTACTTTTGGAATCAGTAATTCCACTGCTACGACTTTTTTTTTTTTTTTTTTTTTTTTTTTTTGAGACAAGAGTCTTGCTCTTGTCGCCCAGGCTGGAGTGCAATGGCACGATCTCAGCTCACTGCAACCTTGGTCTCCCGGGTTCAAGCGATTCCCCTTTCTCTTGTCTCAGCCTCCCAAGTAGCTGGGATTACAGGCACCTGCCACCACGCCCAGCTAATTTTTTTTTTTTTTTAATAGAGACAGGGTTTCACCATGTTGGCCAGGCTGATCTGGAACTCCTGACCTCAAGTGATCCGGCTGCCTTGGCTTCCCAAAGTGCTGGGATTACAGGTGTGAGCCACCGTGCCCACTGCTAGGATTTTATACTGAGAAGTAATCAGATGTTCACAGGATAGACAGATAGATGATAGGTAGGTAGTTAGATAGATACAAATAGATATCTATATATAAACACACACAAGGTTATTTGTTGCAATATTATTCATAAAATTCAATATTACATTCCCAGGCTGGGCACAATGGCTCATACCTGTAATCCCAGCAATTTGGGAGGCCGAGGCGGGTGGATCACGAGGTCAGGAGTTCCAGACCAGCCTGGCCAAGATGGTGAATCCCCGTCTCTACTAAAAATACGAAAATTTGGCTGGGCATGATGGCTCACGCCTGTAATCCCAGCACTTTGGGAGGACGAGACGGGCAGATCACGAGGTCAGGAGAATGAGACCATCCTGGCTAACATGGTGAAACCCTATCTCTACTAAAAATACAAAAAATTAGCTGGGCGTGGTGGCAGGCGCCCCTAGTCCCAGCTACTAGGGAGGCTGAAGCAAGAGAATGGTGTGAACCCAGGAGGCGAAGCTTGCAGTGAGCCAAGATCGTGCCACCGCACTCCAGCCTGGGCGACAGAGCGAGACTCTGCCTCCAAAATAAATAAATAAATAAATAAAATACAAAAATTAGCCAGGTGCGGTGGTAGGTGCCTGTAGTCCCAGCTACTTGGAAGGCTGAGGCAGGAGAATCGCTTGAACCAGGGAGGCTGAGGTTGCAGTGAGCTGAGATCACGCCACTGCACTCCAGCCTAGGCAACAGAGTGAGACTCCATCTCAAAAAAAAAAAAGTTACATTCCCAAAATAGGAGGCTGGTTATATAAAGTATGATATATTCACACAAAAGAGTACTGAAGATGATATTTTAGAAAAATATTGAATGACATGGGAAGAGCCTCACAATATATTGCTAAGTGAAAAAGCAAATTATAGAATGGTGTGAATATAGCATGCTAGCCATTTAGAATGAACCCAAGCTAGTATTTTTAAGTGTGTATTTGCATATTTTTGAATTTTTTTAAAAAATCAAATGTTAAGTGGTTGTGCTTAGATATTGGGAGGGCAGGTCATTTATATATTCTATATATTTACCTAATTTTTCATGATAAACACTTACTGGCTTTATAATCAAGGGAAAAAAAAGGTTGCAGATAAACATAATTGCGCTGTGCAGTGGGGACCCTCCTACCCCACCTCAGCCTAGCATCAGCTGCACCTCCCTGGCCATTTTCTTCCCACCCAACCCTGCCCCCTGCATGGGTTCCAGATCCTTCTGTCTCCCTGATCTCTGTGCAATCCCTGAACACATCCTTTGCTCTGTCTTCATCCTCCCCTCCTGCTGCCTTCCTCGGGCCTCTCGACAGGCTCTGGGGCTCTGCCTCCCTTCCTCTCAGACCCGCTCTGGCTGTGTCCCTGCCCCATCTTCCTCTGCATTCAGCCCTCTGTGGCCAGGTGATGACTTCCAGAGGGTATTTCTGCCAAGACCACAGGTGACCTTCCAGTTTCCAACCCCCGAGGACACTCAGGGCACATTGTCCCCGCTCTTTCAGTTGCTGGCTGCTGACCCCTCCTGGGAGTCATTCCACCCCAGTCCCCATGTGCTGACCTCGGCCTCTTACCCCCTTCCTCTCCAGAGGCCCCATCAAAGACCCTCACTCCATCCTGCCTGTTCCCTAGTTTCCACTACTCACTGATGACACCCACACTCAGCCCAGATATGTCCCTACAGCACCCCCAATTCAGCATTTCCTAGACCAACACAGCTGCCATCTGAGTCCCCTGCTGCAGGGCATGGCATGAGTGCCCGCAAACAGCCAAGCCAGAGTCCAGCAGGTTTGCACGCTCCTCCCACCCCGTCCTGCCCACCACCAACCTTCACGGCTCGGGGAGGTCCTCCTAACAGTGCTCCCTGCCACTGTCCACCTTCCACAACCGTGGACAGAATGATCTTTCTAGCAGGGAACGTCATTCCTTTGGTTCTGCATTACTTGGGGTTCAAGTTTAAATTCTGGCCTTACAGGGTGCTTCTCAATTGACACCCCTGCCACAAGCATCAGAGCCCCCCAGGACACCCTGCCCCCTCCACGCTACTGTCGCACAGGTCTTTTCAGGAAAGGGAGGTAGGGGGCGCCCATATTTTGTGATTTTTTAAATCTTTCTGTAACAATGCAGCACAAATATATATATATATATATACACACACACACACACACCATATATAGATGTATAGATATTTTTCCCCTCTTCACCTTGCTCGTGTTGTTACTTCTGCTGGAAAACCTTCCCTCTTCTGGCACCTGGCAAACCCCAACTCAAGAGTTCAAAACTGAGTTGGCTAGGAGTGTGGTGGCTCACGCCTGTAATCCTAGGACTTTGGGAGGCCAAAGTGGGAGGATTACTTGAGCTCAGTTCAAAACTAGCCATGGCAACACAGTGAGACCTTGTCTCTATTAAAAAAAAAAAAAAAGACTGATCACCCACCTTGGGAAGACTTTCCTGCCCACCTCAGGGTGGTTACACGTCTCCTTATCTTTGGTGTTGGGTTGAGCCACGTGAATTTTTTTTTCTTTCTTTCTTTTTTTTTTGGGACAGAGTCTCACTCTGTTGCCCAGGCTGGAGTACAATGGCACAATGTTGGCCCACAGCAACCTCCACCTTCCTGGCTCAAGTGATTCTCCTGCTTCAGCCTCTTGAGTAGCTGGGACTACAGGCATACACCACCACGTCTGGCTAATTGTTGTATTTTTAGTAGAGATGGAGTTTCACCATGTTGGCCAAGCTGGTCTCGAACTCCTGACCTCAAGTGATCTGCCCGTCTTGGCCTCCCAAAGTGCTGGGATTACAGGTGTGAGCCACCACGCCCAGCCAGACATATGAAATTGACATTAAAGAACAGCCATTTGCAGGGCCCAGCCCTAGGCAGGCACGAGCTTGTTGTGTGCCCCCCACCGAGCCCTTGTTGGAGTAGGTGGCCCATATCTCCTTGTGGAAGGGGGAGCGAGTGCTCCGTTGCCTTACAGATAACTAGAGGGCCTTCCTCAGGGATCTGTGGTCAAGGCTGACCCAATGAGGCTGTCCCAGCCAGCTGGCCCTCGCATCTGGCTGGATCTGGTGCACGAAGCTCTCAGCGCTTGCCTGCTGGGCGAGGGTGTCTCCCCCAGCTTGGGTGCCAACATTAGTCACTGCAAAGGAGCTGTTCTGCACACATCCTTTAGGTAGTGTTATAAGAAAGTAAGTTCTAGGCCAGTCACAATGGCTCATGCCTGCAATCCCAGCACTTTGGGAGGCCAAGGTGAGAGGATTGCTTGAGCCCAGGAGTTTGAGACCAGTCCTGGCAACAGAGAGAGAGACCTTGTCTCTGCAAAAAATAAAAACATCAGTTGAGTGTGGAAGCGCCCATCTGTAGTCCCAGCTACTCCAGAGGCTGAGATGGGAGGATCCCTTGAGCCTGGGAGGTCAAGGGTTCAGTGAGCTGTGGTTGCACCATGGCACTCCAACCTAGGCAACAGAGTGAGACCCTGTCTCTAAGAGAAAAAGAAGAAAGTTCTTCAGTCTTGTTCTTGGCCAACACTTGCCACGGCTGACATGACTTGTTATGTCTTCTCTGGTTGGATTCATCCCTTCATTCACATGCTTAATCCTTGGAGAAAACCAGGAGATCGGTGCCTTATGCTGTTTGCTTGAAATGTCATGGTCCCACGTCACCCAGAGTGGTAAGACATAATTGTGTGTTAGGAATACACCACGCATGTATCACTGTGAATACAGAAGGGGGCTAACAGGAGCAAGGGGAGGCTACTGCCTCACAGGGTCAGCCTCCTGGCTCCTGCCAAGACCCTTTAAAAGGTCTGATATGCTAATGATGGTTTAACAGGACTTTGAGGCACCGCCCCCTCCTGTATTTGTGATGCTGCACAGCATTCAGCGGTCCGAATCTCCTGGCTGGCTGTACTTACTACTGTTTTTCATGTTTTTCTCCAGGCTGGAAGACCATCACACACCTCCCCAGACAGCCCAACACCCCACAAACAGCCACCCGCAGGCCCTGCCAAACCCTCAGGAGGCTGTCTACAGGGAGGGCAAGCTCAGCACCCCAGGGTCCCGCGTCTCCTCTTCATGTAAGAACATGGGCAGCACGTCGGGTCAGTTCTGGGACTGTGATGTCTAGAACCCACGCGAAACAGCAGCAGGAGTGGCAGACGCACACCTGCTCCTGGGAAGCCCTCTGGTCTCAGCCACAGCCCTGTGTCACAGAGGCTCACGGGATTCCCAGCCCACAGCCAGACCCACGCTGGGCTGGTCCTCTGCGTCCCCTTCTCGGAGCACTGCCTGCTGTCCCGTCTGGGAGCTCCTGGGGCAAGATTTCTGACTGGTGAAAGCCGGCTTTAATATTAAACTTCAGAGGAGGAATCCCAGGCTGATGTAGATCTGTGACCCTGGTTCTGGTAGCTCAGATTCTCGTGCAGAGGAGGTCAGCCGCCTGCTGGAAGGCTGGACCGAGGCAGAAATGTGCAACTAAAAGCACAAACAACTCTGGGATCCAAACGCGTTTGAAACTTCTGGCTGAGTTAACCAGAGGCTGATGGGAGATAAAAGTATTTTTTAGATGCCAGAAAAAAGATATATGCTTTGAATCAGAAATGTACAAAGTATTTTTTTTTAATTTTTGAAAGGAAATTAAAAGGATTATGAGCAGTTCAGATAAGACTCTAATTTCCATTTGAGTAGGAAAAACAACAGAGGAACGGGTTGGATTCCTGTCTGAGAAACAGCTGAGAACTTGCATCTGCTCACAATTGGATTCAGACGCTTCCAGACCCAGGTTCAGGGCAGTAGCCAGTGACGAGTCAGCAGTGGCTGGGTTATTTGGGACCCTGGGTCTCCTGGTGGTGAGCAGTTTCAGAGGTTTTGCCAGCATTGATCAGCAGTTATTGTTATTTTACGCGTGCTTTACTAGAGCTGTCAATATTCGTGTGCTCTCTAAAGATAAGCAGCTTAGTAATTTCTCCAGAGATTTCTGCTGTCAGGGTGGAGGTCTTAGGGGGTGTCTAACAAGTTTTGCCAATTTGACTGAATGCCATTGAGTTAAAACTGATTTCAAATTCTTAGGCCTGGACTTCCTAAAAGGCTCCACAGTACATTCAGGGTAACGTAGCGGTAACATCCTTGCTTTACCAAAATGACCACTAAGAGGCCCTTTATTTTTGCACTGATTGGATGTGCCTTTGGGAAGCTGTCATGCTGTTACCTGCAGGGCGGAGGCACTTGAGGTTGGCATGGATGGAAATGGCCAAGGAGCAGCTGCTGCAGTGTTGATGTTATTGTTCTTTTCAAGAACAGTTTACTTTAGCCCTGACAAAGTCTGGGCCCGGGCACATTCCAGGTGCTTGCATGAACAGGGTGGGCACCCACCAGGAGACTCAGCCTTGGTGGTCATTGGTGGTTGCCAGTGCTTCTTCCTAGGGAGGTAGCAGCTTGCCCACCAGCCCCCCAGATGGACCAGCTGGAGCCAAAGCAGTGCTCTTCCCAAATCCTGCTGTCGATGCCACCGTTAACCTGCCCCAAATGCTGAGACTGTGTTCTGAGTGTCTCTTCCTCAGGCCTGCTCCTATTGGCTCAGCCTGGCTGGGACCCAGGACACTGACCCCCAGCCCTGCTCTTCTCCACCTGCCAGAGACCAGGAATAGTCACTACCCTCCCTGGCCCTGCCAGGCCCGCTCTGAGCCTCAGGCCAACACCCCTAGTCCTCCTTTTATTTTATTTTATTTTACTTTATTTTATTTTATTTTGAGACAAGGTCTCACTCTGTCCCCCAGGCTGGAGTGTAGTGGCCAATCATACATAGCTCATTGCAGCCTCACACTCCTGTGCCTAAGCGATCCTCCCACTTCAGCCTCCTGAGTAGCTGGCACTACAGATGCACCACCATGCCAGGCAAAGTGTGTGTTTTGTTTTTAATTTTTTGTAAAGATGGAGTTTTTCTGTTGCCTGGGCTAGTCTTGAACTCCTAGTCTCAAGTAATCCTCCCGCCTGAGCCTCCCAAAGCACTGGGATTACAGGCGTGAGCCATCATGCCTGGCCTTCTTAGTCTCCTTTAAAATCCTTTTACTTGACAAAAAGTTCTTCCTTTGGAAAAACCAAGCCCCATGTGAAGTTTCCTCTAGGTCATGAGTAAGCCTTTGCCATGCCTGGAGTAGATTCCCATTCTGAGTTACTTTCTTTCAGACAGGCCTGCCCACGGCCTGCTGCGTCTCCCCAGTTGACCTCCCTGCCCTTCTCCCTGTCCTGTCACCAGCCTCTGCCTAAGGGATAGATGGCAAACAGGCCTCTGCTTCTGTGCTCTGTCTGGGCTCTGCAGATAAGGGGACTGCAATTAAGCCCGTTAAGCCAGGGGATGAGTGATGTGGAGGGGGATGAGCATCAGGGAGAGCAGAGAGCGGGCAGTGCTGGGCTGGGCGTGGGCACCCCTGAGCCACGCTGCCTTCTGTTTGCTCAGGAGCTTGCTGTGACTTCCTCCAGACAGTCCTGCTTCTCCATCCCTCCCCTCCACTTCAATTGATTGATAGATTGATTGATTGATTGATTGTAGAGAGAGGTGTCTCTCTGTGCTGCCCAGGCTAGTCTTGAACCCCTGGGCTCAAGCGATCCTCCCACCTCAGCTTCCCGCAGTGCTGGGATTACAGGCATGGGGCCCCCTCCACTTCCCTTCTCTCGCTCACCTTGCCCTAGGCCCATCCTGGCCCCAGGCAGTAGTCGCCACAGGTCTCCTTGCACACAGCTTGCTGCTGAGTCTGGCCTGTGCTGGGAACTAACGCCCCACCCAGAGACCCCGTGGAAACCCCCACCTTCACGTTGAGTTTCTTGAGGAAGAGCCTTTGCGCTTTGCGTTCAGTCAGCACCGCAGGGAAAACTCATGAGGGGGAACCTGTTGGACCCTCAGACTGCTTGATCGGTTGAACGCAGGGCCAGAAAGAACATTCTAGGTAAAAGACTCAGCCCCAAATGCCAGGAGGAAATAGTTCCCAAGGGAAAAGGCCAATAATATGGCTTAGCATTTTGCAAAACATTGGCCTGAGGAAAGCTATTCTCATTTCCCCACCAACCGGGACTATCTTCAATATCAAAATCACATGCCTTGGGACTTCATAGCCCTGGAGGTTAAAATGCCCAGCCCTGTCTGAAATGGACCAGCAGGCAAGAGATACTACTGTCCCAGGAAGCCCCCGGTGCACGCCCATGGCTCTCCCATCTCCTGGCTCCTGGCTTTCTTAGTTAGGGGGTCTCTTGTTCTTTTTTTTTTGAGATGGAGTCTCGCTCTCTCACCCAGGCTGGAGTGCAGTGGTGCGATCTTGGCTTACTGCAAACTCCGCCTCCCAGGTTCAGGTGATTCCTCTGCCTCACCCTCCTGAATAGCTGGGATTACAGGCATGTGTTACCACACCCGGCTAATTTTTGTATTTTTAGTAGAGACAGGGTTTCACCATGTTGGCCAGGCTGGTCTCGAACTCCTGACCTCAAGTGATCTGCCTGCCCCAGCCTCCCAGAGTGCTGAGATTACAGGCGTGAGCCACTGTGCTCGGCTGGTCTCGGTGGGACCTCTGAAAGTCTGCAGTGTGTCCTGTGCTGGAGGAAGTAGGAGAGGAGAATGGGACAGTTGAACCAAGACCACCTCATGGTCTCAGGACACTCCAGCTCAGTTCCTCCTTTTTATGACCACCCCGTCCCCTACCCTCACACGCCCTGGGAAGCTCCTGATCCTGGTCCTACAGGACTTCCTGACGTGGGCACAGCTTTGTGACTCCACACGTTGTAATGGGGTTCCCCTGGGTGTAGCCCAGCAATTCAGTGTGACTTCACTCAAGTATTCTCTTGTACACCTATGCTTTGTCTCCTGGCCTTATTCTAAGCATATTGAGCAGGTGCCACCTGTCCTGAAGCTCTATTTCTAGACCCAGATACAGGTGGAGACCGCCCAGTGCCACCCGCTGGGTTCTGGTATCAGAAATAGATTCTCGTTTGGGTCAAAAGAGAATTATCTGGAAGTCAAAGCCCCTTGCTACAGGGAAACCTGCAGGGAAGATCCCTTTATATTTAAGATTAAATAGATCACATTGCAAAGCCGCAGAGGTGCTTCTAAAATGAAAGAGCTGAGAGGAGCTTGGCCTAAGGGAGTTGCAGATGCAGCCTCTGTCACAGTCACTGCAGCAGTGACATGGCCACCCTCAGCTGTAGGAGGAGAGGAGAGGTGGGGTGTGGAAGGGGTGCGTGGCATCTGAGATGCAGGAACATCTGTCCCCAGGCCACTGGGGAGCCCTCCGTATGCTATGATGCTATCTAGGATTCTCCATCTGCTTCCCCGTGAAGGGCTCCTGTGTATCCCAGGTGGCCTGGTTCCGGGTGGGCATTAGCTATGGCACCAGTCACTGGGAGTGAGGGCACTTCCTGGCCACCCTGGGTGTACTTAGGGGTTCAGCATTAAGGAGCCTTGGGCTGCTCAGTGAGGAGCACCCTACCTCTCAGGTTGTTAGTTTTAGCAAATAAAACTACACACCACCCAGTTACATTTGAGTTTCAGATAAGCAAATGTGCCTCCACGTTTCATCTGGAGGTGCCTAGCCATGGCCCAGGGAGACAATTTGTTGTTCTGAGGGCTTTCCAGAGGCTGAGGGGTGCCAGGAAGGCTGAGCGGCCAGGGTGATCTATACCTCCCTGGGCTGTGCCTGTTGCCGCCAGCAGTGTGCCTGCCATCCCCCGCTGCCTGGCAAGTTCCCGGCTGCACGAGTAAACAAGTATCCCAAGCCACAGGCGCCAGGGAGCCCGCAGGGCCTGGCCTGGGGTGTGTGCTTTTCTTGGCTTTCCAGCCCAGCCCAGGAGAGGGCATCCTTAGAGGGGCTCCACAGCACATGTGGACTGAACTTTCTCTCCTCCTCCCCAGCAGCCATCAACGCCAAGCCAGGAGAGTGGCTCCCAAGAGCACGCCAGGAGGAGCCTCACCCGGCCCCCACGGGGACCTCCCGCCAGCCAAGGGAGGCGCCCCAGGACCCGGGCAGTGGAGAGACCACCAGGTAAGGGGGATGTCACCAGACCTCGAACCTTACTCTCGGTGCTCTGGGAGCGGGTGCCCCACGCCGGATGCAGAGCACCCAGGAGACCTGAAGGCTCCTCTGAGGCCCACCATCTGACAGGGGAAGCCAAGGAGCAGCATCAAGATTCCCGGTGAAGTGCAGCTACCACTCCTGGCCACGCTCGGAGGGCTGTGCTGCCTGAGAGCCGTCAGTCAGACGGGAGGGACACGGCGCTCAGAAGCACGCCCACAGGACTAGTTTTCAGAACTGCCAGGCGGACATGTCCGGGGCTGTGTGATGGGGTGACTTAAGGACAGTGTCCTGTCTTAGCTTTTTGCATTTGGAGGAGGTGGGCTGGAGGGCAGAAAGATGGAGAAGGAGGTGAGTAAATGGGTTGGCTCAGAGGTCACTTCCTGAAACCGAAACTGGGCCTCCAGGCCGGGGTACGGTGGCGCACGCCTGTAATCCCAGCACTTTGGGAGGCCGAGGCAGCAGGAGGATTGCTTGAGCCCAGGAGTTTGAAACTAGCCTGGGCAACATAGTGAGACCCTGTCTCAAATAAATAAATAATAAATGAAAAAAAAGAAGAAGAAGAAACTGGACCCCCAAGCAGAAGAAAAACGAAACAGTGTCCTCTCTTCCACTGTACCACGTGAGCACAGACTGGCCCTGTGGGTTATTAGGGCTTCTTTAGGGTCTAGAAAGGACTTTTCCAATCTCGCCAGCTCTTTCTTTTGGATCTGGAGAAACCTGTTCAGGGAGAGGGGCCTGGCCTGGGTCTCAGACGCTGCCTGTCCCTGACCACCAGGCACGCCAGCTGCCTCTCACCACTTCCTCCTGGCCATGAAGGAAGCCAACCTCCTGCGGTGAAATACGGGGCTGGAGCAGGCTCAGCTTAGTTCTGGGGGCCCCGGGAGAGGACAAGCAGGAAGACCGAGCAGAACCTGCACCCACTGGTGGAGAAAATCAGAGAGAGAGAAAGAGGCAGAAGAAGAAATCAATGGGGAGTGGCAGACAGGAGGAGGGTGCAGGAGAAACGGGGTGCAGGAGAAAGGGGGTGCAGGAGAAAGGGGGTGCAGGAGAAAGGGGGATGCAGGAGAAAGAGGGTGCAGGAGAAAGAGGGTGCACGAGAAAGGGGGTGCAGGAGAAAGGGGGATGCAGGAGAAAGAGGGTGCAGGAGAAGGGGTGCAGGAGAAAGAGGGTGCACGAGAAAGGGGGTGCAGACGGGTGTGCTGAGCTTCCTTGGGTGGGGATGGGCTAGAAGCCGAATTGGAACTGTGGGAAGGATGGGAAGGACTTTAGGACCTGGGCTAGGGAAGGGTGGGGACAGTCCGGGCTAAGAAGCAGAGGTGTCAAAGGTGGCCGCATTACTTGGAGAGGGGCCAAGCCCCTGGACTCCTCTAGTCCCACTGCCAACCTGCCTGGGGACCCAGGGACTGACCTCCCCTACCTGGGCCTCCCCTCTCCCTGTGGCTGAAGAGGAGCTCATCTGCCAGACCAGGGGTTCTCAGGCTCTCAGCATCCCCCTGAAATGGGGACTCAAAATGAGAGACCGCTGAGGGGTGGGCCAAAGCTCTCTCATGCCGCCGGTCCAGACTGGATCCTCCCCTGCGGTTCAGCCAGGCCAAACGTGCCCTTCCGGCGTAGGCTGCTTCTTTTTACTTCCTGCAAATGCTGAGTTCATTTCTGAGGCTCTCCACCAGGACAGCCCTCTCTCCCCAGAAAGAACTGTTTTCACAGTAGGTAGGCAGCCGACCCCGAGAGACCTCATTACATCAAGCAGGGTTGCCTAACTGGCCCCCCAAGATTCTGTTGGGCACAAAGACCCCTCAGGGTCCAGCCTAGAGGTGCCCTCCTCTTGGTGTCAGTCACTAAAGCCAGCTCTTATTTTAAGCCTAGGGGTTCAGTATGAGGAAGAATAGGATGGAAAGAGGGAGAAGTACAAGTTGTTCCATCTCCCCCTTCCTCCCTCACTGGCAACGTCATCTCTCATCATTCTAGATGAGAGAGAGATATATATACTTCATATGTATATGGTATACCGCATCTAGAATGCCATAATATTCTAAATGACAAGAGGCCATCTCTTGTCAGGCTGGCTTCAGCCCCAATTCAGGTCTCAGCTAAGCATCCCTTCCTCCTGCCTGACCCCAAAGTGCGGGTCACGCCCTTCTGCCAGGCTCACAGGAGCCAGAGTCCCCCCATGAGACTGTGGGGAGACCCCACTGTGTTGTCATGTGGCTGCCTCTCACTGCCTCAGAGACAAGCACAGTGTCCAGGGTATAGAGAGTGTGCAGGGCCTGCTGGGTGTACAGGGAATGTAGGGCATGCAGGAGTGTGCACAGTGTGCAAGGTATTCAGGAAATGCAGGGCTGCAGGGAGTGTGCCAAGAGTGCAGGAAATGCATGGCTGCAGGGAGTGCGCCAGGAGTGCAGGGCTGCGGGGAGTGTGCCAGGAGTGCAGGGCTGCGGGGAGTGCGCCAGGAGTGCAGGGCTGCGGGGAGTGTGCCAGGAGTGCAGGGCGTCTGCGGGGAGTGTGCCAGGAGTGCAGGGCGTCTGCGCTGTGCTCCTGCGCCTGGCCTAGGTGGTCAGAGTACCTGTTGATGAACAAGTGGGAGAAAGGGAGAAAGAGTGGTTCTCTATGTGGCTTTGGTGGGGAACGTATGTCCCCTCAACTTCCCTGAGCTCTGTTCTCTTGCTCTTTCAGGTGAGGTCTCACACCCAGAAGAGGAACTGGTAGATGGGCAGGAAGCCCCTGGGACGGAGGTCTGGGTCAGTGGCAGACTGAATGATGGCACTGGTTACTTAGCTCAGCTTTCAGGTGTTTTAAGGCTAATGGCCACTCAAGCTCTGTTCCAGTGAATTCCAGCAACTGTCTTGCTGTAAAATTGCTTTCTTGGAGGCTGGGGAATAAAAGTCCAGACCTGCCAGGCGTGGTGGCTCACACTTGTAATCCCAGCACTTTGGGAGGCCGAGGTCGGTGGACCACGAGGTCAAGAGATAAAGATCATCCTGGCCAACATGGTGAAACCCTGTCTCTACTAAAAATACAAAAATTAGCTGGGCGTG
>NW_012116599.1:10982284-10985819 GCF_000951035.1 Colobus angolensis palliatus
GCAACAAAAGCAAAACTCCATTTCAAAAAAAAAAAAATTAGCCAGGCATGGTGGTGCATGCCTGTAATCCCAGCTACTTTGGAGGCTGAGGCAGGAGAATCGCTTGAACCCAGGAGGCAGAGGTTGCAATCGCCAAGATCGTGCCACTGCACTCCAGCCTGGATGACAGAGCAAGACCGTGTCTCAAAAAAAAAAAAACAACACATGAAGCCTCAGGAGGCCGAGAAGCTTGAGATGTGTAGCCCAATGTGTGCCCACGGCACGGGAGCTACGTGTGCAGCTGGTTCCTATCTGCCTTTATCTGGTGTATTCTGTTCTGGTCCGTTTCCCCACCTCTGCCCCTTTCTGGGTTTTCTCATCACCCAGATGAAATGTCCGCAGCAATAACTGAAAGCCAGTTATGAACCCTCTGGGCAGAGTCGCCTAGGGGCCCTGAATGCTTTTGTTTGGCCTTAATGCAAACAGAAGGGACACAGGATCCTCTGCTGGGTGATGCTCAGCAGCCGGATTATGACTCAGCAGCATTCCAAACACAGGGAAAGATTCAGCTTCTCCCGAGGCATGTTATGGCTCTTCCCTCTCAACACAATGTTCCTGTTGATAAGCTGAGATCCTATAAGGGCCAGGCTGCTCTAATCAACAATCACCTACCTTGCAGAGCACCTCCCAACTTTCCCGTATATCACCCTTTACGTTTTTGCCAGGACCCAGTCCCATGCGTTTCTGCGGCACATGACTTCCCGTATGTCATAGGTGACTGCCGTCCTGGACTTCCTTTCCACATGGTTTCTCTGCTCTGCCCTAATCTGGCCTCATCTCGGGCCAGACCAGCACCATTTCCTGGCCCTGGCTCCTGGCTGCCTCCAGGCTGCTGAGCTCACCATGCTGGGGGGATGGCGGGCCCTGAGGCCACTGGGGGCTCAGCTGACACTTACCAACAGCCGTACACCCCACCTCCCACTGCATCCTTCCCAGAGCAGCTGGAGCATCCAATGACAGGGGCCTAGCCTCCTAGGTCCACACAGGCACCGCCTGCAGCAGCCCCCAAGGTGGTCAGACTGCCTCACGGGGTAGGCTCTGCCAGGCGAAGGAGCAGCTCCCTGATGCTCTGCTGAGGGCCACTTTCTTTCTTTTTTTTTTGAAACGTAGTCTTGCCCTGTTGGCCAGGCTGGAGTGCAATGGTGTGATCTCAGCTCACTGCAACCTCCACCACCTGGGTTCAGATGATTCTCCTGCCTCAGCCTCCTGAGTAGCTGGGATCACAGGCATGCGCCACCACCCCCAGCTAATTTTTGTATTTTTAGTAGAGACGGGGTTTCACTATGTTGGCCAAGCTGGTCTCGAACTCCTGACCTCAGGTGATCCACCCGCCTCGGCCTCCCAAAGTGCTGGGATTACAGGCGTGAGCCACCACGCCTGGCCACGAGGGCTATTTTCTCCAGTGCCAGTGGGAGGGGCCAGCCAGTGGGAGCCCCAGTCTGAGGAGGCTCATTCCTACCCCTCACAGTCATGTCCTAGGGAGAGGGGGGCAGGCTTAAGGTGTATTAGTTAGGACTCTCTGGGGAAACAGAGAGGCTGATTTTAGGGAATTGACTCATGTGATTGGAGAGGCTTGGCAAGTGCAGAATCTGATGGGAGAGTCAGGGGAGAGTTACAGTTCAGGTCCAAAGGCCATCAGCTGGCAGAACCCCTTCTTGCTCAGGGAATGCCAGTCTTTTTCTGTTATGGCCTTTGGCTGACTGGATGGGGCACTCATGTTATGGAGGGTGATCTGCCTCACTCAGAACCACTGATTTAAACGTTCATCTTGTCCAAAACAGAACTTCACACAAACATCTAGAATAATATTTGACCGAATATCTGGGCACCATGGCCCAGCCAATTGGGCCACCATGCCTGGCCCATAAAAATAACCATTATGGGCCAGGCATGGTGGCTCATGCCTGTAATCCTGGCACTGTGGGAGGCCAAGGTGGGAGGATCTCTTGAGACCAGGAGTGTGAGGCCAGCCTGGGCAACATTAGCGAAACCCCACCTCTAAAAAAAAATACAATTTTAAAAATTGGGCCAGCTGCAGTGGCTCATGCCTGTAATCCCAGCACTTTCGGGAGGCCGAGGTGGGTGGATCACAAGGTCAGGAGATCAAGACCATCCTGGCCAGCATGGTGAAAACCCGTCTCTACTAAAAATACAAAAATTAGCCGGGTGTGGTGGCATGCGCCTGTAGTCCCAGCTACTGGGGAGGCTGAGGCAGGAGAATCGCTTGAACCAGGGAGGTGGAGGTTGCAGTGAGCCAAGATCGCGCCACTGCACTCCAGCCTGGGTAACAGAGCGAGACTACGTCTCAAAACAAAAAAGCAAAACAAATTTTTAAAAATTATTTGTAATGACTATCACATAAGGACTTTGATACCCAGTGCCAAATTGCTCTCCAAAAAGACGGAGTCCTCTTCCGGTTATCCTTGGGGTGGGAGGTCACGTAGTCCTGGGCCCTGCTGCCCAGGCTTTCTCTCCCTGGGCTTCTTGTTGGCTCGCCTCAGCTGACCCTGACCCTGCAACTTGACCTTGCTGCCCATTGGCTTTAAGGCGCCATATGGAAGCCAGTTATCCCTCCTGGACTTGCACAGCCAGCTCCTCCAACCCTGGGGGGCCCTGGCTGCCTTTGAGGGCTGCCTCCCAGGCTAGCTGGTGCTGGCTGCCCTGCCCCCAAGACCATGTGATGGTCCTGGGGCTAACCCAGCACTAACCCCTGCCCTTACCACTGCCGGGAATAGTACCGCTATTCATGTGAGTCATTTTTACTAGGTTTTCTGTTGTTCCTTCTTAAAATATGGCAGGGCTACACTTAAAAATGCTAAAGATGGTAAATATTGTGGATATTTTACTACAATTTAAAATAAGTTAACTGGCCGGGCGTGGTGGCTCATACCTGCAATCCCAGCACTTTGGGAAGCAGAGGTGTGTGGATCCCCTGAGGTCAGGAGTTTGAGACCAGCCTGGTCAACATTGTGAAACCCCGTCTCTTCTAAAAATACAAAAATTAGCCGGGCGTGCTGGTGCATGCCTGTAATCCCAGCTACTCGGGAGGCTGAGGCACGAGAACTTGAACCCAGGAGGCGGAGGTTACAGTGAGCCGAGATCGCACCATTGCACTCCAGCCTGGGCAACAAAAGCAAAACTCCATTTCAAAAAAAAAAAAAAGATAAAATAAGTTAACTATTATAATAATGACACAAAATGTCATTATGAATAGTAAAACATAAAAATTTGAACCAAATAATATTAAAACACCTCATTTGATGGTTACACACATTATACCTGCATCAAAATATCACACTGTACCCCATAAATATGTACAATTATGTATCAGTTTAAAAAAGAAAGAAGCCACCTCACTAGACCATGTACAAAGCTCCTTTGTATGTGTAAAAACATCAGCAAAGCTTTCGTGTGATGATTTTACAACCCAGTTCCCTGGTCAGATAGCCCCGTGTATCTGTGAACTCATCCCATCAGGAAATGCATCCTGATCTCT
>NW_012116599.1:10990754-11000534 GCF_000951035.1 Colobus angolensis palliatus
TTTTTTTTGAGGCAGAGCCTCACTGTGTCGCCCAGACTGTAGTGCAGTGGCACAATCTTGGCTCCCTGCAACCTCCACCTCCCAGTGATTCTCCTGCCTCAGCCTCCTGAATAGCTGGGATTACAGGTGCGCACCACCATGCTTGGCTAATTTTTTGTATTTTTAGTAGAGACAGGGTTTTACCATGCTGGCCAGGCTGGTCTCGATCTCCTGACCTCGTGATCTGCCCGCCTTGGCCTCCCAAAGTGCTGGGATTACAGGCGTGAGCCACTGCGCCTGGCCTATTTTTCTCATTATTAAAGTGGTATATTATCAATGTAAAAAAAGGCATATAGAAACAAATCAAACCAAAAGAATCCCACAGTCTCCTCCCAAGTCCTACTCCCCAGAACCATACTTCCATCTAAGGGGTCCTAACAACTGGGCCCAGGATATGACCTCACTGAATTCTCACAGCTCTTCCTTAGACATTTTACAGGCAGGGAAACTGAGGCTCCCAAGGTGTCAGGGAACCCCCGTGCAGTCACCTTATGGAGAGCAGTGGGGCCGGACCCCAAGCTCCATGGCACAGGGATTCTTTCCCATTGGTGCCTGCATTTCCCCACCCTATGCCCATTGTGTCCTTCTTCCTGTGATTTCTTATTTATTTATTTATTTATTTATTCATTCATCCATTTATTTATTTATTTATTTTGAGACGGAGTTTTGCTCTGTCACCCAGGCTGGAGTGCAGTGGCATGATCTTGGCTCACTGCAACCTCTGCCTCCCAGGCTTAAGCAATTCTCCTGTCTCAGCCTCCTGACTAGCTGGGACTACAGGCGTCTGCCACCATGCCTGGCTAATTTTTGTATTTTTAGTAGAGACAGGGGGGTCTTATCATACTGGTCAGGCTGGTCTCGAGCTCCTGACCTCAGGTGATCCACCTGCCTTGGCCTCCCGAAGTGTTAGATTACAGGCGTGAGCCACCGTGCTCGGCCAGTTTCTTTTTTCTTTCCTTTTCTTTTCTTTTTTTTTTTTTTTGAGACGGAATTTCACTCTTGTCGCCCAGACTGGAGTGCAGTGGTGCAGTTTCGGCTTACTGCAGCCTTCTCCCAGGTTCAAGGGGTTCTCCAGCCTCAGCCTCCTGAGGAGCTGGAATTACAGGCACCCGCCACCCCGCCCAGCTAATTTTTGTATTTTTAGTAGTGATGGGGTTTCACCATGTTGGCCACGCTGGTCTCGATCTCCTGACCTCAGGTGATTCATCCGCCTTGGCCTCCCAGAGTGCTGGGATTACAGGCGGGAGCCACCACACCCGGCCCCTCCTGTAGTTTCTAACACTGTAGTAGCTGGGACTCCAGGTTACACGTTTTGTTCTAGGGAACGTGCATCAGCCTTCACCTGCAAGCCCCGGGCCCCTGGCACTCAAGAGATGCTGGACTGGAACCTACCCAAGGCAAAGGTGTCAGTTCTGTCCCCTCTGTTCTCTTCGTGTGGCCCCCAGCAGGCCAGCCGCCCCGGCTCCACAGCGACCTCTACAAGGGGCCTACCGAGTAAGTCAGCCTGGGTCCCGCTGGCGTGGGAGGCTGGCTACCCGCCAACCCGGAGGGAAGGGCATTTTGCTGCTGTATTTGGCCCCGTGCTCCTGTGTGTGCCAGGCCAGGCCAGAAGGGGAGAAGGCCTGCTTCCCTTCCAAACACAAACAGGCCCAGCAGGTGGCTTCCTTTCCTCCAGGGACAGGTTCTGCATGAATCTTCCTTCCTATTAAATTCCCTTTGGCCTCAGTGACTCAAACTCAAGCTGAGGAGTGAGACCTCCAGGCAGGTCACTGAGAGAGAAGCCCCTTCCCCCTACCCTCTGTGGAGCTTATAGATTTGGCCCTGAGCTGGCCCTACTGCCCTGGGGTTAGCCCTGAAACTCAGACCTGCCCTGGTGGAAGGTGGTCCAGCCCCTGGTCCAGCCGCTGTGTCCCTGCCTGGCCCCGCCTGTCAGGCCACCCCCAGGTCAAACAGAAGCGGGTGTCTGCTCGCAGGCTGGGTGGAGGGGCTGTCAGAGGGCCTGCAAATGGGATGGGCCCAAGGGCCCCCACTGTCTCCCTGGGGCCTCCCTCTCACCCTCTCACCTGAGCCTCACTGTAAGGACAACTTCTTTGTCTTTCTCTGTCCCCTTCCAGCCTCTGCCAGTTGATAGCCCCTCCACCTCCACGCCCCAGCTGAGCTGAACCTTTCTAGAGGGCTTTACCAAAACGCAGGGGAAACAAAAGGACAGAACAAAAGAAGGTCAGGCAGGATGACAGGAGTCCCGCTCAGGATATGCGCATTTCTGTGGCCACCCCCAGCCCGCCCCACCCCACTACCTTCCTGGCTGGGCCCTGAGCACTCTGGTCAGCTGGGGACATGCTGGGTTGGAAGTGGGGGTAATGGCCATGGCTGGGGAGCCAGGTTGGGACCCCTCCCACCTCCCACTAGGAAACACGCCCAAAATCCCAGCCAAGCCAGCCGCAGCCCAGGTCAGGGGCAGGGGAAATGCAGCAAATCCAGGGGCGGCTCAGCCAGGAGGAAGGTGCCACTGGGGCAGGGATCCCCAGTTCATAGCAACAGTGACACCAGCGGCTGGCCTGGCCCCACATCTAGCAGCATAGCATGGTCGCTGTGTGGACGGCTCAGCTAGCCATGGGCGTTGTGTGTCCTGTGGGCTCAACAAACACGTGAGCTGTTGCCAGCAAAGCTGGCTGAGCGACCCGCACCAAACGGCCTGCTTCCTCTGAGGAGAGAACTGGCCTGCCAGTCGAGCCCCGGCCACAGAACAGGCGACCTGGGGAAGGGAAGGTTCCCTCACTTCTAAGCCGGCTGAAAGAGGGACTGAGTGGGACAGAGGGGATTCTGTGCAGAAACCGCACAACGCTGGCATCTTGCTCTGGCTTTTCTCTCCAGGCAGCCAGTCTCACAGGAAGTAAGGATGTCCCCGGGTGTCCCCCCGGGGATGCCATCACGTTGCCGGAGGACCAGCCAGCTTCCCGCTCTCAGCTGGCAGCAGCTGCCAGTGATGGATGTAAAGGGACAGTTGTCCACAAGACTCTGGGAGCTGAGGGGAGGCCGGCTCTCCAGGCAGCACCAGACTAAGGCCATCGCAGCCCCACCGGCCGGGTCACTTTCTCCTGGGGCAGAGCCACCAAGGAGGGCTGGAGAGAGCCTGAAACTGCGTCCTGGACAGGGGATTTCCTGCTCACCCTTCACACACACAGGAGAGGGGGTGGCTTTTGCCCGTGGGAGATCTTCTGGCCCCAGAAACAGCAGGTGCTGGATTTGCAGCCCTGGCCCTCCAGGCCCCAACGGGGCGACAATGTGGGGCCAGCCTGGAGCAGGGCCTTTCCAAGGCTGCTGAATCCAGCTCTCCTCACTCAGACCAACTACCAGGACCCAGAAGGAACTTAGGGTGAAGCTCATTTTTTTCTCAAGCCTGCGTCTCAGCAGCAAAGTTGGTGTTTTCTTCCTCTGTTAAAATCTGAGAAAGAAGGCCGGGCGCAGTGGCTCACGCCTATAATTCCATCACTTTGGAAGGCCGAGGTGCGCAGATCACGAGGTCAGGAGATCAAGACCATCCTGGCTAACATGGTGAAAACCCGTCTCTACTAAAAAAATACAAAAAAATGAGCGGGGCGTGGTGGCAGGCGCCTGTAGTCCCAGCTACTCAGAAGGCTGAGGCAGGAGAATGGCGTGAACCCGGGAGGCGGAGCTTGCAGTGAGCCTAGATCTTGTCACTGCACTCCAGCCTGGGCAACAGAGCAAGACTTCGTCCAAAAAAAAAAAAAAAAAAAAAAATCTGAGAAAGAATATGGTGTGCTCCACCCTCTTCAAAGCTCTGTGCTTCTGCACACATTTTTTGAAGGCCTTAAAAAGGTCACCAGTGTGACCAGGGAGCGCCTTCTGCCTCTCTCCCTGCACCGGGACCATAGACACAAACAACTCTACCCGCAAAGGGACCCGTCCCGCGGGGCAGGCCTGTGCGCCCCTCACCAGGGCTGTCGTCAGAGTCCAGACTTAGGACAGAGAAAGGATGTTTGCCTTCAGGACCAGCAAGTCACAGGTGTCCTGGATGTTACCCAAGCTCTCAAATCAAATAAAACCCATCAGTATTTAATGCTGTGTGTGTGTGTGTGTGTGTGTGTGGGGGTGGGTGTGTGAAGGGAAACGGAAAGCAGATAGAAGTCATGTGCCCTCCCCCAGGCACCTGATCTGCCCACCAGACCCTTCAATGGGGACATCTCTGTGGTCCCAGTGGTCGTAAATAAAGGCTAAGCGCTGGATTTTTCCACAGCCCCCTGACGCCTCAGGAGCGCAGGCAGAGGAGGCAAACAGGAGGCCAGGTTACCCAAGAGATGGCGAGAAGCTCATCCAGGGCCAGGACCCTGGTTAATCTTGTGAGTTCTTGGCAGTGGCTCCAGGCTGGGCACATTAGATACTGTCGTGTGACTGGCCTGGTAGCCACCTCTTGGTTCTCTGGAAATGTGTGAGGCCACTCTGTGCTCAGGGAAGAAGGTTGCCGTCCTGACCTGTCAGCCGCCAGGCCCTCTCTGAACTCCTTACTTGACGTGGAGGCTTCGGGAGCAAACACACAGCTCGCCCCTGGTGTCAGTGGTGCAGACAGAGGAAAAGTGCAGGGTTCCCAAATGCTACTCCTCCGTGGTGAGACTTTGAAAAGGTGTAGAGTGGTTGCAGATGAACAGCACAGGAGTGAAATGGAAAAATCTCTCTCGCTCCCCACAAGAAGTCCACTCCCCTCCGGATTCCTCAGATGCCACTGGCTGGCACAGCCTTTCCCGCCCTTGGTGTGGGAGCAGCAGAAATCCAGGGGATGGGAGAATCATCGGGGTCAGGTCAGTGTCTACCTCTTATGAAGTCAACAACTACTTTTCCCTCGAGCCTACTAAAGAGCTAACGTCTGATCTGGAGTTGTCTGATGGTTTGAGGAGAAAAGATAGTCTTTTAGAGAAGTGGGGAGTATTATCCAACTTAGGGTCAGAATACACTGAGATTAGGCTGGGTGCGGTGGCTCACACCTGTAATCCCAGCACTTTGGGAGGCCAAGGCAGGCGGATCACTTGAGGCCTCCAGGAGTTCAAGACCAGCCTGGCCAACATGGCGAAACCTGGTCTCTACTAAAATACAAAAAATTAGCTGGATGTGGTAGTGTGCACCTGTAATCCCAGCTACTCGAGGAGGCTGAGGCACAAGAATCACTTGAGCCTGGGAGACGGAGGTTGCGGTGAGCCGAGATCATGCCCCTGCACTCCAGCCTGGGCAACAGACAGAGACTCCGTCAAAAAAAAAAAAAAAAAAAAAAGAGAGATTAGGTGAGATACGGGTGGTTCTTCCGGGAAAGTGCTGAAAATATCACCCAGGCCTCTGCACCGCACCCTGGGAGAGTCCGCTCCTGGACGCACGCCTCTGCATTCCAACGCTGACAGCTAGAAATATACTTTGTAAAATACCAACAACCTATTCACAAATATTCCAACTATCTACTGGCTCCAGTGAGCTTGCTGAGGATGGGTATGACCAAAGTCTAAGGGGAAAAAATCGAAAACACAAATAAACCTGCGTAAAGATCTCCATCTGGAGATCTGAGCAGATGGCTCCTAAGATTTGCCCATGAAAACTACCAAGGGAAGCCACAGAGAGGGATATTTGGACCTTCTAGAAAATGGTAAGGCCCCAGGTGGATTATGGTTCCTCTGCCCTGGAGGCTGAGCCACCTCTCTGGTTACCTCATATCTTCTGGTTTCTTCTGAGTGGGACTTGATCTCATTTCTGCATTAACAGCAAGGTGGAACGGTCTGGCAGGAGCTTAAATTAGGACCTGTGGTGGGGACTTTAATAGGTAGGTGGAGGTTTGAGATCCAGTTAGCTCCCAGAGATTAGTCAATAGGTGAGGAAAGATTTGACCCAAATCAAAAGAGCTGAAAAATAATAATAATAAAATAAAAATAAAAATAAAAAACCCAGATGAACAAATAAGGTTCATAAAAAAAAAAAAAGCCATGATAAAATATCAAACTTTTTAATAAAAACAAGTCTGGCCCTGTACTTGGACGACCCCACCTGGCTTGTGTAACCCTAATCCCAGCCCCAGTTTTCATAAAACTGTATTTACAAAATAGGCAGTTGGGACATGGATCAGAGATACCAATTTGATTATTTTTTTAATATTGCATTAAAGTGTTACATCATTTGTCTTCTTACTGAGTTTTGGGGTATCCCTTTAAATTTTGTATGCAAGGTGAATACCTCACCCCCTTCTTCCTAATCCTGGCCTAGAATCTGGGGGATCCCTCTGACCCTCCCACAGTGCCTGATAGCACAGCCTGTGGCTGGTGGTGTGTCTCTGTTTGCCTATCTTGATCTCTGCAGATACTATTTGGGGTGTGCTGTTTTAAGAAGTGATTAGGTTAGCTTTTGTATATAACAAACTACCTCTGAAACTTAGTGGCTTAAACTAACAAATATATTAGCTTTATAATGATGTGGATCAATGATGGGGGCTGGGCACAGACAGGCAATTCTTCTGCTGGGCTTGGCTGAACTCAACTGTGTCTTGCGGTCAGAGGGCAGTCAAGGCCTTCACTCATGTCTGGTAGTGGGCTGTTGGCTGAGCCCTTAGTTCTCCTCCAGCTTAGGCTTGTTCACATGGTGGCCTCGGGGCTCCCATGGCAGTAAGAGAAATCAAGCCCAAGTCTCATATCCACGTTCGCTATTCTCCCATTGTCCAAAGCAGATCACATGGCCAAGGCGCAAGTCTGTGTGAAAGAACGTGGATACAGGGACCCCGAATGAACCAGGGGCAATACTGCTGCAATCTACCACATAGATACTGTTCAGAACTTTTCAGAACTGAATCTTTTAGGGCTGTTTTTCCATTGTAGTGTACCCTGTCCATTTAGATTCAATTGAACAAATATATTCTTTGGGGCTGCAGTGTGTCAGGATGTGGAGACACAGTCCCACTGGCTTTCAAGTTGCCATCCATCTTCTAGGGAGAATTTCTGGCCTTTTCGGATGGCCACAGTCCAGGCCAGAGCACCAGCCCCAGGTTGAAGCATCAACCATTTCTAGGAAATGGTTGCAAAATTAACAAAAAGTCAGGCCTGCAGAGCCCTATCCAGAGCCATCTCCTTAAGTTGTCTACTGTAGCCTGGGGGTCGATGGGATCTCAGAAGGGGGACTAGAGAAATAAGAAACGGGATAGAACCAGGGGATGAGAAAGAAGAGAGCAGGTGCAGGAGTTTCAGGGAAGGAGGAGGAGGAGGACTAGGGATGCAGGGAGGAGGACTAGGGATGCAGGGAGGAGGACTGGGGGTGCAGGAGGAGGACCAATGATGCAAGCTCTGGAACCCAGGGAGGAAAGCAGGGGATGGAGGGCGGTTGCCATGGTCAGGCTGTAGAGGAGATGGGGAAGAAGATAACAGGCTGAGGCCAGCTTGAGAGCAGTTTCCTTAGAGCACTGGCCAGAGGTCAGCCTGCACCAGTGCCTGTCAAGGCAGTGAGCTGGTTGCCAAAGGCATTGAGGTCAGAGGGGAGACCCGGAGAAGGCAGGAAAGTGGATGGCATGAGCTCTAAGAAGGGAGGCTGGAGCAACGGCCTCAAAGCTGTGATCCTGAGGGGTGCTGGGGAGCAAGGAGTCCACCAGGCCGTCCTCTGGCCCCTGGGCAGGAGGCAGTGCTGTGTGACCAGTTTGGGACAGCTCACGGAGCTGATTACTACGTTTGGGGGGAATTCTTCTTTTTGTTGTTGTTGCTGTTTTTGTTTTGTTTTGTTTTTGAGACGGAGTCTCGCTCTGTTGCCCAGGGTGGAGTGCAATGGCATGATCTCGGTTTACTGCAACCTCCACCTCCCAGGTTCAAGTGATTCTCCTGCCTCAGCCTCCCAAGTAGCTGGGATTACAGGCATATGCCATCATGCCTGGCTAATTTTTGTATTTTTAGTAGAGACAAGGTTTCACCATGTTAGTCAGGCTGGTCTCAAACTCCTGACTTCATGATCCGCTCACCTCAGCCTCCCAAAGTGCTGGGATTACAGGCATGAGCCACCATGCCCGGCCCAGTTTGGGGGAATTCTATGAGCTGCTTTTAAACCCATTACCAAACTTAAGTTATATAAACTTACAGTAAAATAAATTCTATTAAAAACAAAGGGAATAAATAATCAAAACATCTTTTCCTAAGGATTTTCCTGCATCCACTGTCCTCTGTCCTGAAGGTTATTCACATCTACTGCATCTGTATGGTGGAAATATGACAGAATTAACGAAGGCTGCTAGACATCTCTTCCCAACTCTGTATTCAGTGACATCATTTTGGTAGCTTGAAACTGGCCATGGTGGAGGTATTTACACCACAAATATTGGCAGGCACCACAAACCAGAGCTTTAGCCCCCACCTCCAAGGGCCAGTTGTTAAATGTTTACCAGCACACCACTGGCAGAAGAAGTGCAAGACGGTGCAGCCGCGGAAGCAGGATGCTGGGTGGACCAGGAACTACGTCAGGGAGAGCTAGAGGAAGCAAGGCAGTGTGCGTCCCTGAAATGGCAAAGCCAAGGGTGTGTCATGCGTGATGGAGAGGCAGCGGTTGTCTCTGCCCACGTCTCTTTCTACAGGTCCTCAGGTCTCACACTGGCCCAAAGTACTTGTGTCAGTTCCCCTTCCAGCATCTGGCCCAGAGCCTCTCCCCGTTTCTGTGATCAGCAACAGCTTCTTCCAGTTGCCCTGGGTGTCGCTTGGACACCTTCCTGCTTGGCACAGCGTTGCTGCTAACACTGTCACTGTCCCTCTGCGCCTCTGGAAACAGGCCCGCCCCGAGTGTGCACAGGTGTGGAGCTGCTCTTTGTCACCAGTCTTCAGTGATGAGTCACCAGATCCTGGGAGTGAAGAGTTCACTGGATACGTGATAAGTGTGGCCTGGGTTTTAAACAGCCTGGAGTGAGGCGCACTGACCAGGCTGAAGGGGAGGAGAGTACAGGGTGCCGCCCTCTGACTGGCAAGTTTCCAAGTTATGCCAAGCCAGGCCTCAACTCAGGCAGCACTGTCTTCAAGGGAGAAGCCAGGCAGAGGGTCCCAATGGCTTATAGGCCCTGAGGGGCAGGGCCAGGGACCCCGGGTTTACTGAGGGAAGGTGGGGTAGAGGTTGGATAAAGTACCTCAGCCAAAATCAAGAAGAGTAGGGCTGAAGGGCTGGGGCCTGGAGTCAGGAGGCCATTACCATTGCCATTCCCAGCCAAAGGCCAGTCTTTTTTTTTTTTTTTTTTTTGAGACAGTCTTGCTACATTGCCCAGGCTGTCCTTAATTGATCCTCCTGCGAAGCCTCCCAAAGTGCTGGAATTAAAGACACGTGCCAGCATGCCCAGCAAAGGCCAGTCTTCCAGGCCCCATGATTAGGATGTGTGCACAGCTTGCAGGGCGTGGTGGCTCACACCTGTAATCCCAGCACTTTGGGAGGCCGAGGTGGGCGGATCACGAAGTTGGAAGTTCGAGACCAGCCTGGCCAACGTGGTGAAACCCTGTCTCTATCAAAAACACAAAAATTAGCCGGGCACGGTGGCACGCGCCTGTAATCCCAGCTCCTCAGGAGGCTTGAGGCAGGAGAATTGCTTGAACCCAGGAGGTGGAAGTTGCAGTGAGCCGAGATTGTGCCACTGCACCCCAGCCTGGGCGACAGAGAGAAAAAAGAATGTGTGCACAGCATCCGGGCAGGCCCTTGGCCCCAGGATCTGAGGATAGGTCAATGGCTCAGCCTGACCTCGGGCAT
>NW_012116599.1:11000584-11016522 GCF_000951035.1 Colobus angolensis palliatus
GCCCTTGGCCCCAGGATCTGAGGATAGGTCAATGGCTCAGCCTGACCTCGGGCATCCCACCCGGGCCCTGTTGGTATCACTGCCCTGGGGCTGTGTGGCAAACCAACAAGGAGGCGGCTGCTGTGCACTGAGCACCCTGGACAAGGCCCAGGGAGGCTGCAGCAGAGACGGGGGGTGGGGGAGGGAGGCGGGGGGAGAGGGAAATCAGCATCCCTGGGAGACCCCAGCGGCAGCCAAGACTCCGAAAAGGGCATGAAATAGTGGTCAGGTGGAGAAATGCGCAAACCAAGCCAAAGAGGAGAGAAGGTGCAGATTTGGTGAAACCCCCTCCCCTGGGGACCCTGGAAATAGTGACAGGGAGGAGACCTGGCTCTCTGACCCACTGCTATTGCTGTGCCACATGAGTGCACATGAGTGGGCAAGGCTGCTGGGGTACCAGGAGACCCCAGGACCAACGCCCCCATCCTAGAAAACGAGGCAGAGTCGGGCAGGGCGAGGCCATCCTTTGGGGTGAGGCCAAGGCCCAGGCAGCCGGAGGTTTGCTGTTCTCATGGCTGAGAGGAAGAAGGGAGGGAGTGGCCACTGTCAATACAAGGATCTCAAGGACAATTAATTCCTGAGTCAGGCTGACTAGAGCCAACAAGGGGGGCCACGATCAACGATGCTGCCTCCAGAGGATGGGTGGAGAGCGGCATCGCACAACACCTGGATCTCGGGCTTCAGGGCGTCCTGGTGCTCTGCTGAGCCCATCCGTGAGGGTTGTCTGGTGTCGGCTGGGATCCCAGAGCCATCAGCAGCTACGGTGCTGCCCGGCCAGGGTGAGGGTTGAGCGGACCTCCCTCCAGGCGGAGGCTTCCCCTCCGCACTCTTGCCATGTGGTCCACATGGGAACTGCCCGACTGCCCTGGTCGGGAGCAGATGGGGCCCCCCACTTTCCCTTTCAAAGACAAAGCTGAGATGAGAGCTGCCGGTGGCTGGGCCTCCATCTCTGGAGGAAGCCATGGTACAGGAGGAGAGACAGAGCCGCTATTCAGGAAGAGGCAGAGGGGCCGATCGCCCGGTGGAATCTGGTTGTTTCCAGCAATACCCGGCCCTGCTCAGCTTATCTGAGCCAATAAATCCCTGCCTTTAAAATAAAAAAGATACTTCAGGTTGGGTGTTGCTAGGAATCCAAAGGTTTATAACCAAAGCACTGACCCTGGTCACTCAGACTTGGGATTGCTGCTAGAGTTTTGTGTGCCTCATGGCTGCCACCTTCCTTCAAAACCCACCTTCAGGCCCGGTGTAACTCCGGTCCTTAAATTTTTAACTGTGAAACCACCTCCAATGCTCCACAGGCCCTTTACCCTTCCATCAGGTGGTGCTGATGGATGCCCAGGGCTTGGTTCCTTCCAGGGAAATCAGCATTTGGCTGGGCCCCTTTGGGTTGCTTAGGAGCAAACACCTCTTTCTTTAAGTTCAAAACCACTCCAGGTTCCATTCCATCCTCAACTCTACTCCATTCACCACTCTCTTCTCCACTCCATCCTCCATCTCTCCTCCACTCTCGTCCACTCCATTCTCCACTCCATCCCCTACTCCCTCCTCCACTCCATCCTCCACTCCATTCTCCACTCCCTCCTCCACTCCATCCTCCACTACATCCTCCACTACCTCCTCCACTGTCTCATCCACTCCACCCTCCACTCCATCCTCCACTACATCCTCCACTCTCCTCCACTCCCTCCTCCACTCCCTCCTCCATTCCGTTCTCCACTCCCTCCTCCACTCCCTCCTCCACTCCACCCTCCACTCCACCCTCCACTCCTTCCTCCACTCCCTCCTCCACTCTTTCCTCCACTCCATTCTCCACTCCCTCCTCCACTCTTTCCTCCACTCCACCCTCCATTCCCTCCTCCACTCTTTCCTCCACTCCATCCTCCACTCCCTCCTTCACTGTCTCTCCTCCACTCTTCTCCACTCCATCTTCCACTCTCTGCTCCACTCAGGAAAACAAGCTTCCACCTTCACTTTTATTTCAAAATCATGAGGGTTCTCTTGGTGTCGTGTATAAATGCAAGATGATGAAGGGACAAAAGAGGGGATGATGTGGCCTGTGATTAAGGAATTCAGCACAGGGATTAATGGTGGGACAGATGGTGACAGTGGCAGTGCCCGGCTCGAGGTCCAGACTCCACTCTAGGCTCTTTTGGTGAGTGAGACCCGGGCCAGAGCCTGGGCCATGAGGCCCAAGGTTCATGCTGAGGATTTTAAGGTCTCCATCAGGCACAGGCAGCAGTGGGCCTAGCAAACTGGACTGAAAAGTTCAAGGTCATAACTGTAGTTAAATAAAACTCAGAAACTCAATCTGGCCCAGGGATGAAATACACCAGTTTTTTCCCACACGGTGGTTTGGCTAATGAAAAGTTTACAGCTGGACTATGAAGCTCCATGACCAGTGGCCATGGGTGGGGACAGGCAGGCACTGCAATGCCTTGGCTGGGCTTCCTGCCTCACCTAGGGGCTCTAGCCTTGCAGCACTGTCTCCAGGCCCAGGACTCTGCAGCACACTGCACTGGCCCTGCCCCTCTGCCCTCACCCAGTCCCTCGCTAGTCTCATGGGTCAGACAGCAAAGCAGGTCCCCTAAGCCAGACAGACGTGGCATCAGACCTCATAGGCTTGCTAAGTGATGGAGACACAGCAAAAGCTGACACCTGTCACCTGTGAATCAGGCTCCAGTTCTCTCACTGAGGCCTGTCACCAAAAGCCCTGAGTCCTGGTTACAGCGACCTTCTGCTCTTACAGCAGCACACCCAGCACTGGGTTTTTCTCTTCTCCTCTGTTGGTTCTCCAACATCTACCATCAGTGGCCACCCCTTCTCCTGATGTCACCCTCCTGTGTTAAGGACAGATCCTAGTTCCACTGTCCAGAATCTTGGGTCCTCTGGCTCTGAAATGCCCTGAATCTCTCCCACCCTCATATCAGCCCATCAGTGACCCTCTTCCTGCCAGCCGCCCCCTCGTACACCCAGGGCTCCTGTTAACCTTCCAGCCCTGACTCCTGCGGGATGACAGCCCAAAAGAAGAGGGCACAGGGGTTCCACCCAGCAACAAGAGGGTCTAAGCAGAGATGAGAGGAGGGGCCCAGCCTCTGCTTCTCCTCTAGTCCTGGTGCCTCAGGCTCCATAAATTCCCAGAAGCAAGATGGTGCCATGGGCCTAAAGCTGGCATTAAAACAATATGATTTCAGGGGCAAGACCAAACTGCTGTTCCAAATTTTAGTGCATGATTGGGCCAAAATGGCATTATCACTTTCCTGGGCAGAGGATCCTCATTTCTGAGTCCTTACCGTATGCCAGGGCCAAGGGCTCCAGCCGCAGTGGCAGCAAAGCCAAGACTGTCCCCCAACTCAGCATGGAGGGGAAGGAAGGAAGACCAGGGCCAGGCAGCGGGCTGGTAGTGGGGGGTGTGAGAGCCAAGAGGGGGATCAGACCAGGGCCAGGGAGGGCCCTGGAGGTAGTTGCTAAGCTGAGGTGTGTGAGGGACCCTCTGGGAGGGCTTGACCCTTTGGGATGCAGAGTTGGGTTTTCCTAGCTCTGGCTCCTGCCTCCATCTCCCTGGCCCATGGCCCCTGCGTGTCTTGGTCCCTGCCTGCTCCTCCCAATGCCACCGCATGCCACCTTCGGGCTCTGCTGGGACCTCAGCTCCTCAGCTTCCTGCCCCTCTCCACCTCCAGCTCTCAGAACTTTCTCCTCCCTGTCACTGAATGCACTGTGAGGTCCTGGCTCTGAGAGGGCAGGGAGGGCCTGGGACTGTTCCCACGGTGTCCTGTCGGGGCCTGGTACAAGCTCAAACTTGAATGTGCATATGGGTCACCCAGGTAGGGCCTCGCGGGCCTGGGAGCTTGCACTCTAAGGAGGCCAGGTGCTGTCTATGTTGCTCAGCTTCCGGTCACAATGCAGGGCTCCCTTCCTGAGCTCACCACACACTGGGGTCACTCTGGGCTGGGGCTACCGCTGGGCCTCGATTCTGCCTCCTCCAAAAACCACAAACTCCCCAGGGCAGCACATGTGTCACAGACGTCTAGCAGCTTTATTGGGGTATAATTGACATTAATCCACTCTATGTGTTTAAAGTATACAATGTGGTAAATTTTGACGTATATAAACAACCATAAAATCATCGCCACAATCAAGATAGACACAGTAAACATCATTCCCAACAGTTTCCTCTGGGCCCCTTGTAATTCCTCCCACCTCATCCCATGTTTAGGCAATTCACATTTCTTGTCATGATAGATTAGTTTGCACTTTCTAGAATTTTATACATACAATGTAAGGCAAGATAGGTGGGTGGGGACAGGCAGGTGCTGCAATGCCTTGGCTGAGGTTCATACCCTACCCAGGGGGCTCTGACCTGGCAGCCGTATCTCCAGACCCAAGACCCTGAAGCACGCTGCCCTGGCCCTGCCCCTGCCCCTCTGCCCTCACCCACAGCGAGGACACCCCGTCACACAAGATATATTTTTGTCCTGCTTCTTTCATTCAGAATAATTATTTTGAGAATCATCCCTGTTGTGATGTGTGTACCAATAATTTAGTCCTTTTTATTTATTTTTTTATTTGTATTAATTTATTTTATTTTATTTTTTTAAGATGTAATCTCGCTCTGTCACCCAGGCTGGAGTGTAGTGGCGCGATCTCGGCTCACTATAAGCTGCACCTCCCAGGTTCACACCATTCTCCTGCGTCAGCCTCCCAAGTAGCTGGGACTACAGGCGCCCACCACCACCATGCCCAGCTAATTTTTTTGTATTTTTAGTAGAGACGAGGTTTCACTGTGTTAGCCAGGATGGTCTCAATCTGCTGACCTCGTGATGCACCCATTTCAGCCTCCCAAAGTGCTGGAATTACAGGCATGAACAACAGCGCCTGGCCTAGACCTTTTTGTTAGTAGTAGTATTCCATTGTACAGATATGTCACAATTGGTATATGTGCCTACTACAAATAAAGCTGCTATAAACGTTCATATACACATCTCGGTATGGACACACATTTTGTTTCTCTTCAAAATGTATAAAAGTATACATTTAACTTATTAAGAAACCATCCTGGTGGGGTGTGGTTGCTCATGCCTGTAATTCCAACACTTTGAGAGGCCAAGATGGGAGGATCATTAGAGGCCAGAAGTTTGAGACCAGCCTGGGCAACATATTGCCACCCTGTCTCTACAAAAAAGAATAGAAAAGAGAAAGAAAGAAACCGTCCAACTGTTTTCCAAAGTTATACCAATTTATATTCCCACCAGAACTGTATGAGAGTTCCTTCCAGTTGCTCCACATCCTCACCAACACTTGGTATGGTCAGTCTTTCTAATTCAAACATTCTAATGGGTGTGTAGTGCTTTCTCATTGTGGCTTTAATTCATGTCTCCCTAATGACTAATGACATTGAGCAACTTTTCATGGGAGTATTTGTCATCCAAATGTCTTCTTTAGTGAGGTGTCTGTTCAAATCTTTTGCTAATGTTTCGATTGGGTTATTTCTTATTTATCACATTTGAGAGTTCTTTACATATTCTTGATATAAGCCCTTTATCAGACATGTGTTTTGCAAACAGTTTCTCCCAGTCTATGGTTTGTCTTTTCATGCTTTTCCAAATGTCTTTCAGAGAGCAGAAGTTCTTAATTTTGATGAAGTCCGATTTATCAATTTTTTTCTGTGTGAATCATGCTTTTGGTGTTGTGTCTAAGAAATGTTTGTTTCCATTTCAGTGCCTGGCCCTAGGCATGTATGCCCTTGTTGCTCAATCAGTGCTTGTGTCCAGCAGAGCAAAGGATGAGGCAGGCTGGCTGGGGGACTTTGGCTGTAGATGAAGGAAGACTAGAGGTGCTAGGGGACATGGCTCCAGAGGGCTGAAGAAACAGTGGTTGTACCTTGAGATGTCCCAGGAGGTGAGCAGGGCAGGCTGCAGCTAGGGAGGGAGGCCTGGGGCTGGGAGGTGCAAGTTGGGAGCTTGGATGCTGTGTTCTCCTGCCATTGGTGGCAAATGGCATCTCTCCCCTTTCCTTTCTCTCCCTCCTTTCCTCCTGTCCTTGCTTCCTTCTTTATTTCTACCTTCTTTTTATTTCTTGCTTACTTGTTTGTGAGCTGGCTTTACATCTCTTTTGTGAACTCTTTGCCATATTTCTCTCCTGGGCTCTTCTTGTCTGTCTATCTAGGGGACCTCTGCATGTAGTAAAGGCACCAACCTTTCCTTTCCTATTGCTCCCAATCTTCCTTGGAATCACGATTTTCTTTCTTTTGATCCTGCCAACCTTTGCAGGCTTTGACCAAGCCACCATAGAACATTCTCAGACAAGTCACTGATCTCAGGCTCCCAGGTGTGCTTTCTCTCCCCAGTGACCCCAGACCTACTGGGGTGGAGGGAGGGGTCCATCTATTTAAGTGAGGAAGGGGTAGATCTGGGTCTTCTAGAAGAATCTTTGAAAGCTCTGTAGCCGGATGGGGTGGCGCATGCCTGTAGTACCAGCTACTTGGGAGGCTGAGGTGGGAGGATCACTTGAGCCCAGGGTCAAGGCTGCAGTGAGCCAAGATTGTGCCACTGTACTCCAGCCTGGGCAACAGAGTGAGACTATGTCTCAAAAAGAAAAAAAAAAAGAAAGCTCTGATGCTCAAGAAGACTTGTCATTCTCACAGCCTTTGCTGCCCCCACCAAAAGTTTCCCCATGCTCTGGTGCCCCTGTCTCCTCCCCAGCTGCTAGGGCAAACTGTTCGTGGGAGACAGATCACAATAACAGCATCAGTCTGGAATCTTTAGTCATGAGTGACCAAAACCACAGATGAAAAATTATTGGCTCCTGTAACCAAACCAGGGGAGGCAGGGTGGCACCTAAATTGCCACACAAACATAGTGGCTTAAAACAGCTCACATTGACCCTCTCACCATTTCTGCAGGTCAGAAGTCCAGGCCGGCTCAGTTAGTTCTCAGCTCAGGACTTTATAAGGTTGGAATCAAGGTGTTTGTCAGCCACTGGGGCTTTACCGGGAGGCTCAGGAAGATCTTGGGTCTAGGCTCATCAGAGCATGGGCAGCATCCAGTTCCTTGAGGGTGTGGGACTGAGGTTCCTGTTTCCTGGCTGGTATCAGCCAGGGCTGCCCTTGGCTCCTCAAGGATCCCTCTGGTGTCTCTGGACCAAATATGGGTCCAGTAAAGGAGGCCAGAGCCTTCTCATGCCCGGAATCTGCAACTTTCTCTTCCGCTGCATCACCTCTGCTTCCAGCCAGAGAAAGTTCCTTGCTTTTAAGGACTCGTGTGATTAGGTTGGGCCACCCCAGATCATCCAAGACAATTTTTCTTTTTTAAGGTCCATGACCTTAATTACATCTGCAAAGGCCCTTTTTTCCCTGTGACCTAACATAGTCCCAGGGTCCAGGGACAAGGGTATGTAATGTAACATCGTCCCAGGGTCCAGGGCAAGGATATGTAACATAGTCCCAGGGTCCAGGGACAAGGGTATGGATATCTTTGGGGAAAGGGCATTCATTTGCCCACTGCAGGGCCTCGAAACCAGGATTCCAGCCCTGTTCAGACTCTGGTTTCTCTGCTTTGCTTTGCGTGTTGTTTCAGTCTTTTCCCTGCAGCGAAGGGGCCTGGGGTGCACAGCACCGTATTTCCCCAATATATTCAGAGTCGCAGCCTGAAAACCCTGATGATCAGAGACCAGGGCCCTTTGAAAATCCCCCGGGAAGAGCCCTGATTGGCCCAGCTCAGGTCACAGGCCCATCCCTTGGACCAAGTACATTGCTGGGGTGCAAGGGGTATAAGGTACCATGACTGGTTCAACCTGGCCGAGAGGTCACCCCTGAGACCAGAGGAGTGAGATCTCTACTAAAATATGGAGAGAGGTGCCAGCTACAAACTCAGAAATGATGTTGTGATCATCATCATGGGGGCCACCTGTGGACCTGCCCTGCTAGCGGTGCTCAGGGAGGCTGCTGCCTTAGTGCTTCACTGCAACCCTGTGAGGTCACACTATTAATTTTTTTTGTGAGAAAATATTTAACAATATTGTTATTATTTATTATCATTTATGCTGGAAAACAGTGATGCAATCATGGCTCACTGCAGCTTCAATTTCCCAGGCTCACCTCAGCCTCAGCCTCCTCTCACTTCAGCCTCCTGAAACCACAGGCACACACCACCACACCCTGCTAATTTAAAAATGTTTGTAGAGACTGGGGTCTCACTGTGTTGCCCAGGCTGGTCTTGAACTCCTGAGCTCAAGCCATCCCCCTGCCTCAGTCTCCCAAAGTGCTAGGATTACAGGCATGAGTCACCACGCCTGGCCGGGTTGCATTATTAATGCTACTCTAATGGCGCCAAGTCCCAGCCCCACCACCGACCCGCCTCAGTTTCCTTCTCTGTAAAATGGGACTAATAAGAATCTGTGCCTGGCCAGGCTGTAGGGCTGCTGGAGAAGCAGAGAGGAGGGCGTGTGTGAAGAGGAGACTTCGTGTGTGTGAGTAGGCCTTTGGCCAGAGGCTGGGAAGGACCTCGGGAGCTCTCCAGCTCTCCAGCCCACCTCTCTCCCAGGGCAGCAGAGCCACAGGCAGAGAGATCTGGCGGGCGCAGTGGGAGCAGGGCTGCCCAGCCTGCACCTGGCCAGGCTCTGCTCCATGAAAAGGCAGCCATTCAGGGCCAGCTTGGACGGCAGCCGGGTGACGAGAGACAGGGAGCCCTGTGCTCCGGAGAGGAAACAGGCCTCCGCGTGGCCTCAGCACGGGGCTGAGCTGCCAGCCTGGGAGGGGAGGTGCTGGAGAGGGAAGACTAAGCTAGTGTTTGAGGCCGAGGGGCTGAAAGGAGGCTGTGTGTACCTAGGCTGGCCGCCCAGCGGGTGGGGTGTGAGTCATGGCGGCCTGGGGGAGGGTGCTGCCTGGGCCCAGCTGTCCAGGGCGAGGGGCACAATGCCCACCGTGGGTGAATGTGTGGCAGTGTGTGCTGGGGGTGGGGCTGAGGCTCTGCACATCTGCCCAGGCTGCCCCAGGCTCCCTGGGGTGGGCACACCGCATTGCCCTCTGAATATGGCTGCCCCTCCTCCCTGCCCGGGTCTCCTCCAGGCGGCCACGCTGGCCATGTGGTCCTGCAGTTGCTCAGCCAGTGGGCATCAGCCCCGCCCTCCTGCGTGTTGCCCACCAGGAACACGGAAGGGCCGGTCTCTGCTCTTAGCAGTGCCCCATGTGGTGGGACAGGTGGAGGAGGGACAGACAGAGGAGGCTCATGCAGGGGAGCGCCGGCCAAGGAGGGAGCGCCTGCTCCAAGGGAGGGGGCATTTGAGGTGGGTTTTGAAAGATGAGCAGGCACTCACCGGATTCTCAAAGGCGGTGGGGAGAGCACATTTGAGCAGAAGGAAGCTGGGATCTGAGTGAACGGAGACAGGGTTGCTGGATTGAGGTGGGGGCAGATGCGGGTGGTGTTAAGGGTGTGTGGACAGCGCCCAGAGGGCGCTGAAGGTCATGGGAGGCACAGACTTGAGGACTTGGGCAAGGATCACAAGGGCTGCTCACGGATGTAACACGGCCCTGCCTGGTCCTGAGCCCCTGCCCAAAGGTCTACCAGGCAGAGTTGCAGTGGTAGCAGATAAGCTGGCTGGGGGAGGCCCCTTCCACCTGGGAAAGACCATGGCATGGTGTGTGTGTGTGTGTGCGCACGTGTCTCTGGCTGTGTGTGTGTGGATGGGTGTGTGTCTGTGTTTTTTACCAAGTGTGCATGGATGTCAGGTGTGTGAGTGTGTACGTGTGAGGGTTACGTGCACGTCTGTGTATCTGACCTCTGTGTGTATAGGTGTGGTTTGTGTCTCTCCAAATACACGTGTCTGTGTGTGCACGCATGTCCCTGGGTGTGTGTGTTCATGTGTCTGGGTTCACACGTATGCCTGCATGTTTCTGTGTGTGTGTGGGTGATTGTGAGGGTTGTGTCTATGTGTGCCCACCAACGCCCCTGCCGACAGTCGCCTAGGTGCGGCCCCAGCGCCCTGTGTCTGGGGCGTGCTGCTCCACTCCTTCTTTGCCTTCTGAGCCCTCTCTGCTGGGCTTCCAGTTCCTCAGCATCTTTGAACTCCAGCTTCTTTCTCTGGCTGCCCAGCTCTACCCTGACTTGCCTGGGTCCCACACCCAGAAAGCCCAGAGCAGCCAGTGGGTGCCTGGCCACAGGAAGGAGTCCAGAGAGCTGCCCAGCCCCAGAAGGAGCTGCGTCCTCCCTCCGCTGACCAGCCTGGGACTCCCCCCACCCCAGAAAGAAGGGGTGATCAGGAGCCGGTGTGGAGGCATTTCCCAGCCCCTCCCACCCGATTCTCCGGCTTTCGGGGACTCCCATCTAGGGCTTTGTTTTGGATGACCCGAGAGTCCCGGGGGCTTGCGTGAGGGGAGACCGGGCCCGGGCATCTCTGCGGCTGCTGAGTGAGCCTCTGGAACCGGGTTTTCTTGATAACAGCAGCTTCTTTTGATGGATCTGCCCACTCCAGGCTGTTCCCATGAGGCTGCAAATCTCAGGACTTGTCCCAAACACAGAAGGGAATGCATATCCCAGGCCTGGCCAACCGTGGTACCCCCACCTCCCCAACGTGATCATTGGCCCAGGCTGGGGACATGACTGAAGCGAGACTAATGAAAGTCCTTCCCTGGACATCTGTATATGGAGGTGAGAGAGGGAAAAACCTCTCTTTTCTCTGAGGTCCCTGAGATGAGGTGACAAATGCCTCAGCCCATGTGCGAGCCCGTGTTTCTCCTGCTCTTCATGAAGAAGCCCGCGGACCTTAGGGAACTGCCAGGGGCTGGGCAACTGCCCAGAGAGAGAGGCTGTGGAGGGAGAGGGGATCCTGTTATATGAGCCAACAAATCCCTCTGGCTGGAGCCACCTTGGGTCAGGCTGCTGTCTCACAACCAGAGGAGCCCTGGGCGATCCCTGCCTGGAACCACACAGCTGGGTTTCCAGGGAGCACCTTTGCCTGGCCCTCGACATGCCTCATCGTTCCTCCCTGACCTTCTCAGATCCTGCACAGAGACTGTGGACACCCTCTTCCACTCTTCTCAAGCTCCTAAACCCACTTCTGCTTCCTCAACTGCCATCTATTTCAGTGGGAAAGTTTAACTTCCTTAACTCATTCCTTTCTGGCTCCAATTTCCTCCATTGTTGCTTCTCCATTCTGTCCTTCTCCTGCCCAGGTTCAATGAAGCAGTGGCCCTCCTCTGGCCCTGGCTCAAGGCCGACCAAGAGAGCAGGGATTAGAGGGCTCAAAACTGGTGGTTCCCAAACCTGCCTGTACTTTGAGAATCACTGGGAATCTCTGGGGAATTACAGTCTCCTAGGCAGCATCTCTGCATGCAGGCTCTGGAATTGGTAAGAAGCACCTCCTTGGGGAGGGCAAGGTATCTTCCTGGTTGTTGGGCTGGGCTTTATTGGGCAGGACTGGGCCATGGAAGGGCACCTCAGGGTTCCCCGCAGCAGGATGCTGCCTGGCATGCTTCCTGGCATGCTGCTTCTAAGAGGGCCCTGCTTGCAGCCTTTTTTATTTTTATTTTTTTTTAAGATGGAGTCTCACTCTGCCACCCAGGCTGGAGTGCAATGGCACAATCTTGGCTCACTGCAGCCTCTGCCTCCCGGGTTCAAGTGATTCTCCTGCCTCAGCCTCCCAAGTAGCTGGAATTACAGGCACCTGCCACCACGCCCAGCTAATTTTTATATTTTAATGGAAACGGGGTTTCACCATGTTGGTCAGGCTGGTCTCGAACTCCTGACCTCAAGTGATCTGCCTGCCTCGGCCTCCCAAAGTGCTGGGATTACAGGCATGAGCCACCGCGCCCAGCCGCATGTAGCCTCTTTAAACTTCTTCCTGTTTCAGCTGAACGCCTTGTGATCTGAGCTTCTTTCTAGCCCAGTCTTCCCTTGGGCAAGGGGACTTCCCAGACTCCAGACCACCTCATGCCTTGAAGACACGGTCATCTCCTCCTACCTCTCTGCTTGCTCCATCCTGGCCTCCTCCTCCTCCCACCCCTTCAGAGGAAGACCTGTCCCCTGAAGAAATGTGTTCTCCCTTTTCATTTTCCATCCCTACTTCCCTTCCCTCTGCCCTCAATCCAGACACTGCCTTGGCTTCACACGGGAGCCATTTCTGGGGGACACCAGTTTACCCAGTGCCCAATGCTTGTCTGGGCAGTGACCCCCTTGACTCAGCAGCCTTGAGGTCCCTCCTGCACTGGCCTGCAGGATGGGTCGGGTTCTCTGCAGTGGATATTGGTGGCCTTCAAGGACCAAAGGTAGTTGAGAAAGCATAGGTCTCACCCCACGTTTCCCCATCGGGTGGCATGTTACAATGAAATCAACTCTCAGACCCAACAGGTACCCTACTGGAAACATCTGTTGGCACGAAGCACAGAAACAGACACCCCGCCTCTGCCCACGAGCTCAGGGAAGTCCCACTCTGTCCTGTCACAACAGCTTTGGTCAGGGCGAATTCAAGGACATGCTCACCAATGACCAGCTAACCTCCAGTCAGAGCCTCACCTGTGGAGGCCCAGAACCACCCAGAGAAAGTTCCAGACCCAGGGCACTGCCCTGCTGGTGGCTGGGCTCATCCAGGCACAAGCACAGGGGACTTGTGGTGCTTCTTCCCAGGCACACATCTTCAGTAACACTTTTTTTTTACTACAGAACAATGATTTCTGACCCTCCCGTGCTAACGTACAGACCCTCTGCTGTGACAGTAGACAACCACATTTGAAGTGCTGGCTGTGGCTGCCCCTGGAGTGTAGACTGCTGCTCAGGTCTTTCAAAAACACCAACTAAAATTAACTCACACGCTCACAAAATCAGAGCAGCGCTGAGGTGATTACAGCCAGCACAGCTGCCTGACCGTGGCCCCTGCTGGGCTCTGTGCTCTTGCCCCACGATGGCCACCTCTCTGCAAGGCATGCAAGACTCCTCACCTTGTGCCTCGGGGGTCCCTCTGACCCAAGTTGGCCCCCACCTTGTCCAGTCAAGCCACTGACCCCGTGTGTTTTCCGGCCAGTCAGATACTCCCACCCTTAGGTCCCTGCAGCCCTCACCTCTGGGCAAAGGCCTGTGCTGGGGTCACCAGCAGGGTCGGATTCCAACCTATTCTGGAAGGTTGAAGGGGTGGGATATAAAAGAAAATGGAGGTGGAGGTGGGGATGGGCTGAGGGGCCAAAAGATGTACTGGGGAAGAGGGCATTTCTTGGGGTCCTCCAACGTCCCGGCTCACGAGCTTCCCCCTCCAAGGGGGCAACCTGAGGTGCACAGACTGGCCTTGTGACAAGGACACAGAACACACCTCCACCTTGGCTTGGGACTTCTGCAGCCTGTGCAGCCAGCTCTTCTTCGCCCACCCTCTTCTCCTGGGATCCGCTGCTCTAGAACTCCCCTCTACCTCTGGGCTCTGCTTTCAACCAGGGTCGGGGCAGCAGGAAGGCAGATCCCATCGCAGACAGGCCTGCCTTCCTTGGGGCCTCGCTTAAATCCACAGGAATCTGCTGGGGCTCTGCCCTCTGGCTGGGGCAGGTGGAACTGGCCAGATTGGCGGGGGGATCACTGTGCTTGCCATAGGGACTGACTCAGCTGCCCCACAGGGGAGCACGTTGGAGTCACAGGGGAGCACGTTGGAGTCGCAGGGGAGCATGTTGGAGTCACAGGGGAGCACGTTGGAGTCACAGGGGAGGCTGACCCGAGCCTGGCCCGCTCCACACTCCCCACTCCCACCCCCCATCAGAGACTCGCGTTTAATTGTCATTCATTTCCCCTCTCTGAATTCAACCTAGGCACAGATCAAATGATTCCATGATGACAAACCGCCTGTCTCAACTGACCAGATTCCTCTGGCAAACACTCCGCTGACCTTGGGCAGCTCCCTCTGCTCCCACCTCCTCGGGTCCTTGTGCTGCTGGGGCCTTGTGGAGTAGGCTGGACATCAATGATAACACTAACAGGAGCCAGCCTGCCTCCAAGCTCTTTACGTAGGGGACGCCTATGTCTGTGCTTCGTTGGCATCATCTCACAAGGCCCTGAGCTGGCAGGAAATTGAGGTCTCAAGGGGAAAGCCACCTGCCCCCAGTGACAGCCAGGAAGTGCAAGACTCTGACCCAACCCCCATGCCTGCTATCCCCAAACATGCGCTCAAAACCCCTTCCCAGGGACGGCTGTGTCCACCCCTCAGCAGGAGGAGGAGACCCCACAGCACCAGGTGAGAGGTCAGTGCTGAAACCAGGGAGGCAGCGCTCAGGAGGGCACCTGGGTGGAGCCAGGGAAACCAGGGCTACACTTGCAGGGTGAAGTGGGGAACCCGGAAGCCTGGGGAGCAGAGCAAAATGCTTGGCGCCCTGTGGGAACGGGTAGCCAAGGCGACACTGGGATGAAGGGAGCCGTGGAGCTGCAGGAATTGTGGGTGGCCCTCAGTGGCAGGCAGCCAGGCCAACAGGGGCTTTGGGCTGCAGGTCAGCCCCTCTCCTGCTCTTGAACTTTTGGAAGGCCATTACAAAGGGCATCAGACCCAAGGTACTCCTCTGGAATTCAGCCTGAAAGGCCCTTCACATTCCCTAATTGGCACTTACAACATTCCAGAACATTCTATGGTACCTTAAGTTTCTCCTCCTCCTCCAAGGGGCCCTTGAACCTTAAGGACAGGGCAGAAGGGGCTCATCACCCTGGCCTCGAGGGCTTAGGATCCAGCTGGGGACTCCTAGCCTCCCTGTGTGCTGGGCAGGAAAGTACCTCCTTGTCACTGCTGTCCCCGGGAAAAAAAGGTTGAGGAAGGGCTCAGAGCCAGCCTTCAGACCAAGCAGGAAGGGTTCAGAGCCAGCCTTCAGGCCATGCAGGCCTCCTGGATATGCTTACTAACTCTGGGCTGGCTGTTCAGTGAGCTGGCTGGGAGTTCCCTCTGCACCCCCATTTCTTCCCCTGTAAGGTGGGAATAATAGTGCATGCCTCTAGGATTAAGTGAACCAGTCGTTCACGGGCGGAGAACCAGGTTTGGCATATTGTGGCCGCTCAGTGGACGTTAGATGTTATGATTGCACAACAACGTGCTTCCGTTTCAATTCTATGGGCATTTTGGAGGTCCTGCTGGATGCTAAGCACCGAAACCTCAACCCGGAACAATACCAGAACAACCTGAGCAACAGCAGGACCAGCGATGGCTCTCCCTGCTGGAGGATTCCGGAAGTCACCTGGCTGGACCAAGCCCCCTCCGTGTTCTCTGTCAGCCCACTCCCCACAGCAGCTAGGCCTGGTGTGCACAAGCAGACTAATAAAGGCTTGAGGACCAAAAGGGTTTTGAGTGATAGGTGAAAAAAGAAAGGAGATAGGGCTGGGCCAACAGGCTGTCCCTGGTGGTAGGAAACCCTCAGAGGTCAGAGGAACCCGAGGTGGAGAGGGGGACACGGTGGGGGCACAAAGAAGGCTTCCGGAGCCACAGCCTGGGCGAGTCCTGACATGGAGCCCAGCCTCACACGGCCTCTTCCCCTAGTGGCTGGCTTTGCTCCTGGCCCGAGGTAGCCCAACAGCTGGGAAAGGGGTCTGCCTGGCCAGGGGAAAAGTGCAGGGGCAGAAGGTAGCAGAGGGAGAAAAGGGCCCCCTGTCTGCCTCTGGCCCCAAAGACAAGTCCGAATGGGGCCAGAGGGAAATGGCCGGGCCTTGGGGTGCCCCAGGGTCTTGGGAGGGGACAGGGTGTTCAGGTTTCGCACAAGTCCAGGAGGCGCCGGCGACCCCCCACCCCCACCCCAGGAGGCTCCGCCAGGAACAGGCGTCCCTGGGATTGGAAGTGACCCCCGCGGGCTCCGAAGCCCCGCCTCGGCCGTACACTGTCTGCTAGGCGCGTTTGGGGAGCCTAGGGGCCGTCTCGGAGAAATGGGGTTGTCCCCGCCAGGCGGCGGCGGGGCGGGCCCGGGG
>NW_012116599.1:11017027-11027913 GCF_000951035.1 Colobus angolensis palliatus
GACCCCAGGTCTTGTCGGCAGCCGGGTCCCCTCGCCCTTCCAGACCCCCGAGGGCCCCCTGCGCCCGGGCCACTCTCCTCCTCTCGGGGCTTCCTTCCACGGGACCTCCGGCCGCCGCCCGCCCGGCCCCTCTCCGCCTCTCTCGTGCTTTCCCTACGAATGGAGCGGACCCGGCAGGTGGAGCGCCCGCAGCCCAGGGCCTCGCTGCCCTCCTGGTGCACCCCCCCGACCTCCCCGGTCCCGGCCTCGGTGGGCGGCTTCCCTGGAACCCCTAGGGCTGGCAGGGCTGGATCCGGAACCCTCCGTTCCCCTCCCCGGAGAGCTGGACCTTGGGTCACACCCCCAGCCCGCACCTAAGGTGCCCCTGTCTTCCTCCAACCACGTGCCCTGGCAACCTGGGGACCCTATGGGGGAAATGTCGCTCTATGGGACTCAGCCTGCATTCACCCCGGGGCCTGGACCTGCAACCAGGCCAGCCCTCATGGCAACCCAGGGGTCTCCACCGGCTCCCTGTCTCTCCTGCCACCCTGCTCCTCCCCCTTGGAGGTCAGCGCCATCTCTCTGCTAGGCTGGCCCTGGAAGGCCACTCTGCATCCCCAGAGCTCTCAGCCCGCAGGTTTCCACTGGGGAGGGTCGGGCAGGTGTCCTGGCAGCCCCCGGAGGGTGAGATGAAGAGAGGAGGTCCTTCAGGACAGGGGCTCAGGCCCCAGGGCTTGGGGCGACCAGCACTCCTGGCAGAGAGCTCTAATTTCTCCTTCTGAAATGGGTGTGACGGGGGGTCTCTGGGCAAGCAGAGTCCCTCAAGGGCTGGGGCTGCAAATGTGTCCCCTCCCAGGGAGTAGAGCTGGAGCCTCATGTCTTCTAATGGGGTGTTATGAGCTGGGGATGTTAAGGTAGGGATAAGGGCCAGTGCCATGCTAGAGGTGCTCACTGCGTCCTTGGGCCTCCATCAACCATAAGGGCTGCTCTTTGTTGTGTGAGGCAGACTGGAGAAGCGGGAGGAGGGCCAGTCTTCCTCATGTCCCAAGTTCAAGCCGCTCTCCAGTGTGCCCCACACGTGATGGAGCTCCCAGGTGGCACAGAGGGTTAGAGGGTGCCGTCTCAATGACTCTGGCTCTGAGTCATCTAATGATACCAATACCTTCTGCTGTGGGGATTGCACAGGGAAATGAAAGGTATTGAGGTTCCAGGGGTGGGGAGCAGGGCAGAGGTTTCTACCTGAGCCCTTCCTGATAAGGTGACAGCATTCCCCCAAATGCACACCCACTTCCTGCTACTTTCTATAGCACTCCAATCCTGTGTTTTAGCCCCATTTGGGGGAAGAAGAAATTGTGGACCAGACAGGTTGTAAACCACTCAGTGCTCCTTGAGGAGAGGGCAGGGTGGGCGGGAGAGAGGGCACGGTGGGAGAGGAAGCGGGACCCTCCCCTGACCACTTAGGGGCTCCAGGACTGAGCCTGTGCCCAGGTCCACTTGCCCATCTGGGACCACCCAGCTTTCCAAGGAGGGGCGCCAGGAAAGTCCTGGGCTCATCTTTTCTCTTCCTCTGTACTGTCCACTCTCCCCCACAGGAAGAAAACCGTCTACCGGAGTCTGTGCCTGGCCCTGGGCCTGCTCGTGGCCCTGACGGTGTTCCAGCGCAGTCTCACCCCTCGTCAGTTTCTGCAGGAGCCTCTGCCACCCACCCTGGAGCTACAGAAGGCCCAGAAACCAAATGGACAGCTGGTGAACCCCAACAACTTCTGGAAGAAACCGCAAGATGTGGCTGCGCCTACGCCCATGGCCTCTCAGGGGCCCCAGGCTTGGGATGTGACCACCACTAACTGCTCAGCCAATATCAACTTGACCCAGCAGCCCTGGTTCAAGGGCCTGGAGCCACAGTTCCGGCAGTTTCTCTTCTACCGCCACTGCCGCTACTTCCCCATGCTGCTGAATCACCCAGAGAAGTGCGGGGGCGATGTCTACCTGCTGGTGGTTGTCAAGTCGGTCATCACGCAGCACGACCGCCGCGAGGCCATCCGCCAGACCTGGGGCCGCGAGCGGGAGTCCGTGGGTAGGGGCCGAGGCGCCGTGCGCACCCTCTTCCTGCTGGGCACGGCCTCCAAGCAGGAGGAGCGCACGCACTACCAGCAGCTGCTGGCCTATGAAGACCGCCTCTACGGCGACATCCTGCAGTGGGACTTTCTCGACACCTTCTTCAACCTGACCCTCAAGGAGATCCACTTCCTCAAGTGGCTGGACATCTACTGCCCCCACGTCCCCTTCATTTTCAAAGGCGACGATGACGTCTTCGTCAACCCCACCAACTTGCTAGAATTTCTGGCTGACCGGCAGCCACAGGAAAACCTGTTCGTGGGCGACGTCCTGCAACACGCTCGGCCCATCCGCAGGAAAGACAATAAATACTACATCCCCGGGGCCCTGTACAGCAAGGCCAGCTATCCTCCGTACGCAGGCGGCGGCGGCTTCCTCATGGCCGGCAGCCTGGCCCGGCGCCTGCACCATGCCTGCGACACCCTGGAGCTCTACCCGATCGACGACGTCTTTCTGGGCATGTGCCTGGAGGTGCTGGGCGTGCAGCCCATGGCCCACGAGGGCTTCAAGACTTTTGGCATCTCCAGGAACCGCAACAGCCGCATGAACAAGGAGCCGTGCTTTTTCCGCGCCATGCTGGTGGTGCACAAGCTGCTGCCCCCTGAGCTGCTGGCCATGTGGGGGCTGGTGCACAGCAATCTCACCTGCTCCCGCAAGCTCCAGGTGCTCTGACCCCAGCCGGGCCACTGGGACAGGCCAGGGCACGTGCTCCTGAGTCCCCATGGTATTGGGGCTGGAGCCACAGTGCCCAGGCCTAGCCCTTGGTACCCAAGGGGAGGTGGAGGGTTGAGGCCTACGTGCCACTGGGTGTGGTGTGGTGCAGGTAGCCAGAAAGTGACCTCCCTATATGGATAATTCTAGGAAACTGAGGCCCAGGAACGGTTGGAGCTGCCCAGTCTGGAGGCCCTCTCTGAGGAGCAAGGTGCCAGGCCCTGGCATCCCTCCTGACCTGGGTCCGTTACTGGCCCCCTCAGGCGTAGTGGGAGGTCCTGGTGACCTCTGGAGGAACCCTGTGCTCAGGTACCTGGGCTAGGCCTGACCTGATGGGTCTGTGACCGCCCCTTGTCTTCACAGGGAAGAGTCTGCTGTGAAATGCCTCAGTCTCCCCAGAGGCCAGGTGGCCCTGGCAGGAGAAACTCAACCCTGTGCAGGCTCACAGGCACCCACCAGTCCACACCCTGGTCTCCTGGGAGAGAGAGCCCAGCAGGCTGTCCGCAGCCCCAGGCCTGCCTGGAGACGGGCTGCCTCTGCTCCAGGGCCCTCCGTTTCTGGCTGTGTCCTGTAAGGTCTGGAAGGGCGACCGCTCTGACTACCTCAGCACCCCTCAGAACCTCCCTGGGGCTGCATTCCTACCCCACCCCGACACAGGGCAGAAGAGCAGCGCTCCTGGCCCCCCGAAGTCCCAGAGCTGCTGACCCCCACCCAAGGCGAGTTCCTCCCGCAGCCCCCACCAGCCCGGGCCTGGCTCCCTGGCTGGAAAGCAGCCGGTTTGGCCCTGGAAGTGGACATTCCTCTATTACTGTGAAGTTTTATTTATGAAGAATTTGGAGGGAGAAGGCTCCAGGCTTCAGGAGGGGGTGGTGTCCTCCCTTCCCTTCCCTCATTCCAGCTGCCTACCCTCAGCACCCCCAGGCCCCTCACAGCCCAGCCCCCTCCAGAGCCCTGCCCCACTGCACCCTGCTTCTCCAGAGCCTAGCAGACCAGCGTCTGCCACGGTGAAGGGATGGATCAGCCATGGGGGTGGGTGCGGACCAGCGTCTGCCCCGGTGAAGGGATGGATCAGCCATGGGGGTGGGTGCGGACCAGCGTCTGCCCCGGTGAAGGGATGGATCAGCCATGGGGGTGGGTGCAGAAAGTTGCCACCTCTTACCTCAGCGGGGGTCACCTAGGAAAGATGGAGGGATTGACACTATTTTCTCAATAAAATGGGACCTTTTTTTTTTTTTTTTTTGGTGTGAAACTTCCTGTTCCCAGCTGCATCAGAGAGCCTGTCCGGGGCCAAGGTTACCAGAGATTTCTGAAGACACAGCTTGTTCCTTGTTCTTGGCGGGTGGGTGCACAAGGACTTCTGGAAGGGATTTAGATGGGGCTGAGTGCTAGGATTAAAGTGGGCGTGGGAGTACGGCAACAGAAAAACCTGGGAGCTAGCAATGCACCCGGCCCTTGACTGCCCTGGTGGACAGCTGAGCTGTGGCTCAAGCGTGGGCCAATACCTTCCTGTCCCTGCCGAAGGTGAGGCCAGAGTTGGCCCCGAAGCTAGTATTTCAGTGGGTGGGATTAGGTTGGCCGTACAGAGGCCGGTGGGCTCCCTGATGTCCCTTCCAATCAACCTGAAAGCACTGAAATAGTCTGTGGCCCTGTGCCAGGGACCTTGGCCCAAGCTGCTGACCTCCAGGGTGGGGAGGGAGCTGCCCCCAGGAGAAGAGTCACTCGGGCAGCAGTGTGAGCAAGCCAGCCAGCAGCTCCCTGCCTGCACCCAGCTCCGGGGAATCCCAGGGCGCTCAGATGCCCAGGAAGGAAAAGGGGACAGTGCTGCTGCTGTTTCTCCCTCCTCAGCCCAGGTCTTCCCACAGTTCCCTCTTGGCCAGCTGGCTGCATAATTTGCAGAGCCCGGTGCAAAATGAAATTACAGGACCCTGGTTCTAAAAAGGTATTAAGAATTTTAAAGGCCGGGCTCATGCCTGTAATCCCAACACTTTGGGAGGCTGAGGTGGGAGGATGGCTTGAGCCCAGGAATTTGGGACCAGCCTGGGCAACATAGTGAGACCCCTGTCTCTATGAAAAAAAATTATTATTGTTGTTATTATTTTTGAGACGGAGTCTCACTCTGTCGCCCAGGATGGAGTGCGGTGGTGTGATCTCAACTCACTATAAGCTCCACCTCCCAGGTTCACACCATTCTCCTGCCTCAGCCTCCCAAGTAGCTGGGACTACAGATGCCTGCCACCATGCCTGGCTAATTTTTTTGTACAAAAAATTTTTAAATGACCTCAGAGTCGTGGCACGCACCTGTCTGGGGCCAAAGTTGCCAGAGATTGCCTTGGGAAACTGGGGTGGGAGGATCCCTTGAGCTCAGGAGGTCAAAGCTATAGTGAGCTGTGATCGCATCACTGCACTCCAGCCTGGGTGACAGAGCGAGACACTGTCTCAAAAAAAAAAAAAAAAAGAATTTAAGATTGCCACAGCAGAGCATTGAGCATTAAACCAAGTGCTAGAAGCTTCTGAGGGAGGCCTGCGACTGTGATGCCAGCCCTGTTTGTCCCTCCTCACCCTCAGAAGCCAGGTCCTGCTCTGGGCTGCAGAGAAGGGATTGGGGCTCACAGTTCAGCATGGGAGAGGGCAGCCCAGGGACACCCAGAAAATGGAGATGGACGGGCCACAGGATCCAGGCCCAGGTTGAGGCCCAGAGGCAGTTATGGGTTCAGCTGCCCCTGAAGGATCAGGCAGAGGGAACCATGTATACCAAGGGCTGCTGGGAGCAGAGTGGATGCATTCTGAAGCAGAAAGGAGCTCCTCTTGAGGCTGGACCTGCGGTGAGAGAAGGGGTGGGAGGCTGGGAGGCAGGCAGGGCAGGTTCTCAGGTCTTCTAAGTTCAGGAGTACTTTAACTTTATCCTGAGCACAGAGGGACAAGGAGCAGGGGTTCACGGCAGCCTGAGGGAGCAGAGAGCAGTTTTGAGGCACCTCCACCCCTCCCTCTCGCTCACTCTGGCCCATTCTAAATCAGGCATTTAGTCTTGTTTCCTGGTAATGATAACAACTGATGTTTTATGGAGCACATTTCATATGCCTGGCACCCTGGTAAACAGTTACCGTGTAGTCAATATGACTCTAACTCAGGGTACAAATACGGTTACTTTTTAATTTTTCTCATTGATTGCTCAAATCCCTCATGGATCATTATTGGCAGAAAAATCCAATATCACCCTCTTGGAACCCACTCTCAAATTGTCCAAGAACCTCGGGGGTTTCCCTCCTCCAAAGAGAGCGTTCTATGAAAAGTCTGAACAATCATCTCCAGTTGTTCCCTGTCTCTCCACACAGTGGCGCTGTGGAACAGCAGGCCTGCACAGTCCTGTGGCTTCTGAGGCTTGGCTACCTTCACTGCACAGGCTGTGGTGGGGCCTGTGCTTCCAAAACAAAGTTACCCTTCTCTCATCACCCTCACAAGCTCAACGACCTTTCCCCAAAGAGCAGCAGCATGCCATGGGTGCTGGGTCCTGTGGCTCCCAGTCAGCTACACAGTCTGTGGGGGAATCCCACAGACTCACTCAGGTTCTCTCTGGCCTGGTGAAGCAACTTTTTAGACAGTAGATTTTAGTTAAGTTAGTCCCAGGGTCTTAACTCTTTCCTCCTCAAAGGCCCTGGCTTTGCAAAGTGGTTCCCTCCTCCCCTGCAACCGGCTCTGCATTCCAAGGGGCCTTGAAAAGGGGCAGCTTTTGTCAGGCCTCAAAAAGTCCAGTTCCGCTCTTCCCCCAGGGTAATGGGTGCCTACTCAGCCACATTTACATAACTAAAGGAGACCACTCAAAGAATCCTACTCTTAACAAAGAAAGCCTGTTCCTAGGTGACTTATTCTGTGCACCTAAACTGAGAAGGAGCAGGAGGAAGCTTCTGGAATCCTGTTATACACCATGTAAACCAGTAAAATGGAGGGCCCTGAGAGAAGGATCCCATGGCTATTGTGTGACAGGCACGATTTGAACTCTGTGCCTTGCACGCCTAACCCCCATACCCTACTGTCTCCCAAGAGCCTCCAGCCTCCCCTCCTTTTTCCTTAGCAGTAACTTAGTCATAAATCTGTGTGTGTTGTTTCTGTCTAAAAGGAGGAAAATGTTATGTCCAATGAGCGATTGAAATTGTGGTGTTTGGGGGAGCCCAGAGTTATTAGGACTGTAAGAAATAAATGTTTCCAGATAGTTATTTAAGCTATTGTGAAGAAAAACTTTTCTGTTCCAGTGAAACCCTATACATTATCTAAAGCACAGCCGGACCTGTCTGCTTCCAGCCCCATTCACGGTCTTTGAGCTATTTTGCACCTCTTTTTAAGTTGCAGGTACTGACGGCTTTGCAAACTGTCTTGTCAGGTGAAGTTTCCATTGACTCCTCTTCCACACACACCCCCCCCCACACCCCCACGGTGGAAAAACCAGTTTGCCTCTGTTTGCAATTCAATTCCTTCACTCCATATAAATTTGTGCTTTTTGATGTCTCCTTTGAACCAGTTATAACATCTGCCTTGCCCTTCTTATGAGTAAAATAAATCTTTAACACATGCTCATTTTTTATTTCTGAACAAGGGTCATGAATTTATCTTTTTCTGAAAATTGCCTTTTACCAATTGCTTTTACGTGAAAATGGACACAGATACATTATTGAACAGAATGCAATTTTTGCTTGCATTTCTAAAACAAAACTTGAATCTTGGAATACATTGTATACTCGCTATAGACCCTTCCAAAGTGAGCCAAAGCTTAGAGCTCAATCCTTTTAGAGGCTTTTGCCCCTCAGGGATTTGAGAAAATATCTAGTCCAGATCGCAACCAGACAGAATGAATCGGAACCAGTGAGTGGGTGGCGCACGAGCCCAGGCATTTTTTTTTATACCAGGTGACCGGCGAGCACCCGGGTTGGGAACTACCGGCCCGGGCTGGGATTGACTGACCTTGCCGTGCGGCCTGTGACCTATCACAAATCACCTTGGCTTTGTTTTTCCTCGGTGCGATCGAATCCCACAGGAATGCACGGAATCCCTGCCTTCACCGCTGACGAAGCTTACCCCCTCGGGCTCCGACTGCCCCCCGCGGCTCCTCGTCACCGGGCAGCCAGGAGCTGCCGGGTAGGCGCGGGCGTCCCGGGGCGCTGTGCGACCCAGAGCCCCTCGCAGAACCCGCCTGAGCTGTGCAGGGGACAACGCGTTCGGTCGTCGAGGGTGGGGTGAGCCCTGTGTGTGTGGTGGGGGTGGCATCCGCTGGATCCCGGGGGCCTGCGGAGGAGGTGGGGATCTCGGCGCCACCCGGTGCGCGACCCGGGCGAGGGCATCTCCTCTCGGGACCAGCCGGCGGGGCTGGGCGAGGCGTAGGGTACAAGGCGGCGTAGACACCCCCCGTCCAGTGCCGGCTGCAGGGCCGTGGGTCGGGACGGGACCCCGCGGGGAGCAAGGGGCTGGCCGGGCTGGAGGGCTGGGTGAGTCCCGGCCCTGGCAATCCCAGGAGAGGGGAGGGAGCGCCCCCAACTGACCGCCGGGGGCATCGTAACGCTGAGGTGGATGCGGGACTGCACGATTTGAGCAGGTTGTGTGAAATCTGGAACTCCACTTGTACCCCAAGGCATCCTTTTTATGCGGATTTATGCTGGAAAGCGCCACACCAAGCTGTTAACAGGAATTGCTTCCTGGCACTGAGATTCCAGGGGCTGATCGTTCCTTTCTCTGGCTCATCTGTGTAAGGAAGACTTTCCTCCGTGAGCCCTTTTTTTTTTTTTTTTTGGGACAGTCTCGCTCTGTCGCCCAAGCTGGAGTGCAGTGGCAAGATCTCAGCTCACTGCAACCTCCGCCTCCCGGGTTCACGCCATTCTCCTGTCTCAGCCTCCCGAGTGGCTGGAACTACAGGCGCCCGCCACCTCGCCTGGCTAATTTTTTTTTTTTTTGTATTTTTAGTAGATACGGGGTTTCACCGTGTTAGCCAGGATGGTCTCGATCTCCTGACCTCGTGATCCGCCTGCCTCGGCCACCCAAAGTGCTGGGATTACAGGCGTGAGCCACCGTGCCCGGCCCTCTGTGAGCCTTTCCACCAAGCTCAGGCCGGAGGCTTAGGAGAAATGTGCGAGATCCCGACAGCTTCGGAGGGAGTTAGGGAGCTTGGAGACCCTCAGGGCCACCTTAGGGGCCTCTACCAGGAAAGGAGAAATGGTCTTGTTTCACCGGCCAGGGAGGTGAGTGCAGCCCCTTCAGGACCTCAGAAATCCCTGCTGGGGACCCACCCTCACAGGCCTGGTGAGGTCAGAACTAAAGCCTTGGATGGCAGGATACAGTTTGCTGTTCTAATTGTTTAGTATCTGATCTCACAGACAACTGATACAATAATCAATTTTTCATAAAATCTTAATATATAAAGCCAACGATGGTAAGGATATATTTGGTTTCAAGTGACATGAGATTCAGTTCAGTTGGGCCTGGTGGCTCACATCTGTAACCTCAGCACTTTAGGAGGCCTAGATGGGCGGATCGCTTGAGCTCAGGAGTTTGAGACCAGCCTGGCAACATGGTGAAACACCATCTCTACAAAAAAGTACAAAAATTAGCCAGGCATGGTGGCATGAGCACCTGTAGTCCCAGCCACTGAGGGTCGGTGGGGGGAGCTGAGATGGGAGGATCCTGGGAGGTTGAGGTTGGAGTGCCCTTGCACTCCAGCCTGCATGACAGAATGAGAACCTGTCTAAAAAAAAAAAGAAAGAAAGAAAAGGAAAAAAGAAATTATGCCCGAACTGGTTGCGACCAGCAAGGAGATTTGTGGGCCCACAGACGTGAAAGTACACAGATGCCTGCCTCAGGGGCTGATGCAGGACAGAAACATAAAACAGCCACTCCTCATACTGGAGCTGCCTAGCTGGAAAGGGACAGGTTGAGATTGCTCTCAGGTGGCCTAACTGCAAAAGCCGCATGTTAACCACCACTCAGAACACGTGCTAGGGTCTGGAGGACGGAGGCAAGTCTGGAAACAGCTGCCTGTCCACCATGACTGCCTGCAATTTGCTAAAACCACCTGCAGTTTGCTAAGCGCTGATGGGGTGGCCAGGCTTAGCTCAGATAGCTCAGCTACTGCAGACCTAGTCGAAAGTACTTTTGTGATCAAGTGCTCCCATTTTTTCTAAGAAAAACGGAATGAATTACTTTTTTTTTTTCTGTTCTCTCCCCTTTCCCTCCTTCCCGTTTCCTATTCAATCCTTCAAAAATGCAAATATAACCGTTCACCTCGTGCTAACTAGACATTCCCTTCAGGGCAATTTCTTCGAAGTGCTCCAAGACAGATCTTTCCTTGAGAGCTGACAGTCGATTTGCTGACAGTTGATTTGCAGACCAAAGCATACTCGCCATGGAACTTTTACCTCCATGGGGTGGCCTTGGAACTTCTGCCCTGCAAGCTGGAAGTGACTTTCATCTTCCAGGAGGATATGTCGAAACCACACTCCCCTGGCCACTTTTACAACTTATTTCTGCTCGAGAAAGCAGCAATCAATCATCTGATAGAAAAGACACGGGGCCACAGGGGAACACCTGCCTTGTACACTTCCTCACCCCCCACCTTATAAAAGTGTCCATGTTCTGTTCCAAAGGTGAAGCAGCACATTTAACAGCAGGACCCAAGCTACCTTTGGAATACATTCACTTTTCTTGTACCAGACTTTGCTATTGTTCTTTGGACTCTACAGGCGGTGAGCAACTAAGCTGCTTTTCAGTTATGCTTTGGAACCATGTTGTTTAGCACTTAGAAAATAGAGGTGGGTCTGGGCGCAGTGGCTCATGCCTGTAATCCCAGCATTTTGGGAGGCCGAGGCAGGTGGGCCACTTGAGGTCAGGAATTCAAGACCAACCTGGCCAACTTGGTGAAACCCTGTCTCTACTAAAAATAGAAAAAATGAGCCCAGCATGGTGGCACATCCTGTAATCCCAGTTACCTGGGAGGCTGAGACATGAGAATTGCTTGAATCCGGGAAGCGGAGGTTGCAGTGAGCCGAGATCACACCACTGCACTCCAGCCTGGGCCACAGAGTGAGACTCCGTCTCAAAAAAAA
>NW_012116599.1:11027963-11028310 GCF_000951035.1 Colobus angolensis palliatus
AAAGAAAGAAAGAAAGAAAGAAAAGAAAATAGAGGATGCCTGATAAAATGTACCTTCTCTAGTGTGCAGCACAGTAAACCCAGCACCCCAGAGATGTCCTGCCTGGCTCCCTGGAACCTATCTGTGCATATGATGAGATGTTACCGCTGTAATTAGCTTAGGTTACATGGCACAATTAACCTTAAAATAGGGAGATATTGGCCGGGCACGGTGGCTCAAGCCTGTAATCCCAGCACTTTGGGAGGCCGAGAAAGGCAGATCATGAGGTCAGGAGATCGAGACCATCCTGGCTAGCATGGTGAAAACCCATCTCTACTAAAAAAATACAAAAAACTAGCTGGACGTGG
>NW_012116599.1:11034510-11036302 GCF_000951035.1 Colobus angolensis palliatus
CACACTGCAGCCTTGACCTCCTGGGCTCAAGCGATCCTCTTGCCTTAGCCTCCTGAGTAGCTAGGACTATAGGCATGTGATACCACACCCTGCCATGAGTAGATTTTAAATCTTATTGAAAAGTATGAAACCTGAGCAACATGGAAAAACCCCATCTCTACCGAAAATACAAAGATCAGCTGGGCCTGGAGGGCACGCCTATAGTCCCAGCTCCTTGGGAGGCTGAGGTGGGAGGATCGATCGCTTGAGCCTGGAAGGCAGAGGTTGCAGTGAGCCAAGATGGCGCCACTGCACTCCAGCCTGAGTGACAGAGTGAGACCCTGTTTCAAAAAAATAAATAAATAAAAATAAAGTTATTTTCCTGCAATGTTGAGTTGAAACATAACTCACTTGTTTTTTTTATTATTATTTTTTACAATAATGAATGTATTTAATGTTGTTAAGTCCATGGACAGCAGAGCTAAAAGAGCACTCTAACATGGCCTCTGGGGCCCCAGGAGTCACAGGCACCCTGCCTGGACACTGTCGTGGGGCCTGAATGAAGTTCACTGCTGCCGGTGCCCAAAAGCGCTTGCTCCAGCTCCTGCACCCGCTCACCTGTGTGCTCCCTTTCCTGAGGGGTGGAATGCGGTGGATCTGAGAGAGTGAAGTCTGATCCCGCCCACACTGAAACAGCTGGCTGGTTCCAGCACTCCTGCACTCCAGTTCCCGCCTCGTTTGCTCATGTGCTCCCTCCCACGAGGAGTTGAGAGCAGTGGGCTGAGTAAATGAGGCACCCCTGTCACAAGTCCTGAGAAGGGGTCAAGGAAATAGCCTGCTTCACTATTGATCAGTGGTCTCCCTGTCAGGGGCAGATCCAGCCTTCTCTTCTCAAATTATCCTGGGTGATTAATACCCATGGGGTTTGTCTCTTGGATGATTCCCTCCACGGCTGGGCCTCACCCACTGCCTTCTCGTCAGTGTCGTTGACTCTGCACACAGGTTACTATTGCTCACCCACCACAGGTGCCTCTGACTCTTCTAGAACCACCTGGGTTCCCCGTGAGTAGCCCGGGGGCATTGCTGACCAACTGTGGACCAGAAGGCTCCCTTAGGGCACCTGCTACGTGGCGGGGCTAACTGTGGCTGCCCCCAAGACCTGTGGGGTCAGGCCCTTCCCTCTGATGTTGGGGTTGGGACCTTGCAGCGGAGTCACAGAGAGAAGCTTCGTGTTCCCTCCACCCTAGAATCCTCCACCAAGGTAAGTAACTTGGCACAGAGGAAACCAGATGCACAAAAATTGAAAGGCTAAACCATAACTCAGCTAAAATGCCCAAGGGTTGAAATTGCCAAAGGCTGTGCAAAATTCAAGGAAAATAAAGATACAAAAGTGAAATAATAAAGGAATGAGATAGCCAGGAAAAGATAAACCAACTTAAACAGGACAGCCAGGAGGAGCCAGGTAACTCAGAATGGTAGGTGTGCTAGATTGAACAATGTGTGTCTAAAGTCACACATAAACACAACAATTTCCACCTATGTGTTTTAAAATTAAAAAACAAGAAGTAGCTGGGCACAGTGGCTCACACCTGTAATCCCAGCACTTTGGGAGGCCCAGGTGGGAGGATGGTTTGAACCTGGGGGTTCAAGACCAGCCTAGGAGACCCATCGCTACAAAAATTTAAAAGATTAGCCCTGTGTGGTGGTGCACACCTGTGGTTCCAGCTATCAGGGAAGCTGAGGCAGGAGGATCACTTGAGCCCAGGAAGTCGAGGCTGCAGTGAGTCATGTTTGCACCACTGCACTCCAGCCT
>NW_012116599.1:11041072-11042330 GCF_000951035.1 Colobus angolensis palliatus
TTCTGCATTCCCTTTGAAGCTGCTTGGTGTTTCGTCTGAACCAATCATAGAGTATTTAACCAGCCCCTGTGGCTGGACAGTGCTAGATCGATCCTCGTTAATGTAACATCACTCCCGTCCCCTTCTACATTTCCCTGCATTTCCAGAGCCCCTTTCCAGTATGTCCTAGGCTGAATTCTGCCCATGAAGGAAGCAGAAGCCATTGCTCTCCAGCAGCTGCTATGGGTAGGCAGCAAAACCCATGGCAGACTCCTTTCCCCGGCTTCTAGTCATCACCCTGCATGACCCCCACTGCAGTGCTATAAGCAGCTGAGATCTGGCCAGGTGCGGTGGCTCACACCTGTAATCCCAGCATTTTGGGAGGCCGAGGCTGGTGGATCACTTGAGGTCAGGAGTTCAAGACCAGCCTGAGATCCTTGGTGACAGCTTCCGGCAGCTCCAGGTGTCCCCCTGGGCATCATGTGCTTTGGCCCTGCTGGCACCGAGGATCACTGGTGATGACTTCCTGCCATCCCCTAACTTCTAGAACTTTCCTGGCCTTTCCTCTCCCAGCCCTTCCAATGCTTCTCTTTGTACTCAAAATACCTAGAGTCGGCTTCTGTCTTCTTGATTGAATCCTGACTGCTACAAACAATACCTTTGCATATCCTTGCACATGCCAGGAACACATGCCAGTCTATCTGTAGTACAAATTACTAGAAGTCAAATTTCCAGCTCAGTTTCAAGGTTGATGGTGTATTAGTTTGCTAGGGCTGCCATAACAGAGAACCACAGACTGGGTGGCTTAAACAATAGAAAATTTATTTCCTCATAGTCTGAGGCTGAAGTCTGAGATTAAGATGTTGGCAGAGTTAGTTTCACTCTATGGGTGTATGTGTCCAAATTTCCTCTTCTTATAAAAACATCTGTCATATTGGATTAGGACCCCACCCCAACAGTCTCATTTTTACTTAATTCCCTCTTTAAAGACCCTGTCTCCAAATACAGTCACATTCTGCGGTACTGGAGGTTAGGACTTCAGCTTGTGAATTTTGGGGAGATGCAACTCAGTCCATAACAGATAACTGGCTATTCCCAACTCACCCTCACTAGAAATTGTCCCAAACAGCAGGTACATGAAATGTGTCAGCAAACCTGGTGATCATCACCAGTCTAATAGGTAAGAAAATGCACATAGTGTTGTTTTAATTTGCATTTCTCCTACTCTTAGTGACGTTAACATCTTTTCGTGTGTTTGAGTCATTCATATTTCCTTTCT
>NW_012116599.1:11043770-11045154 GCF_000951035.1 Colobus angolensis palliatus
GCGACAGAGCAAGACTCTGTCTCAGAAAAATAAATAAATAAATAAATAAAAATTAAATTAAAAAAGCTCTTTCCAACTTTGAGTTATAAAATAAATTTTCCATATTTTCTTCTAGTGCTGTCATATTTCACTTTTTATGTTAACATATTTGATCCACCTGAAATTTATCTATGTATTTATTTTTTGAGACAGAGTCTCGCTCTGTCATCCAGGCTGGAGTGCAGTGGTGCCATCTCGGCTCACTGCAACCTTCGCCTCCCAGGTTCAAGTGATTCTCCTGCCTCGGCCTCCTAAGTAGCTGGGATTAGAGGCATGTGGCCACCACTCCCAGCTGATTTTTATATTTTCAGTAGAGATGGGGTTTCACCATGCTGGCCAGGCTGGTCTCAAACTCCTGACCTTATGTGATCCACCCCCTCAAAGTGCTGGGATTGCAGGCCTGAGCCACCGCGCCTAGCTCCATGGCCTTTCAAATGGGCTCAAGTCTTTCACATGTTGAAAACAAACAAAAATGAGAAACTCCTTCAACCCCATGAACCTCTTCAGCTGTGAACTCTCATCCCACAGCCACGTTCCCTGAGAGAATTGTAGTCTCTGCATTCTCTGCAGTCCTGTTCCCCAGTCACTCCTCAAGGCCCTGCACCCCACTCATCTAGAGTCAGAAGGAGTGAAGAGCTCTTGGTTTTGCTTGGTGTCTGGTCTGTCCTCCCAGCTCTGAACGACCACATCCTCCGCCAACATCAAGCAGGACTTCAGCTGGACAGGATTTGGCTCGTGACAGCCATTTTCACATGGTTCCCAGAAGGGAAGCCAAAGCGTAGGAGGTCTCAGAGGTGGCAGCCTTCAGCCTCCTGCAAGAGGGAGTGAGAGGAGCCGCTGGTCTTCTCTTCCACAAGTGACCAGTCAGGAGTCTGAGTCCCCCTACAGATGCTGCACAAAACGACAGAGCTTGCTCCAAAAGCCTGAACATCACTGGGGTCTGGGACTGTAAGGGGGTACCGGGGGGCTCATGAGAGGGCATGTCTTCCTGCCCATCCTCAAGCCAGGCCCTAGAGCCAGCCACCTGCCTCAGCAATTTCCCCATTGCCAGTTCGAGGCCAGGTGAGACTTGTAAGATCATTCACAAAGCAGGATGTTCAGTCAGAGCTGAGGGGCACCAGCTTGAGGGGCAGGAGGCTAAAGTCAGGAGTTGTGTACAAAGCAATTCACACCCTGCCTCTCCCCAGAGAGATCTGGCCTTTGTCCGTTTGTCCTGGCTCCTGGAAGACCACACCTGATGGTTTATGCTAACCCTAATGAGGTGACTCATGACGGGCCCCTTAGGGCAAGAGATGTCAGAGCAACCCCCAGAGCGAGGAAACAAGCTAGAGACCCAGTTCAACTT
>NW_012116599.1:11049489-11050020 GCF_000951035.1 Colobus angolensis palliatus
GGCCACTGCACTCCAGCCTGGGCAACAGAGCGAGACTCCGTCTCAAAAAAAACAAAAAAGAACTAGGGGTATAGTGTCTTTGTCTTCAGCTGGGGAGCAGAGCCCACAGGCCTGCTGAGCCCCCAGCCTCCAGTTCCCCGGCCAGGCCTTCCAGTTTCACTGCTTCCTCAGAGCCTGTGGGAACATTGCTGCCTCCAGCCTTTGCATTATCCTCTGTTAACCTGCAAGTGGTCTTAACCTGGGGTCCCCGAATGCCCACCGGGTCCACAGAGAGCATTCAGGGGACTCATATGCTTGGATGGGAATAAATCGACATCTTTGTTTTCACCAACCCTTAACTTTTCTTCAAAATGTGTTAAGGTAGGCAAAAACCACAATAGTATTAGCAGTTCTGTGACGTTGTCACTATAGCAGAGTGCAACCAGAGAAACACAGCCAGCAGGAGGTACGGCCCACGCTCCTGATTCGTGGTGATTGTGTTCTATAAAATCACCACAAACCCCTGGATTAGTAAATATTGAAACCTTGCTC
>NW_012116599.1:11050740-11055795 GCF_000951035.1 Colobus angolensis palliatus
AAAGACACCTAAGTTAATATGCAGTTGATTCATTAATTTTTCTTTTTTTTTAGATACAGTTTTACTCTTGTTGCCCAGGTTGGAGTACAATGACACAATCTCAGCTCACTGCAACCACTGCCTCCCAGGTTCAAGCCATTCTCCTGCCTCAGCCTCCCGAGTAGCTGGGATTACAGGCAAGTGCCACCATGCCCAGCTAATTTTTTGTAGTTTTTAGTAGAGATGGGGTTTCACCATGTTGGCCAGGCTGGTCTAACTCCTCACCTCAGGTGATCCTCCTGCCTCAGCTTCCTAAAGTGCTGGAATTACAGGCGTGAGTCACCACCCCCAGCCTGATTCATTAATATTGAACTCACGGCACCATAACTCACACCTGAATGAAGCTTCTCTAACGCACGGATTTTCTCCCTATAGCACATCACAGGCTTCTTGCTCTTAGGAGCACCAGAAAGCTCATCAGCAGTTCATGTGGGGGCCACATGAAACAGGAAAACCAGCAATAAAAAGCACAAAATACAAAATAAGTAGCACTAAATAGACCATCAAAAGGACACGTGTTTACAGTGTGAGAACTGAAACAAGAAGGCAGGCTCGGCCGGGCGCGGTGGCTCATGCCTGTAACCCCAGCACTTTGGGAGGCCAAGGCGGGTGGATCACAACGTCAGGAGTTCCAAACCAGCCTGGCCAAGATGGTGAAACTCCGTCTCCACTAAAAATACAAAAATTAGCTGGGTGTGGTGGCGCGTGCCTATAATCCCAGCTACTCAGGTGGCTGAGGCAGGGAGAATCGCTTGAGCCAGGGAGGCGGAGGTTGCAGTGAGTAGAGATCCCGCCATTGCACTCCAGCCTGAGCAACAGAGCGAGACTCCATCTCAACAACAACAAAAAAAGAATGGCATGGACACACATGGAGTAGTTTTAAGGAGCAGAGAGTTTAACAGGCAAGAAGGAAGGGAGAAGACAGAAGGAAAAAGCTCCCCCATATAGAGACAGAGGGAGGGGGGCTCCAAAGTCCAAAGAGGGAACCCCAAGTGCGGTGGATACCAGCCGGGTATATGTAGAGGGTGGAGGAGGCAGTGTTTGATTTGCATAGGAGTCAGGGGATTGGTTTGACCAGGCATGTCATTCACGCAGCCCGTGAAAAAGCTGGCCCTCCCACCCTAGCCTTTTAGTATGCGAATGCAGGGCGCCATGATGTTCTACACACATGGGGATATGTGGGGGTACCCATGTTGCCAGGAACATGTGGGGCAAGGACAAGAAGGTCACAGGAATCGCCATGTTTGGGTGGACCCAGTTTAAATGGCCTTCATTTGCATATCAAAGGTTGCCGGCCTGGATCTGAGAGCTGCTTTAAAAAGGAAAACTTCCCAGGGACCCCTTTTCCTTTCCTATCTGCCTGCAATCATTTCTTAATAACTCCTACAGCACTGTCATACCACATTACAGTTGTAGTAATGAAGAAAGAGACATATGATAAATATGTATTATCCAGTTTCATTTTTGGCAATGAACATGACAGTCCACGAAAGTCATCGTATTTTTTATGCTGAAAAATTATTGTGAATGGAAGAATGAAACCAGCAAAACAAAAAGGATCCCTTCTGAAGATGCATTTAAAGATGCAGGGTTTTTTTGTTTAAGGAAAGCTCAATTCAAAAAGAGCTGGGGCCGGGTGTGGGGGCTCGTGCCTGTAATCACAACATTCTGGGGTGCCAAAAGGTGGGAGGATTGCTTGAGGCCAGGAGTTCAAGACCAACCTGGGCAACATAGCAAGACCCTATCTCTGTAAAAGAGAGAGACAGCTGGAGCACTTGATTTTTGCCAAGCACGTCCACGTGAAGTGACCACCAGACAGGCTTTGTGTGAGCAATAAAGCTTTTTAATCACTGGGGTGCAGGCGGACTGAGTCCAAAAAAGGAGTCAGCGAAGGGAGATAGGAGAGGGGCAGCTTTATAGGGTTTGGGTAGGCAGTGGAAAGTTACAGTTAAAGGTGGTTATCTATTGTTAGCAGGGGAGGGGGTCACAAGGTGCATGGTGGAGGATCATGGGACTCATTGTTCAGGAGAAGAATGTCACAGGGTCGATTGATCAGTTAGGGCAGGACAGGAACAAGTCATAATGGTAGAATGTCATAAGGTGGGTTAATTAGTTAAGGCAGGAACTGGCTATTTCACTTCTTTGTGGTTTTTCGTCTGCTCCAGACTTTCTGGCTCCTGCAGCCCATCTGGATGTATATGTGCAGGTCACAGCGGTTATAATGGCTAAGTGTCAGGCCTCTGAGCCCAAGCTAAGCCATCATATCCCATGTGACCTGCACGTATACATCCAGATGGTCTGAAGCAACTGAAGATCCACAAAAGATGACATTCCACCATTGTGATCTGTTCCTGCCCCACCCTAACTGATCAATTGACCCTATGACAATACACCCTCCCCACCCTTGCAATAATGTACTTTGTGATATTCCCCCACCCTTAATAGGGTACTTTGTGATATTCTCCCGCACTTGAGAATGTACTTTGTGAGATCCACTCCCTGCCCACAAAAAAACTGCTCCTAACTCCACCACCTATCCCAAACCTATAAAAACTAATGATAATCCCATAACCCTTTACTGACTCCTTTTTCAGACTCAGTCTGCCTGCACCCAGGTGAAATAAACAGCCTTGTTGCTCACACAAAGCCTGTTGGTGGACTCTCTTCACATGGCCACACGTGACATTTGGTGTCGAAACCCAGGACAGGGGGACTTCTTCGAGAGACCAGTCCCCTGTCCTCGCCCTCACTCCGTGAGGAGATCCACCTTCCACCTCAGGTCCTCAGACCAACCAGCCCAAGGAACATGTCACTAATTTTAAATTGGGTAAGCAGCCTCTTTTTACTCTCTTCTCCAACCTCTCTCACTATCACTCAACATCCTTCTCCTTTCAATTTTGGCAACACCCTTCAATCTCTCCCTTCCTTTAATTTTAGTTCCTTTCCCTTTCTGATAGAAACAGAGGAGACGCGTTTTATCTGTGAACCCAAAACTCTGGCTCTGGTCACGGACTCAGGAAGACAGTCTTCCCTTGGTGTTTAATCATTGTGGGGATGCCTGCCTGATTATTCACCTACATTTCAGAGATGTCTGATCACCTCGGGGATGCCTGCCTTGATCCTTCACTTTGGTGGCAAGCACCACCTCCCCAGGGGGGCAAGTACCCCCCACCCCTTCTCTCTGTGTCTCTACCCTCTCTTTTCTCTGGGTTTGCCTCCTTCACTATAGGCAAAATTCCACCCTCCGTTCTTCCTTCTTCTCCCTTAGCCTGTGTTCTCAAGGACTTAAAACCTCTTCAACTCACACCTGACCTAAAACCTAAATGCCTTATTTTCTTCTGCAATACTGCTAGGCCCCAATACAAACTTGACAATGGTTCCAAATAGCCAGAAAACAGCACTTTCAATTTCTCCATCCTACAAGATCTAGATAATTCTTGTCGTAAAATGGGCAAATGGTCTGAGATGCCTGATATCCAGGCATTCTTTTACACATTGGTCCCTTCCTAATCTCTGCTCCCAATGCAACTCATCCCAAATCTTTCTTCTTTCTCTCCTGTCTGTTACTTCAGTCTCCACCCCAACCTCTAAGTCCTTTAAATCCTCTTTTCTACAGATGCATCTGACCTCTCCACTCCTCCCCAGGCTGCTCCTCACCAGGCCAAGCCAGGTCCCAATTTTTCCTCAGCCTCTGCTCCCCAACACTATAATCCTTCTGTCACCTCCCCTCCTCACATCCGGTCTGGCTTACAGTTTCATTCCATGACTAGCTCTCCCCTATCTGCCCAACAATTTCCTCTTAAAGAGGTGGCTGGAGCTGAAGCCATAGTCAAGGTTAATACTCCTTTTTCTTTATCCAACCTCTCCCAAATCAGTTAGCATTTAGGCTCTTTTTCATCAAATGTAAAAACCCAGCCCAGTTCATGGCCCATTTGGCAACAACCCTTAGATGCTTTACTGCCCTAGACCCAGAGGGGCCAGAAGGCAGTCTTATTCTCAATATGCATTTTGAAAATAAGTGGATTGGGTACAGTCCACTCTCGACTTTAGAAAAAGTTCCAAAAATTAGATTCTAGCCCTCAAATCCCACAACAGGACTTAATTAACCTCACCTTCAAGGTGTACAATAGAAAAGAGTTGCAGTTACTTGCCTCTGCTGTGAGAGAAACCCCAGCCACATCTCCAGCACACAAGAACTTCAAACGTCTAAACCGCAGCAGCCAGGCCCTCCTCCAGGACCTCTTCCCTCAGGACCTTGCTTCAAGTGCTGGAAATCTGTCCACTGGGCCAAGGAATGCCAGCAGCCTGGGATTCCTCCTAAGCCGTGTCCCATCTGTGCAGGATCCCACTGGAAATCGGACTGTCCAACTCGCCCGGCAGCCACTCCCAGAGGCCCTAGAACTCTAGCCCAAAGCTCTCTGACTGACTCCTTCCCAGATCTTCTCGGCTTAGCAGCTGAAGACTGATGCTGCCTGATTGCCTTGGAAGCCTCTTGGACCATCACAGACTCTTTGGGTAACTCTTACAATGGAAGGTATGTCCGTCCCCTTCTTAATCAATACAGAGACTACCCACTCCACGTTACCTTCTTTTCAAGGCACTGTTTCCCTTGCCTCTGTAACTGTTGTGGGTATTGACGGCCAAGCTTCACAACCCTTTAAAACTCCCCTACTCTGGTGCCAACTTGGACAACATTCTTTTATGCACTCTTTTTTAGTTATCCCCACCTGTCCAGCTCCCTTATTAGGTCAAGACATTTTAACCAAATAATCTGCTTCCTTGACTATTCCTGGGCTATAGTCACACCTCATTGCCACCCTTTTCCCCAGTTCTAAGCCTCCTTCACATCCTCTCCTTGTATCTCCCAACCTTAATCCACAAGTATGGGACACCTCTACTCCCTCCTTGGTGACCAATCATGCATCCCTTACCATCCCATTAAAACCCAATCACCCTTCCCACGCTCAACACCAATATCCCATCCCACAGCACACTTTATTTTTTATTTTTTTATTT
>NW_012116599.1:11056230-11058067 GCF_000951035.1 Colobus angolensis palliatus
AGCAAGGGTGGTCTCGATCTCCTGACCTCGTGATCCGCCCGTCTCGGCCTCCCAAAGTGCTGGGATTACAGGCTTGAGCCACCGCGCCCGGCAGCACACTTTAAAAGGATTAAAGCCTGTTATCTCTTGCCTGTTACAGCATGGTCTTTTAAAGCCTATAAACTCTCCTTACAATTCCCCTATCCTACCTATCCAAAAACCAGACAAGTCTTACAGGCCGGTCCAAGGTCTTCGCCTTAACAACTAAATTGTCTTGCTTATCCACCCTGTGATGCCAAACCCATATACTCTCCTATCCTCAATACCTCCCTCCACAACCCATTATTCTGTTCTGGATCTCAAACATGCTTTCTTTATTATTCCTTTACACCCTTCATTCCAGCTTCTGTTAGCTTTCACTTGGACTGACCCTGACACCCATCAGTCTCAGCAATTTACCTGGGCTATACTGCCGCAAGGCTTCAGGGACAGCCCCCCTTACTTCAGTCAAGCCCTTTATCATGATTTGTTTTCTTTCTGTCCATCTGTTTCTCACCTTATTCAATATTTTGATGACCTTCTACTTTATAGCCCTCCTACAAATCTTCCCAACAGGACACCCTCCTGCTCCTCCAACATCCATTCTCAAAAGGATATCACGTATCCCCGTCCAAAGCCCAAATTTCTTCCTCATCCATTACCTATCTTGGCATAATTCTTCATAAAAACACCGATGCTCTCCCTGCTGATCATGTCCGGCTAATCTCCTAAATCCCAACCCCTTCTACAAAACAAGAACTCCTTTCCTTCCTAGGCACAGTTAGGTACTTTCGCCTTTGGATACCTGATTTTGCCATCCTGACTAAATCATTATATAAACTCACAAAAGGAAACCTAGCTGACCCCATAAATCCTAAATCCTTTCCCCACTCCCCTTTCCATTCCTTAAAAAACAGCCCTGGCCAGGCGTGGTGGCTCACGCCTGTAATCCCAGCACTTTGGGAGGCTGAGGCAGGTGGATCATGAGGTCAGGAGTTCAAGACCAGCCTGGCCAAGATGGTGAAACCCTGTCTCTACTAAAAATACAAAATTTAGCTAGGCATGGTGGTGCACGCCTGTAGTCCCAGCTACTTGAGAAGCTGAGGCAGGAGAATTACTTGAACCTGGGAGGTAGAGGCTGCGGTGAGCCAAGATCAAGCCACTGCACTGTACTCCAGCCTGGGTGACAAGAGTGAAACTCCGTCTCAAAAAAAAAAAAAAAAAAAACCAGCCCTAAAACTGTTTTCACCCTAGCTCTCCCTAACTCATCCCAACCCTTTTCATTACACACAGCCGAAGTACAGTGCTGTACGGTGAGAATTCTTACACAAGCAACTTGACCCTACTGTTTTAGTCTAGCCCTCATGTCTGTGTGCAGTGGCTAATACTTTTAGAGGCCCTCAAAATCACAAGCTATGCTCCACTTACTCTCTACAGTTCCCATAACTTTCAAAATCTATTTTCCTCCTCACACATGATGCATGTACTTTCTGCCCCCCAGCTCCTTCAACTGTATTCACTATTTGTTGAGTCTCCCACAATTACCATTGTTCCTGGCGTGGACTTCAATCAGGCCTCCCGTTGATACCACACCTGACCCCCATGACTGTATCTCTCTGATCCACATGACATTGACTTCATTTCCCCATATTTCCTTCTTTCCTGTTCCTCACCCTGATCACACTTGGTTTATTGATGGCAGTTCCACCAGGCCTAATCACCACTCACCAGCAAAGGCAGGCTATGCTACAGTATCTCCCACATCTATCATTGAGGCTACCACTCTGCCCCCCTCCACTACCTCTCAGCAAGCTAAACT
>NW_012116599.1:11058357-11060586 GCF_000951035.1 Colobus angolensis palliatus
CTTTACTTCCAAAGGAAGCTGGAGTCATTCACTGCAAGGGCCATCAAAAGGCATCAGATCCCATCGCTCAGGGCAATGCTTATGCTGATAAGGTAGCTAAAGAAGCAGCTAGTGTTCCAACTTCTGTCCCACACGGCCAGTTTTTCTCCTTCTCATCAGTCACTCCCATCTACTCTCCCACTGAAACTTCCACCTATCAATCTCTTCCCACATAAGGCAAATGGCTCTTGGACCAAGGGAAAGATCTCCTCTCAGCCTCACAGGCCCATTCTATTCTGTCATCATTTCATAACCTCTTCCATGTAGGTTACAAACCACTAGCCCGCCTCTTAGAACCTCTCATTTCCTTTCCATCATGGAAATCTATCCTCAAGGAAATCACTTCTCAGCGTTCCATCTGCTATTCTACTACTACCAGGGATTGTTCAGCCCCCCTCCCTTCCCTACACATCAAGCTCAAGGATTTGAGCAGTAATAACCCTTATGAGCCTAATACATCCCTTCACTCTATTAGGTCTATTCACCCTTACCCTACTTTTTGTAACAGGGCTTTACACAGTCACCCTCACTACTTGGACTGTGCCCCCAAAATTTGTCATCCCTACTATATTCTGTCTAGTCATACTCCTATTCACCATTTTCAACTACTTGTAAATGCCCTGCCCCTGTTTACACTGCTGGTTTACACTTTTCCTCCAAACCATTGGAGTGGATATCTCCTGGTACTATCCCCAATCCACCACTCTTGGCTCCCTTTTGGAGTGGATAGATGATCTTTGCTGACAGGGCACCACCCTCCAATACTTTCACCCTGATGAAGTCATATTCTTTACTTTTATATTCACTCTTATTCTCCACCCTCTACCACCCCCCACTGCTATCTCAACCACACTATCAACCTCACTCACTCTCTCCTAGCTGTTTCTAATCCTTCTTTGCAAACAATTGCTGGCTTTGTATTTCTCTTTCCTCCAAAATTGCCAAGGCCTCGACTTACTCACTGTCAAAAAAAAAAGAGGGGGACTCTGTATATTTTTTAATGAAGTGTGTTGTTTTTACCTAAATCAATCTGGCCTAGTATATGAGAACATAAAAAAACTCAAGGATAGAGCCCAAAAACTCTCCAACCAAGCAAATAATTATGCCGAACCCCCTTTGGCACTCTCTAATTGGATGTCTTGGGACCTCCCAATTCTTAGTCCTTTAATACCTGTTTTTCTTCTTCTCTTATGTGGATCTTGTGTCTTCCAGTTAGTTTCTCAATTCATACAAAACTGCATCCAGGCCATCACCAATCATTCTATACAACAAATGCTCTAACAAGCCCACAATATCACCCCTCACCCCAAAATCGTTCATCAGTTTAATCTCTCCCACTGTAGGTTCCCACGCCGCTCCTAATCCTGCTTGAAGCAGCCCTGAGAAACATCGCCCATTATCTCTCCATACCACTGCCAAAAATTTTTGCCACCCCAACAGTTCACCACCATTTTGTTTTGTCTTTCTTATTAATATAAGAAGACAGGAATGTCAGGCCTCTGAGCCTAAGCTAAGCCATCATATCCTCTGTGACCTGCACGTATACATCCAAATGGTCTGAAGCAACTGAAGATCCACAAAAGATGACATTCCACCACTGTGATCTGCTCCTGTCCCACCCTAACTGATCAATTGACCTTATGACAATACACCCTCCCCGCCCTGGCGATAATGTGCTTTGTGATATTCCCCCACCCTTAGGAAGGTACTTTGTGATATTCTCCCCTCTCTTGAGAATGTACTTTGTGAGATCCAGCCCCTGCCCACAAAACATTGCTCCTAACTCCACCGCGTATCCCAAACCTATAAGAACTCATGAAAATCCCACCACCCTTTGCTGACTCCTTTTTCAGATTCAGCCCACCCAGGCTGAATCTGTACCCAGGTAAAATACACAGCCTTGTTGCTCACACAAAGCCTGTTGGTGGACTCTCTCCACATGGACATGCGTGACACTGAGCTTTGGCTCAGAGGCCTGACATTCCTGTCTTTTTATTTATAAAATATACAGTTATAAGAAAAGATAAAGAAAATGTAAGTTTCTTCTGGGATTATTGGCATGGGGCGATGTTTCTCAGGACTGCTTCAAGCATTACCAGGACTGCGCGGACGCCTTAAAGAAAATGTAAGGGACCGGGCGCGGTGGCTCAAGCCTGTAATCCCAGCACTTTGGGAGGCCGAGACGGGTGG
>NW_012116599.1:11069156-11070412 GCF_000951035.1 Colobus angolensis palliatus
CCTCCCAAAGTGCTGGGATTACAGGCTTGAGCCACCGCGCCTGGCCGAATTATTTCTTTATAGATTCCAGATATTAGACCTTTGTTGAGTGCATGGTTTGCAAATATTTTCTCCCATTCTGTACGTTGTCTGTTTACTGACAACCACTTTTCTGATTTCTATGACCAGTGATTGTTAATTCTAGCTTCTGTCACTCTACATAAGATTTTTGAGTAATCCACGTTGTTGAGTGAATAAGTAGGTTTTTAAAAATTGTTAAGTAGGCTGGGTGCAGGGGCTCATGTCTGTAATTCCAGCACTTTGGAAGGCCAAAGTGGGAGGATCGCTTGAGCACCAGGAGTTTGAAACTAGCCTGGGCAACATAGGGAGACTCTGTCTCTAAAAAAATTCTAAAAATAGCCCAGTGTGGTGGCATGCACCTGTGTTCCCGGCTACTTGGGAGGCTGAGGTGAGAGTATTGCTTGAGCCCAGGAGGTAGATGCTGCAGTGAGCTGATATCACACCACTGCACTCCAGTCTTGGCAACAGAGGGAGACCCTGTCTCAAAAAAAAAAAAAAAAACAAAAAAAAAACGTGCTAGGTGGTATTCCATTGCCTTAATACTTAATATACTACAGCTTGTTTATCCATTCTCCTCTTGACGGACATTTGAGTTCTTTCCGGTTTTGGGCTATTATGAATAAAGCTGCTACAAACATTGTTATACAAGTCTTTTTGTGGACATATGTTTTCATTTCTCTTGAGAAAATAGGAGTGGAATTGAGTCACAAGAGTAGGTATACATTTAACTTTATACTCTTATAAACTGTCAGAGTTGGCGTGTGTTTAACTTTATAACAAATGGTCAAACACTTTTCCAAAATGGCTGTGCTGCTACAGTAGGTGGCTAGTCAAGTATGAGCAGGCCAGGAGGAGGCTCCCCCCACACACACTAGGAGTGTTGGGCGACCATCAGGTGATGGTCAGGTGGTTGTTAACTGTGTCTCTAAAGTAATAATTGATCACAGCCAGTGTAGGGAAAGGCAGTCTCTTAATAGAAAACACCTGAAATTGGTGGTCGGCAGCTTTCCAATAAGACCCGAGGAGTGGGGAGAAATAACTCAAGGCCGCGGAAGTATATGCCAATGTGCAAAACCCCAAGTCAAGAGGTCAAGCTGTGCACGAGGTCTCTCGAGTCGCCCGCTTGGCCCTCTTCCAAGTGAACTTTCCTTCCTTTCCTTACTGCTCTAAAGCTTTTTTTTTTTTTTTTTTTTTTT
>NW_012116599.1:11071862-11072674 GCF_000951035.1 Colobus angolensis palliatus
TGCCATTTTTTATTCTAACAGTAACATGAGAGTTCTCGTTGTTTACACCCTTGTCAACATTCGGCATTGTCAGTGTTGCTGATTTGAGCTATTTGGTGGGTGCATATTGGTATCTCATTGTGGCTTTAATTTGTATTTCTCTGGTGACTAATGATGTTGAGTGCCTTTTTTTCTTTTTTGAGATGGAGTCTCACTCTGTCACTGAGGCTGGAGTGCAGTGGCAACATCTCAGCTCCCTGCAACCTCCACCTTCCTGGTTCAAGCAATTCCCCTGCCTCAGCCTCCCAAGTAGCTGGGATTACAGGCACACGCCACCACGCCCAGCTAATTTTTTTGTATTTTTAGTACAGACAGGGTTTCACCATGTTAGCCAGACCAGTCTCAAACTCCTGACCTCAGGCAATCTGCCCGCCTTGTCCTCCCAGAGTGCTGGGATTACAGGCATGCGCCACCAAACCCGGCTTATTTTGTATTTTTAGTAGAGATGGGGTTTTACCGTGTTGGTCAGGCTGATCTCGAACTACCAACCTCAGGTGATCTGCCCACCTAGGCCTCCCATTACAGGCATGAGCCACCGTGCCCAGTCTAATTTTTGTATTTTTAGTAGAAACAGGGTTTCACTATGTTGGCTGGGTTGGTCTCAAACTCCTGACCTCCTGGTCTGTCTGCCTTGGCCTCCCAAAGTGCTGAGATTACAGGTGTGAGCCACTGCACCTGGCCTCTTTTTTAATTGATTAATTAATTTTTTAAAAAGAGATGAGGTCTTGCTCTGTTGTGCAAGCTGGTCTTAAACTCCTGGGCTCAAGCAATCC
>NW_012116599.1:11074309-11074746 GCF_000951035.1 Colobus angolensis palliatus
TGGGATTACAGGCGTGAGCCAAGGTGCCCGGCCCTAGCTTGCTAATGTATTTAAAAAATTTTTATGTTTCATGAGCAATATTGGCCTTTTTTATTGTAATGTCCTTGTCATATTTTGGTATCAGCACTCATAAAACAAATTGGAAAAAGTTTTCTTCTGCTTTCTGAAATATAGTTTGTGTAAGATTAGTATTATTTCTTCTTTAAACATTTTATAGAATTTACTCATAAAGCCATCTGGGCCTGGAGTTTTCTCTGTGGAAAGTTTAAATGATTAATTCAATTTCATCAGTACATGTAGGATTATTCATATTTTCCGTTTCTTCTTGTGCCCAGACCAGCTCGGCTGGGGAGACCCTAACCTAGTGGCACTAGAGGAATTAAAGACACACACAGAGAAATATAGAGGTGTGAAGTGGGAAATCAGGGGTCTCACAG
>NW_012116599.1:11074796-11075757 GCF_000951035.1 Colobus angolensis palliatus
AGTCTTGCTCTTGTCCCCCAGGCTGGAGTGCAATGGAGCAATCTCGGTTCACTGCAACCTCCACCTCCCAGGTTCAAGCAATTCTCCTGCCTAAGCCTCCCAAGTAGCTGGGATTAACAGGTGCCTGCCACCACACCTGGCTAAGTTTTGTATTTTTAGTAGAAATGGGGTTTCATCATGTTGGCCAGGCTGGTCTTGAACTCCTGACCTTAGGCGACCTGCCCACCTCAGCCTCCCAAAGTGTTGCGATTACAGGCATGAGCCACTGTGCCTGGCCGTTAATTTTTTTTTTAGAGATGGGGTTTTGCTCTGTTGCCCAGGCTGCAGTGCAGTGGCACTAAGGGAGGAGACCACCCCTCATATTGTCTTATGCCCAATTTCTGCCTCCAAAGAAAGAAGAAGTAAAAACTAAAAGGCAGAAATGAAATCCACAGGCAGACAGCCGGCACCGCATCCTGGGCCTGGTAAAGATCTACCCCTGACCTAATTGGTTCTATTATCTATAGATTACAGACATTGTATAGAAATGCACTGTGAAAATCCCTATCTTGTTTTGTTCTGATCTAATTACCAGTGCATACAGCCCCCAGTCACATACCCCCTGCTTGCTCAGTCAATCACGACCCTCTCACATGCACCCCCTTAGAGTTGTGAGCCCTTAAAAAGGACAGGAATTGCTTATTCGAGGCGCTCGGCTCTTGAGAAAGAAATCTTGCTGATGCACCCGGCCGGGTATCTGAGTTTTGTCTGTGGCTTGTCCTGCTATAGCGCGATCATTGCTTACTGCAGCCTCAACCTGCTGGGCTCAAACAGTCCTCCCACCTCAGCCTCCAGAGTAACCTTGGGACTACAGGTGCATCACCACATCTGACTTTTTTTTTTTAATATAGATGAAGTCTTGCTCTTGTCCCCCAGGCTGGAGTGCAATGTTGCAATCTCGGTTCACTGCAACCTCTGCCTC
>NW_012116599.1:11077750-11078516 GCF_000951035.1 Colobus angolensis palliatus
GCCTAGATTAAGCCACTGCACTCCAGCCTGGGTGACAGAGCGAGACTCTGTCTACAAAGAAAAGTTGCTCTGGCCAGTTGAGCGAGACTCTGTCTACAAAGAAAAGTTGCTCTGGCCAGTTGTGGTGGCTCACACCTATAATCCCAGCACTTTGGGAGGCTGAGGCAGGAGATCACTTGAGCCCAGGCATTTGAGACCAGCCTGGGCAACATAGCAAGACCCTGTCTCCATTAAAGAAAAACATTAAAAGAAAAAAGGAATTTGAAGGCAATTTGTATGCAGATTTTATGGTTTCCTCCTCTGTGTCTCCCTCATTTTCATTATTTCCCAAAATTTCCAGACTCATACTCTAACCTGATTCCTCAGCACAGTAAGACATCCACTTTCTGCTCTATTCCCTTAGAGTCAAGAAAGTTGGGTGATGCCCTCAGTAGAAAAGCTGGTTAAACATGGGTCTTATCCGGTGTACTTCCCTTCTTTCCAGGATTGATACCATATTCCCTGGGTTGCTCCAGTTTTCTACCTGGTATTATTGGAAGACAAATCAACTTTAGACATTGATCTTTAAATATTTTGCCCAGGGCCTGGTGCGATAGCTCATGCCTGTAATCCCAGCATTTTGGGAGGCTGAGGCAGGTGAATCACCTGAGGTCAGGCGTTTGAGACAGCCTCACCGACATGATGAGACCCTGTCTCTACTAAAAGTACAAAAAATTAACCGGGCATGGTGGCACATGCCTGTAGTCCCAGCTACTCAGGAGGCTGA
>NW_012116599.1:11078751-11086679 GCF_000951035.1 Colobus angolensis palliatus
AAGTGCTGGGATTACAGGCGTGAGCCACTGCACCCGGCCCGCCTGGCTAATTTTTGTATTTTTTGTAGAGACAGAGTTTCACCATGTTACCCAGGCTGGTATCAAACTCAGGGGCTCAAGCAATCCGCAGATCTTGGCCTCCCAAAGTGCTAGGATTACAGGTGTGAGCCACCTGCCTGGCCTGACCAGAGTTTATAATGGTCATCAACAGAAGGATTAGTCTGTTACAAGCCACTTTATCACTACCAGAACCAAACTACCTGTGTTTTCAATGAAAATAAATCTTACCTAATCCATTAATGAACATATCTATAATTCTATCATGTAAGTTGTGCTCAAATATTTTAATAACTAATTTCAATATAATTGGGTCTCCCTTGTATTCCTTTTATATTTTAAAGTGATTTAGAAAACATTATTCTGAAAAGGGTTCAAAGTCTTCACCAGACTCCCAAAATAATCCTTGGTACAAAAACATTAATTTAAACTGGACGCGGTGGTATGTGCCTGTAGTCAGCTACTGGGGAGGCTAAAGTGGGATCACTTGAGCCCAGGAGTTCGAGGCTGTAGTGTGCTATCATAACACCTTTATACTCTAGCCTGGGCAACAAAGTGAGACCTCATCTCATTTTAAAAAATCATAAAATAAAGTAAAAATAACTTTAAAAATATGTTGGCCAGGTGCAGTGGCTCACACCTGTAATCCTAACACTTGGGGAGGCCAAGATGGGAGGACTGCTTGAGCCCAGGAGTTCGAGACCAGCCTAGGCAATGCAGTGAGGCACTGTCTCTGTAAAAACTTTTTTTTTTTTAATTAGCCAGGCGTGGTGGTGCACACATGTAATCCCCACCACTAAGCTACTCGAGAGACTGAGGTAGGAGGATTGCTTGAGCTCGGGAGGTCAAGGCTGCAGTGAGCCGTGATTGTGCCACTGCACTCCAGCCTGGGCCGGAGTGAGACCTTATATGTAAAAAAATAAAAATTTTAAAAATAATAAAAATATGTTCAGAACTCCTGGCCTAACGATCCTTTCCTATTGCTACCTGACCCTACGTTAAGTTGGGGGGAAGGTGTTTCCCCTGGGAAACTTGCTGAACACCTATGTGTTAGCCTCTCTTCTAGGCTCGGAACAGCACAGTGAACAAAACCAAGTCCCCCCTGTCAGAGGGAGCATGCATTTCTTTTCATGTTTCCATGTGCAGGGATCAGAAATAGGGTAACCCGCTTGGCCTTCTACTCCCCCCATTACTGGGTTGGTGACCTGATCAGTGGAGACAGCCATTGGCTCCCATCTGTCAATTGGATGTAACTGGGCTTTTGAATGAATGCAATCCTTGAGGATTTGTTCTTTTCCTTCCTAACCACTTCCACCCTTAGTGTGTCTAAGTTCTTTTTCACTTTTTTTTATTTTTTTTGGTAGAGATATGTGTCCCACTATGTTGCTCAGACTGGTCTCTAACTCCTGAGCTCATGCTGTCTTCCACCTCAGCCTCCCGCAGTGCTAGGCCACTACCTACATTCCTTCTTTTTTTCTTTTTGAGACAGAGTCTTGCTCTGTTGCCCAGGCTGGAGTGCAGTGACACAATCTCGGCTCACTGCAACCTCCACCTCCCAAGTTCAAGTGATTCTCCTGCCTCAGCCTCCTGAGTAGCTAGAATTATAGGCGCCTGCCACCACACCCAGCTAATTTTTGTATTTTTAGTAGAGACAGAGTTTTGCCATGTTGGTCAGGCTGGTCTCGAACTCCTGACTTCAGGTCATCCACTCGCCTTGGCCTCCTAAAGTGCTGGGATTACAGGTGTGACCCACCGTGCCTGGCCCCATTGCCTAAATTCTTAATGGTGGAGGAGGAGTTTCGGCAGGAAGGAGGCAGAGTCTGTCAGATGCTGCAGGGAAGGTGAACTGAGGGAAGACTGACCCCTGGCTTTGGCACCTTAATGAACACGATGGAGGAAGGGGGACAGCAGCCACACTTTGAGGAGGCTAGAATATGCTCATCCTGAAAGTTTGGCAATGAAGGGAAGAGGAGACAACTGTGTAAGGTGGCAGGGTCAGGGCACAGTCTTTTGGAGTGAGAAAAGCTTTGTTTATTTTTTTAGGCTGAGGGGAGACAGTGAGACACAAAGATAACAGGGTAACTCTCAGAGAAAGGGCACAGGACATGCCTCCAAAATAGCTGTAGGATCCAATCGGAAACCCCTTTTGCAGGGGTTGTGCAGCATCACTCGAGGTGGGGGACTCCCTGGGCCTGTCCACTGGTCCCAAATCTGACGGTGAGTTTGGAGTTAGAGATGCACAGGCCTGCAGCCAGGTCATCACCAGGCCTCCCTCCGGCAGGAGTTTCCAGATCCTTGTGGACTTATGCTGCCACCTGCTGGAAGCATGACAAATGTGGTGACAACCATTTGCAGAAGAAAACTATCACTTTTCTAAAATGGCTCCAAACACCACCGAATCAGAAACTAGAGACAGGCACCAGGGAAGACTGTGAATTGGACTTCAGTCCCTAATCACAAGCCCCCGTGTCTCCTTCTGGCTCTGCAGGGTAATCCACCTTCCATCCTCTTTTTTTTTTTTTTTTTTTTTTGAGATAGCGTTTCACTCTTGTTGAGGGCGGAGGCTCACTGCAGCCTCCGCTCTCCAGGTTCAAGCAATTCTCCTGCCTCAGCCTCCCAAGTAGCTGGAATTACAGGTGCCCCCCTTGCCATGCCCAGCTAATTTTTGTATTTTTAGTAGAGACGGGGTTTCACCATGTTGGCCAGGCTGGTCTCAAACTCTTGACCTCAGCTGATCCACCCACCTCAGTCTCCCAAAGTGCTGGGATTACAGGCCTGAGCCACCGCACCCAGGCCTCATCTTCATTCTATAGGAAATCAGCACATATGATTAGAACAAGCACTGACAAACAGCAACTGTCCCATTAACAGCACCTTGATAGCAATGCAAGCCCCACCTTGGGAGCCATGAGCTCTTCCTGCAATTCAAGCCCTCCCTTGCACACAGCAAGGGAACCTACCAAAATCCCACTCCCATAGGCTCTCCAAGTATTGAAAAAGCAGTGACTGTGCTACACCAGAGCCACCAGCAATCCCAATACATGGCCAATAGATGGCCACACAGCATATAGACTGTCACTTACTTTAACCCATGAGCCTCCCAAAGATTGCACAAAGAAACCAGCTGCAGCACATTCTCAACTGGGTGAAGGCTGCAGGGAACCGAGGAGAACCCTGGAGGCATCATTTCATAGATTCCAGAAGACCTAGACACTGACTTCACAAGGTTTTTCCTTTTTTTTTTTTTTTTTTTTTGAGACGGAGTCTCGCTCTGTCACCCAGGCTGGAGTGGAGTGCAGTGGCCGGATTTCTGCTCACTGCAAGCTCCGCCTCCCGGGTTTACGCCATTCTCCTGCCTCAGCCTCCCAAGTAGCTGGGACTACAGGCGCCCGCCACCTCGCCCGGCTAGTTTTTTTGTATTTTTTAGTAGAGACGGGGTTTCACCGTGTTAGCCAGGATGGTCTCGATCTCCTGACCTCGTGATCTACCCATCTCGGCCTCCCAAAGTGCTGGGATTACAGGCTTGAGCCACCGCGCCTGGCCCCGGTTTTTCCAACTGTTTCTGTCATCAAGACTGGAGGAGTGCAGTGTCAGGATCAAGCAATCCTCCCACCTCAGCTTCCCGAGAACTGCAGGCTTATGCCATCATGACCATCTCTTGTAGAGATGGGAGTCTCACTGTTCTCTAGGCTGGTCTGAAACTTCTTGGGCTCAAGCCATCTCCATACCCAGAGTTCCCAAGGTGTTGGGGTTACACACCACGGTGTGGTGCCTGGCCTCACAGGATCTTTCTTGAAAACCACTGGAGATAGATTCTTACTTATGTTCATACTATTTCCCTTATTGCAATTTAAGAGACTTAATCCACAACACCCCTGATGGGCTTGTTATCTAAAAGCCTTCAATTCCTTATCTAGAATAGATTGCAAGGCCTTCCTTTTTTTGTCCTTAGGCTTGCCTCATGGGAGACCCTCCCACTGCTTTTTATCATAGCTACAACCCTCCCTGGCCACCTTCCTCTCTAGAGCATGAGTCTTGTAACTGGATTGTCACCACCCGGATCCCCTGGACATGGAACAGGGCTGACAAGCGGTAGGTGGTAAGCACAAGGATGTTAAGATTTCAGCAGCCCAACTCAACCAGGGTAAACCCAAACCAGCTAAGGTTCTTCACGTTGCCTTCTAAGTTTATCCAAGTATCGTAGTTTGATTTCGCTACTCTAAAACAGGGTTTTGCACTTGGCTACCTATGTTGATTTTGGGCAATGGGTTTCATCTAAATTAATTCATCATGTTGTTGATAGTCCCACCTCTCACGTGGCCTTCGTCTTTTACTAAAAGTGGAGGTTGAGAAGCAAGTACTTAAGACCAGAAAGAATAAACAATATACATAGTACAGAACAAATGGCTTTTTAGGAGTTTACTGGATGTGCAGTTTCCTCCGCAGCCGCGTGGTCCCCAAGTGTCCATTGGTCTATCCATTTAGCATGAGTTCTATTCCAGAACTGTTTTGGAGACTCACTGTTACCCAACCTGGAGTATAGTGGTGTGTGCTCAGCTCACTGCAACCTCTGCTTCCCGGGTTCACATGACTCTCCTGCTTCAGCTTCCTGAGTAGCTGGGACCACAGGAATACACCACTACGCTGTTTTATTTTTAGTAGAGGTGGGGTTTTACCACATTGGCCACGCTGGTCTTCAACTCCTGACCTCAGGTGATCTGCCCACCTCAGCCTCCCCAAGTGTTGGGATTACAGGTGTGAGCTACTGCTCTTTCCAGATGCCCTTCCTTGTCTAGGAGACCTGACTAATGTGTTCCTGCACCTCTTTCCAGAGTCTTCTTCAGGACATAATCCTCAGACCTGCTAAAACTGGGAGAAGCTGCAGCAGCCTTCATCAGCATCAGGGCTGCAGGAGCGGGTCCCCTCACCAGCATTTCAACCAAGTTGGGGGCCGGAATACTGGAAACACACGCACTACGCCATTTCCATTGGGATGGGTGAAGTGAGTGGCAGAGCTGCCTTTGCCATGCCCTCCAGTGACAGTCCAGTGGAAACACTCTTTAGGAAGTAACACGTCTGGCACCAGAGTTGACTTTTAATTTGTCCTAAAGCTGCTGAAGCAAAAACCATAAAACATTCTGCTTTCTTTTCTTTTACAACCCCACGAACGCAAAAAAAAAAAAAATAACAAAAGAAACAACAACAAAACCCAAACTATTTGTAGGAAAAAATGGTTTTGTACATGGGATGAAACAATATAAATTCAAAACTTACAGATAAGGGTTAGCTCTATCACTCAACTCTTTAAAAAGTTTATATGAATATCCAGTCAAAACCAACAAGGTATTGCCCTTGAAATGTTAACTAGACGGATTTCCAAGGAGACCACAGGACTGTATACTGTCTTGGAATGTCCTCAGAAGGCTCTGTCATTGATCAGGTAACAGTAAAAACCCCAGAGTCCTTTCTTTCAAATGGAAAAGGGAAAGCAGAGGGACAGAAGCTATTCAAACTTCGTCTTCTTTCCTTGTGGCTTGTGGTCACCTCCTCCTCCTCTGCCTCCTCGGAAGCCGCCTCGCCCTACAGGGGGAAGGCAAGACACTGTTAAAAGAATAGGTACAAAGTTCCTCCTCCCCAGTGATTAGGAACCGTGACAGAGCACGGTCTGAAGAGCCTATGCTACGTGGTGTCCAGTAGACACTGAAGTCATTATCCCTGTGTGCCTTACCTCCAAAGCCTCCCCGGCCTCTGCCACCAAATCCTCCTCGGCCTCCTCTGCCACCACCTCGTCCTCCAAAGCCGCCTCTGCCTCCACCACGACCCCCAAAGCCACCTTCACCCTTAGGTTTGGCCCAGTCCAAGGTAACTTTATTTCCATCAATTTCACCATCTTCCATGGCCTCCTTGGCAGCTTTGGCATCCTCCTCACTGTTGAAGTCTACAAAACCAAACCTAGAACACCAAATGATATTGCCCATTACGAAAAGCACCTACGGCACATGTCCCAAGTTAACTGCACACGCTGGGGAGCCATCCCACAGAAAGTAGCCTTGTTTAGTTGGGAAAAGATACCAGTGACAGAGTAGCTCTCTATGGAAAACTAACTGGTGTGACAGCTTGAACCCCAGAATGTCTCACAAAACAGCTAAATATACCTCTGTAAAGACAGAAGGTAAAATAATGCTAGTGCTGTGAATTCTCTCTTCTTCTCGTGCGAATCCATAAACTGCCACTGATAGACAGAAAGGAGCTCAATGAGAAGACACCTTAGACTCAAGGTCTCCACAGAACAAAAACCCCTTCAAAGTGGAAGCAGCACTCATGCTTTCTTCCCTTACCCTTTGGAGGACCCAGTTTCCCGGTCAGTGACTATCCTTGCCCGAACAGAGCCGTCAAATGACTCCTTTAATGTCTCTTCAGTGGTATCCTCAGACAGGCCTTTGACAAACAGAGTTTTGGATGGCTCTGTGGAAGAAAAAAAATCGTGACTTTATGTGAAGTCACAGTTCGTAGTAACACTGAATTTGCACAATGCCTGGTATGACTACTGGCCAAGAATGCTTGTCTTAGTGGAAAAGCAGTCAAAAGCAACTAAGCCAACTAGTCCTTAATTAAAGTAAGGCTATTCTGAGTTCACATTTTTTAAATTGCCACTGCATAGTTGATATTCTACCCCACATCTTCTATGGAAAGTGGAAGAAGAACCCAAGCAGGTGCTGCCCACTGCATGGGGCAGGAAATCACGGGCAAACTTGCTGCTCTGAGTTGACACAGCTGGATCAGAACTTGACTATCTAGAGGAATCTTCTTGAGATTTCATCAATTATTTCTCAGGTAATCAGTCATCATATCCAGTTATTGTTCACTCAGTAGCAACAGGAAACACAGAATTTGTGCAAAAAACAAACACCGAAAGCACTGAGTGTGCTACCCCCAACCACAGCATCCTATCCAGGTGAACTTACGGCTTCTGGCATTAGGTGATCCCCTGGGTCCTTGCAACTCCAGCCTGATTGCTCTGCCCTCAATTTCCCTTTTATTACAGGAATTTAAAGCTTCTTTAGCATCTTCGAATGAAGCAAACTCTATAAATGCATACCTGAGAATGAACAGTTAATGCTTAGAGTAAGTTACCAAGCACGTGCTCCTTCACTGTCACATGGATGCTGCCAAGCCTTCTCTCAAGTTGGTACCTAAATGATGCTCTTTAAGGCCGGGCGCGGTGGCTCAAGCCTGTAATCCCAGCACTTCGAGAGGCCGAGGTGGGTGGATCACTTGAGGTCAGGAGTTTGAAACCAGCCTGGCCAACATGGTGAAACCCTGTCTCAACTAAAAATACAGATTCCCCAGGCGTGGTGATGTGCACCTGTAATCCCAGCCACTCGGGAGGCTTAGGAAGGAGAATCACTTGAACCCGGAAGGCAGAGGTTGTAGTGAGCCAAGATTGCGCCACTGTACTCCAGCCTGAGCGAAAGCCAGAGTCCGTCTCAATAAAAAACAAAACAAAACAAAAAAGACAAAAAAACTTACTAAGATTATTCTGTGCTATACCAAGTTACGACTGACTGTGGAAACTGCAATCCAGGGACTCTATAGTTTAATTCTAACTTAGTTCACTAATGCTAATCCTTGAAGATGTTTACACTATTCACGTTTAAGAGTGGCAGGCTAAAGTAACTGTGCTAATAGGGGAAGGAAAAGCATTAACAGACCCATGTGTATGTAATGTACATGAAGCACTTACCTAGTCATACCAATTCTGACATCCACAACAGCAAGATCATTTTTAGCAAAAACATCACTGATACCAGTTTTTAATTCAGGAGCAGATTTGTTAAAGTTTAGGTTTCCAACAAAGAGATTGAAAGCCG
>NW_012116599.1:11095664-11098958 GCF_000951035.1 Colobus angolensis palliatus
ACTTTGATAAAAGTTGCTTTCTCAAATACTTCCTGAAGAGTTTCTTCTGTTGCACTGTAGGAGAGGTTGCTTAAAACCAGAGTTTTTGATTCACCTGCAAATAGAGATGCCACATTCCTAAGACTCTGAAACAGTGGTTCCCAGCTTTGGTCAGAGCAGTAATATCTTATTCCTAAGAATTTCAGTGCTCAGAAGAGTTAACACACAAATACTGATGATGTAAGTGAAATCCATTTCTGTTACTCAACATATTAAGTACTTAGTACACGTTGCAATGTTCTGGTGGTGGTTCTTTATGTATAGGCTGACTACTGGTCTCTTTTCCTAGAATAATAATCTGAGTTCAAAACACACATAGTCGAAGTCATTTAAAGTATAAAACATACCTACAAAGCAAGCTTGATTTGCCTACTGTATTCCAATGCAAAATGATTTTAGAGCTCTCATTCAAGATCGGAAATTACTATTCCAAATAAGAGTATAACTTGGGGTATAATGTCCTTGACCTTCACCTACGTTTAAGTAACTTTGATTAAAAAGTATAAACTCATGAAGTACAAAGACACAAAGGAGTTCCCTCCATCAATTCTGGAACCCAGTAACAAGCCTAATTTCTTACCACTCCAAGTGCTATTCTTTCCACCTCTATAGTCTTGATTTTGACCTTTCTCTCCAGTATAGTACAGGGAAATAGATCGCCCATCGATCTCTGTTCCCTGCTTTTCCTCAAAGGTTTTCTCTGCATCAGCTTCTGTCTTAAATTCAATATAAGCAATCCTGCGATGGAGGGAGAAGAATTCATGGTTTTTAAAACCACATTAACACAAATGCTTTTACCTCAGCAACACAGAACTTGCTTCAGATCTGAATACAACAAATGCCCTTAGTTTTATGCTACTTTTCAATCAAAACTTGAGCTTCCCTCTTACTTCCCACTACTGTTTTACAAATACTCAAAATTTTTTCATAGTAACCTCACCTCACTGAAAGAACTGCTACTACTCACAAAGTGTTTGTTATAAGCTAGGCACATTTCTTGCTCCTTTATATGTATTAGCTTGTCTTTTAAAATCACCCTATGAGTAGTTATCCCCATGGTACAGATGGGTAATTGAGGCACAAATTTACAGGTTACACTGCCCAAAATTACACACCTAAGAAAATCAAACCATTTCTTTTATAAAGCAGGAATGTGTATTCATGTTAAGAAAACCCTTACATTTCAATAGACAGAACATACCCTTTACTTTTCCCATCCTTGCTGACTAATCTGATCTCCGCAGCATCTTCAAACACTTCTTTCAATTCATCCTGAGTAACTTTGTAAGGGAGATTTTTAGCCAAAAGCGTTCTCGCATCTCGCTCTAGATTAAAAAAACAAAAATGAGCTCCGTGGCCTGAAAAACCAAAGGTGGGGGGCAACAACAAAAAGAGGGAAAAAAAATACATAGCACTATTCAACAAATAATTCGAGATCTTATAATGTACAAGGCTCTGTGCCTTGGAGATATAGCAGTGTCAACACACAAGTGGTCCCTCCATGTTGTCACAGCTGATGTCAAACTATCCGTTGGGTACACTAGAGTTCAACCTGGAGTAGATGCACATTATTTTTAGAAAACAAAAAAAGTGAACGTACCAATTTAAAACATTACAACTGTATATAGAGAAATAAAGGATGCAAACAGTAATTAGGGACCTAATCTAGTTTCAGTGAAGACCCCTTTACATTAATTTAGATGCATCTAATAATTCGTGTTCTGTATAAAAGTGTTCTTGCTTGCCTAACTCAAGAATTTACACTGTAACACTAGCAAGCAGTGCCACGTACTCTTGTAAACACCAGCTCATTTAATTCCCACACTAAGAGGAAACCAAGGGGAAAAAAAAATTTTTAGAAGAGGAAACCAAGGGAAATGGGTTACAAAGCATTTTCCCTAGCAGTCTAGCTCCTGAGTTTATTGCATCATCTCCTAAAGCCTTACATACCCTTCTTACTGTCTTTTCCTTTTGGTTTCTCTAGTTTAATTTCATTGCCAAAGACTTTCAAACCAGTGAGTTCCAAAGCTTTCTCCAGGTCTTCAGCAGATTCAAAATCCACATAACCAAATTTCCTTCAAGGTGGAGAGAAGGGCAAAATTACAACAGATGAAAACACAAATTGAAATCCACAATATGTATTCTAGACAAATGTGATGGTGCAAACAAAGATCACATTTTAAAAAGCACCCCTAATATTGGCAAAACAAAGTCAAGGCTCTGCAAATTGTAGCTACAGAACAAGGTCTCAGTACGGAGATATGACATGCACATTCACGTTTGAGGTCATCATCATTAGCTAAATTGCTTGTAACAATTCACAGTAGCAGCTGGCAAAGGAACACCTATAAGCACTAATACAGGAGAATCCTGTCTGGATAAAAGCATTCACTATGACTAGTCAGGTCTAATAGTTTCAGGTAATTCCAAGAAAAGAAACATCAAATAAGTATTATTTTAAATTGAGACAGAGTCTCAATCTGTTGCCCAGGCTGGAGAAAAGTGGTGCGACTTGGCTCACTGCAACCTCCGTCACCCAGGTTCAAGTGATTCTCCTGCCTAACACCAACACTGGTGCCTCAAGACCCCAATTTAGGCTGGGCACAGTGGCTCATGCCTGTAATCCCAGCACTTCGAGAGGCCGAGGTGGGTGGATCACTTGAGGTCAGGAGTTTGAAACCAGCCTGGCCAACATGGTGAAACCCTGTCTCAACTAAAAATACAGATTCCCCAGGCGTGGTGATGTGCACCTGTAATCCCAGCCACTCGGGAGGCTTAGGAAGGAGAATCACTTGAACCCGGAAGGCAGAGGTTGTAGTGAGCCAAGATTGCGCCACTGTACTCCAGCCTGAGCGAAAGCCAGAGTCCGTCTCAATAAAAAACAAAACAAAACAAAAAAGACAAAAAAACTTACTAAGATTATTCTGTGCTATACCAAGTTACGACTGACTGTGGAAACTGCAATCCAGGGACTCTATAGTTTAATTCTAACTTAGTTCACTAATGCTAATCCTTGAAGATGTTTACACTATTCACGTTTAAGAGTGGCAGGCTAAAGTAACTGTGCTAATAGGGGAAGGAAAAGCATTAACAGACCCATGTGTATGTAATGTACATGAAGCACTTACCTAGTCATACCAATTCTGACATCCACAACAGCAAGATCATTTTTAGCAAAAACATCACTGATACCAGTTTTTAATTCAGGAGCAGATTTGTTAAAGTTTAGGTTTCCAACAAAGAGATTGAAAGCCG
>NW_012116599.1:11100728-11103245 GCF_000951035.1 Colobus angolensis palliatus
CAGCAGCCTTCTTGCCTTTCTTCTGAGGTATGACAACCTTGAGAATAAATGAAAACCAAACCAGTAAGTCCAGCCCCACACCCAAAAAGATAACCATGGTCCCAATGAGTGTTAGATTCTGGCAAGGCTTCTGGTTCAAGACCACATGCACTGGACACATGTTAGCATGTTAAACTCCAGGCTTCTGTTATGTTGTCTTAGGTCAGAGCCCTTACTATCAGGTGAATACCCAGCCATTTAAGGAACCCTTTTGAACACTTAAAATACCTCTGAACCAGACCTCTGAATTCTTGCACCTCATACTTTCTCAAACCCCAACTTTCTCATCTGAAAATGGTAATAGTATCATATTACATATATAAGGATAATGAATTGCTATGTGTAAATTATTCAGAACCTTACACATAGGAGGCTCCAAGCATTAATTTATTAAATCATTTGGGGCTCCTACAGTGAGTGGGTGGCAGTACCGAGCCCGGTGAAGCTCCATTCTTAGGACCTGAGATAAAATGAAAATCAAATAGGCCAAACATAATCATCCCTTACAAAACTATCACACATCAAAGAGTGAGCATGTTAGTTTGATAAAAGCCATCGTTTAGCTACATGAAAATCTCATAGTTTTATCAGGCAATGTGTGGAAGAATAAAACTTTTATTCAATTCTCAACGAGAAACCTGAGCATAATTCAGTGCTCAGATGTCTTTACAGCGAGCAAATAAAGGCCAGGACTGCTAAAGAGTAAAGAGGGTCAATGTTAACACAAAGAGGCGGCAGCCCTCAGTCTACACCAGAGATAACTATAACGCAGTGAGTAGTATTACGAAGTTTATATATAATGGAATGGAGACCAATTAATCTTAATTGGAGGCTAGGAAAGGAATCTGGGAAGGTTATCCTCAGATCTGAATACAATGCCCAGCTCTACATGTCGGGGTGAGGCTAACATGTTGAAACTGGAAAAATGTAATGAGTTAACACAACAAATCACACTCCTTGCCCTGCAGAGGCACATGGAAAGGAGATCCCCAGACCTCTTGTCTCAAACTCACATTCAAATACTTAGCCAAATGACATCTTGACATGTCAATGAAGAGCCTGTGAAACAACCACTACAATAGGACATACCTGGATGAATAAAATCTTATTTTAGCCACAGACATCCAATTTCATGTCTTAACTCTCCATTTTGTAGTTTTAACATAATTCTGCATTAAGCTGGATAAAATTACCTCTTCTCCACTGCTATCATCTTCTTCATCTTCTGACATTTCTTCATCTTCACTATCTTCTTCTACCTCCTTTGGAGGAGGAGCCATTTTCTTGGGGTCACCTTGATTTTTACCTGCCTAAAATGGACACAAGTAGGTCATTACACCTCCACCTCGACATTTCAGGCCATTCATATTTTGCCATTACTGTTCATAGTAAACCGCCATCATCTCCTTCCTCAGATCCATTTCTCATAGTGCCAAACAGTACAACATCAAAACTAGTCCTGATGGCAATGCAAGATAGACTACTCTCAACCGCCCACATTTTTCCTCCCGGGCTTCACAAACAGAAAACCCGCCCTAAGGTAAAAAGTAACTACCTTGGTTTTCTCATGAACATTACGCCTTTCCCAGCAAGACAACCCCGCCCCTTAAAGAGGCGGCGCGGCCACGTGGGGGTACCTGGTAGGCCACCACGTGCCCGAAACACGGCGCAAAAGGCACGCGGCAGAGCCACCTTCCGGGGCCCACCACGTGTCGGCTTGCCAGGCCGGGACTCCGACTAGGGCCGATACCGCCATTTCCCCGCGCAAGGTACCGGTGCCTCTGGAGATTCCAGGACCCACACGGCGCGGCCCACGTGGCAGGCCGCGCTCCCGGGCACGTGCGTCAGGAGTCGGGTCCCAGCTCGTACGCGTCGCAGGAGTTTGGTCTCATCTCCCCACCCCGGGGCCCAGCGCCCCCTCCCCGCGCTCAGTGACTCTGTCTTTCCCGCCGCGTTCGCCGCCCCCAGCACCTGCAGAAGCTCTTCACCTCGCCACCAAGTAGCCAGACACCGCGAGACCTCCCCACTAATCGCGCGAGACTTCCCGCAGCATGGCGCCCTAGAACGCGCCCGGGACTGCGCGCAGGCCCTCCTCCCCGCGCTGCCGCGCTCGCCCCTCGGAGAGCAGGCCTAGACGTTTGCGCTCGCGCTCAAGGCCATTTACCTTCGCGAGCTTCACCATGATGGCGGCTTATGGCGGCGGAGTGTGGAGCGGAGAAGTGGCGCAGATGAGTCCGGAGGAAGCCAAGCGACGGCGATGGCGGCCGCGGGTGCTGAAGATCCCGGAGCACGTACAGCCGAAGGCCAGCGAGAGCTCGAGACTGAGGCGAAAGACTGAGCCTGCTCAGTAATCGCCTGTGGAAAGGCGACGACGGCGCCCTCGTGACTCCGCGCCGACCAACCAGAGCTCGCGACAGTCCCCCTGAGCCAATCGCGAGCCTCTAACTGAGAACGGCGCGGGGCGGGGAGTGGGCGGGC
>NW_012116599.1:11103556-11110358 GCF_000951035.1 Colobus angolensis palliatus
TCGGAGGCACAGCTCAGCCCTGCTTGCCCGCGAGCATGGGACTGGAGACACCCCCGGCTGCAGGCAACCTCTGAGAGCCGTTAATAAAGGCAGTCGCGGGTCTGTGCGAGGTTTTCTGTGAGAAATGCACGAACCTCCCCTACCCCACAGAACCTCAGGCGGGAGATATTTCTTGTCATGGGGAACGGCCTCGGAGAAGTAACTTTCTGGCCTCACAGGGCAAGGAGAGGGGCCTGGGCGGGCCGACCGCAAAGCCTGGCCTTTGACCGCCCACAGGTTCCCTGGTTGTTATTTGGGTCGAATGCGCCAATTAAGGTGGTGGCTGCTAAGTCAGTGTCACCAGATGGCTCGGGAGAAGGTCGAGAGCCACCAGCAGGGTTCCCCGGCGGCAGGGCGAAAGAGGCCGCCAGTGACTTCCACGGTTAGCTTTGTGGGTGGGTCTCCCTCGCTGCCGGGCTTAGCAAACCAGAGCATTTCCCTCCGTCCAGGGCCTGCCTGGGATCCATCCAATCCATGGGTCCAGGTATGGATCCATCCATACCTCATTGTTCCTACAGAACCAGGATACCTGCAGCTGCGGCTGTACTTGTTAAAAATCACCTCAGGCGGGGCGCGGTGGTTCAGGCCCGCAATCCAGCACTTTGGAGGCCGAGGCGCATGAACCGGGGAGTCGGAGATTGCAGTGAGCCGAGATCGCGCCACTGCACTCCAGCCTGGGCGACAGAGCGAGACTCCGTCTCAGAAAGAAAGAAAGAAAAGTATTTGTTAAGGCCAGGCGCGATGGCTCATGCCTGTAATCCCAGTACTTTGGGAGGCTGATGCAGGAGGATCGCTTGAGTCCAGGAACTTGAGACCGGCCTGGGTAATATAATGCGACCCTGTCTTTACAAAAAAATAATAATTAGCGGGCGTGGTGGCACTCGCCTGGAGTCCCAGCTACTCCAGCTACTCGGGAGGCTGAGGTGGGAGGATCGCTTGAGCCCAGGAGGCGGAGGTTGCAGTGAACCGAGATGGCGCCATTGCACTCCAGCCTGGGCAACAAGAGCAAAACCCCATCTCAAAAAAGAAAAGAGAAGAAAAAAGAAAGAAAGAAGAGAAAGAAAGAAGGAGGGAAGGAAGGAAGGAAAATTATTTGTTAAATGAGTGAAGTATTTAGGTAGAAGCAGGAGCAGGGAGAGCCGGCATGGCTCAAGTGGCGTTGCTTTGGAGTTAGTCTGGGGCAGCAAAATAGCAATATCTAACACTTCATAATGCTGATTCAGTGCCAGGCGCTCTTGCAGCTCTTCATATATTCATTCACTTACTCTTCAAAATAACCTTTCCAAAAAGTTATCACTGTTTTATAGAAACTGGGGCATAGAGGTACATTAACTTGGCCAGGGTCACACAGCTAGCAGTGGAGGTGTAGGATATAAGTGAAGACACTGCTGTGTCATCCCAGTTTCTTTTTTTTTTTTTTGAGACAGAATCTTACTCTGTCACTCAGGCTTGAGGGCAGTGGCAGGATCATGGCTCACTGCAGCCTTGACATCCCCAGTTTTATCAATCCTCCCGCCTCAGCCTCTCAAAGCACTGGGATTATAGATGTGAGCCATGTCTGGCCTGTTTGTTTCTAAATGCTTTTTTGTTTTGTTTTGAAAACATGAGTTATTTATTGAATTGTAAAGTACACACATAGTGCAAAATTCAAAAGATTCAAACAGATGCACAGTAAAAAGTCTCCCTCCCCTCCCTGTCCCCTAGGCCTCCCAGTCTCAAGGCAGTGCCAGTCTCTTGTATGTCCTTCCAGATTCAGTTGTATGTGCAAATAGACAAGTATATTTGTTATATTTAATACAATGCTATCATATACACTGTTCTGAACTCTCCTTCTTTTGTGTTAACTATATGTATCTTGTAACTCATCCTACATCAGCACATGTAGAGCTGCCTCATTCTTTTTAATAGCTACATGGCGTTCCTTGTGTGGAAGGATCACAATTTATCTAGTCACCATTGCTGGACATTTAGGGTTGTTTGCTATGTTTGGCCATTACAAACTGCTATAGCAAATATTCTCACTTGCTTTATTTTACACAAATCATATCTGTAGAACAGCTGGGTCAAGGGTATGGCCTTTTACATTTTCATAGATGTTCTCCCAAGTGCTGTCTTTGGTTGGGGTTTTCCATGGCGGTTCCAGCCAAGAGCGATACCACTTCCTCCAGCAGGCTCAGGTTATCTGTTGCCCCTGAGCTCCAAGGCTGGGAGACAGTGCTCCACGTTTTAGCAGAGGAGGAACTAGATGGTGGGGAGAGGTTTGAGCATGGCTCTAATTCTTGTGGGGAGTGTGACTAGTCTCACACACCAGCCCAGATGCTCCAGGGGTACCACTGCCTTGAGTGGCTACTGGCTGCTTCTTCAGGCCTGCATGGACCCAGCCCAACTCTGCCTGCTGCTGTGGCCTGGCTGCTCCCCACGATACCTGTGTAGTGAGGCACCCACTTGGGGCACCCATGGGCACTTCTGGCCCCTGAGACCCAGTTGGCCATAGTGGGCCTCATACTTGTGCTAGAGTCTGACAGCCCACTGGAGGGGGTCTGCAGGCTTCCAAGGATTACCTCCACTTCCCAGGACTGGGCTTCTAGGAACTAAGTGTCTCAGTTAGGCTCCAGCCAGCCAAGAAGAATCACATTGGGTATTTTAAAAAGAGGGAGCTTAGCGCAGGGACGTGGTGACACGAGGGATAGAAGTGCTGAGAAGTTAAGGGGACTGAGCAGGAAGTGTCTGCCCCCCACTCCAGGCTTTTCCACTGAAGGCTATGATAAGGGCCCGGGCTGATGCCAGGGAAGCTTCAGAAGGTCAGGAGGTGGGGACATCCTGTGTCTCCCCTGCTCCTCCCCCTGAGTTGCAGGTGGGGCTGGCCAGACCCAGCCAGCATCCAGCTCACAAAGCCTGCAGGGTGAGTCCCTGCCATGGAGGCCGAGCAGGGCAGGGCTGGGCACCCCAGCTGGCCGGGAGGGAGTTCACAGCCTCAGCTTCCAGAGCTTCAGGTCTGCCTGAGTGTGGAGGCCTGGGGTGTCTGCTGTGAAGTTCCTTTTACCAGCCCAGCCTCCTTCTGTCTTTTGGGTTCGCTGAGGCCTTTGGATACTGCCCAGAACTTCCCCAGCACTTTCCCCCAGGTGTCAAAGGGGGACCCTAAGTTCTTCCTCCCTTGCCAGGCCTTGCTTGGTGTGTTAGCAAGTCTTCCCCTGCAGGAGGTACCTGTGCCTCGGGGTCCCAGGGGCCAGAGCCAGAGAACCCAGTCTTGTCTTCCTGAGGCAGTCCGTGAAGCTTCACCTGTTCACCCACAGGTAGAGTCAGCCCCTTGCCAACAACCACAGGCCCCTGAGTCCGCTGGAGGAGGCTGTTGCGGGCCCCAGATCATCACCATTCCAACTTCCCTGCTGCACCTACCAGGCCTCTCCATCCAGGAGGTTGGGCCCTGCTGGAGAGAAATCTGTGATAATGCAGATTTGGGGCCTCCAAATGCCTAGCCCTCCCAGCAGCCGCCCTGGTAGCAGCCCCAGCTGCTAGCCCAGATCATCTTCCAGGAGCTCCTGACCGCTCTCATTTCCCTCTTCCCAGCCTCTATGCCAAGCCTCTTCCCTCAGGCACTTCATCTCTCCTTCTCTGCCCTCCCTGTCAACAGAGTTACCCTGTCTTCTCCTTCACAGGGAAGGACAGACCTCCCAGAGGGATTCCCACCCTCTGATTTACAAGCATTCGCAGACAGCCTGAGCATTCCGGGCCACCACAAGGCCCCAAGGAAACCAGAGTCTCTCTGTATCACCCTTTCCCGTGTGCCAGCGAGCCCCTCCTCACCCTCTCCTGGGGGTCCCCTCGACTGCCACCCGCCATTTTTTTGTTGTTGTGTATTGGGGTGTGTGTGTGTGTTTAGACTCACTCTGTTGCCCAGGCTGGAGTGCAGTGGTGTTAACACAGGCTCAAGTGATCCTCCCATCTCAGCCACCCAAGTAGCTAAGACTACAGGCGTTTGCTGCCACGCCCAACTACTTTTTGTATTTTTTGTTTGTTTTTGAGACAGAGTCTCGCACTGTCGCCCAGGCTGGAGTGTAGTGGCGTGATCTCGGCTCACTGCAACCTCCACCTCCTGGGTTCAAGCGATTCTCCTGCCTTAACCTCCCGAGTAGCTGGGACTACAGGTGTGCCACCACGCCCGGCTAATTATTTTTTATTTTTATTTTTTTTTCGAGACAGAGTCTCACTCTGTTGCCCAGGCTGGAGTGCAGTGGCCAGATCTCGGCTCACTGCAAGCTCCGCCTCCCGTACGCCATTCTCCTGCCTCAGCCTTCCAAGTAGCTGGGACTACAGCCACCCGCCACCTCGCCTGGCTAGTTTTTTGTATTTTTTAGTAAAGATGGGGTTTCACTGTGTTAGCCAGATGGTCTTAATCTCCTGATCTCGTGATCCGCCTGTCTCAGCTTCCCAAAGTGCTGGGATTACAGGTGTGAGCCACCGCGCCTGGCCTGCCACCTGCCATTCCAATACCTCCTTCCCTTCCATTGCCTTTTGCAGGAACAAGCTCCTGGGAAGAGCTGACAACAGTTGCTCCCAGCTCCACCAGGGACCCCAGGCTCCCAACCCCTGCAGGTGCCCTCCAACCCTGCCTCCTGCAGACATGCTATTTGTCGCTAGCCAGAAGGACGCCTTGCAGACCTTATCTCTCATCTCTCTTGACCCTTCTGCAGCTTCTGTCTCTTGACCACATCCTCCCTTGGAGCTTCCCCTCTGCCTCCCTGACACTTCTCTCCCCTGGCCTCCTTCCTCTTTGCCTACCTTCTTCCTTTCTCAAAGAGTGTTTCCACCTTTCTCTCCCCTCGACATTCTCTCACTGGTAACACCCTTATCCAGTGGCCTCAGCTACCATATGTGTGTACCCCCCGCTACTTGGGGCCGCTCCTCCACAGGGGCTCCACCTTCCCGTGGACAATGCCATCTGAAGGTGCCCAAATCAGGGTCTCTTCAGGAGTAACTTTCTTCCTCATTAACCCAGTGGCTTGGCAGACATCTCCCTTTGGTGCCCTATAAAACTTCAGACTCCAAGTAGAGTGTCCCACTCTGAATTCAGCCTCTTCCTCCACCCCTGAACTGCTGTCTTTCCTACCTCAAAAAAGGAGAGACAGCTCCCAGCTTGCCTAGCCAAAAGCCAGGATGCCGTCTTAGTCTGCTGGAACTGCTATAACTTTAGACAGGGTCCTTTATAAACAACAGAAATGTGTTACAGTTCTGGAGGCTGGATGTCCAAGATCAAAGCACTGGCAGTCTGGTGTCTGTGAGGACCTCTCTCCTAGACGGTGCCCTTTTTGCTGCTGCTTCGAAGGCAGAAGGAGCCCACAGGCTCCTGTGAGCCCTTTTTATAAGGACATTAATCCCATTCTCAAGGGTGGAGCCCTCAGGAGTTAATCACTTCCCATAGGCACCACCTCTTCATACTCTTGCCTTGGGGATTAGCTTTCAACATATGAATTTGTAGGGGATGCCAGCATTCAGATCGTAGCATTGTCTAGACCCTGACCTCTCCCTCAGCTCCCAGACACCCCGGACTGGGCTTTGAGTGTCTTCAGAGTGGGTCCACTCTGCTTTCCACCGCCCCTCTCTTACTGCCCCTGCTCAAGTTCCTGCCTGGATTAACCCAGCCGTTCCCAGTCAGCCACCCTGACCTGTCTTGCTCTGTATCTTAACCTACCACGTTGCAGTCACATCGTTTTTCCTCAGCAGCAGATACAAACACATTCTTTTAATGAAGGGATTTCAGTGACTTCTGACAGCCAGCAGGAGAAAATCCAAGTGCCTCAACCCACACTGAAAACCCCTTCCTGAGGCCAGTGGCTCACTCCTGTAATCCCAGCACTTTGGGAGGCTGAGGCAGGTGGATCATGAGGTCAGGAGTTCAAGGTCAGCCTGGTCAATATAGTGAACATCCGTCTATACTAAAAATACAAAAATTAGCCAGGTCTGGTGACGAGTGCCTATAATCCCAGCTACTCGGGAGGCCAAGGCAGGAGAATCATTTGAACCTGGGAGGCGGAGGTTGCAGTGAGCCGAAATCGCACCACTGCACACCAGCCCGGATGACAGAACGAGATTCCGTCTCAAAGAAAACCCCTTCCTGCTGCAGAGAGGGGTCTAGGGTGAGGTAAGGCACTTGCCTCAGGCACAACATCTAAGGGACACCAAAAAAATCATCAAAAATAATATTTCAGTGCAATATTATTTAATCACTGGGGAAAATCCATGATGAACAAAAAAGTCAAATTGTATTTATTATTTTTGAGGCAGAATCTCACTCTGTGGCCCAGGCTGGATTGCAGTGGTGCCACTTTGGCTCACTGCAATCTCTGCCTCCCGAACTCAAGGGATCCTCCAACCTCAGCCCCGCAAGTAGCTGGGACTACAGGGATGTTCCACCATGCCAGGCTAATCGTTTAATTTTTTGTAGAGACGGAGTCTTGCCATGTTGCTCAGGCTGGTTTTAAACTCCTGGGCTCAAGTCATCCTCCCTCCTCAGCCTCCCAAAGTGCTGGGATTACAGGTGTGAGCCTCCGTGCCCAGTCAAAATCGGAATTTTATTTTATGTATTTTTCCCCCTCTCCCAGACAGAGTCTCACTCTGTTACTCAGGCTGGAGTGCAGTGGTGCGATCTCAGCTCACTGCCACCTCTGCCTTCCTGGCTCAAGCAATTACCCTGCCTCGGCTTCCCAAGTAGCTGGGACTACAGGCGCCCACCACCATGCCCGGCTAATTTTTTTTTTTTTTTTTT
>NW_012116599.1:11110408-11111557 GCF_000951035.1 Colobus angolensis palliatus
TCTTCATACTGTAACTTTTTTTTTTTTTTTTTTTTACGGAGTCTTGCTCTGTTCCCCAGGCTGGAGTGCAGTGGCCAGATCTCAGCTCACTGCAAGCTCTGCCTCCCGGGTTTACGCCATTCTCCTGTCTCAGCCTCCCGAGTAGCTGGGACTACAGGCGCCCACCACCATGCCCGGCTAATTTTTTTTTTTTTTTTTTTTGAGAAGGAATCTCGCTCTGTCACCCAGGCTGGAGTGCAGTGGTGCAATCATGGCTTACTGCAACCTCCGCCTCCCAGGTTGAAGTGATTCTCCTGCCTCAGCTTCCTGAGTAACTGGGATTATAGGCACCTGCCACTGTGCCTGCCACCACGCCTGGCTAATTTTTATATTTTTAATAGAGACAGGGTTTCACCATGTTGTCCAGGCTGGCCTTGAACTGCTGACCTCAGGTGATCCACTCACCTCGGCCTCCCAAAGTGCTGGGATTACAGGCATTAACTACCACGCCCAGCCTAAAATCAGATTTTTAAATGAACACAGATCACTATCACTGACATTTCTTTTGCCTCAGGATGCACTGTGGCTTGCACAGCACTGTCACTGATTGTGTCATTTAAAATTTGATATTTTGTTCATCATGGATTTTCTTGCATTAATTTTTATTTTTAAATATTGCATTAAATATTGATCACTGACTTTTGGGACCTTAAACTCTGTATGCAAGACAACTGCCTCACTTGTCTCACCCTAGCCCTGGTCCTGCGCCCAGACTCCAAGCCAGTTGGACTATCCGTCTTCTTCCAGGGGGCCCTCTGGGCCTCTGTCCCGCCTCCACCTCTTCTTGTACTCCTTCCCCTGCCTGATATGACCCCCTCCATCTCCAGCCTCCTGGTTGTCCTTCAGGACTAAACCACCTTCCTGGGGTCTTCCCTGCAATCCCCAGGCTGGGTCAGGTCCTCCTCTTTGTGCTACTGCACCAGCTGCACAACACTCATGAGTAAGCATGCTCATGCGTGTCTCCCCACTCCACTGTGAGCTGCTGCTTTTTTTTTTTCCAAGAGAGGTGGGGCCAGGTGCAGTGGCTCATGCCTGTAATCCCAGCACTTTGGGAGGCCGAGGCGGGTGGATCACACCTGAGGTCGGGAGTTCGAGACCAGCCTGACCAAC
>NW_012116599.1:11114287-11116182 GCF_000951035.1 Colobus angolensis palliatus
ATTCTCCTGTCTCAGCCTCCCGAGTAGCTGGGATTACAGGCATGCACCACCACACCTGGCTAATTTTTGTATTTTTAGTAGAGACGAGGTTTCACCATGTTGGCCAGGCTGGTCTCGAACTCCTGAGCTCATGTGATTTGCCTGCCTCAGCCTCTGAAAGTGTGGGATTACAGGTGTGAGCTACCATGCCCTGTCAAGCCAGATCATGCCTGTGAATAGCCACTACATAGAGAGAACTCATCTCAAAATAAAATAAAATAAAATAAAATAAGACAGTTAAAAGTCTCTCTTGCACTTGTCTCTTCGATTTTCCTGGTTCCTACTCCTCTACCCTGTCCAGGTAACTGCTTTTAAAAATGTGTTAATCAGCTGGGCATGGTGGCTCATGCCTGTAATCTCAGCACTTTGGGAGGCCAACGTGGGCGGATCACTTGAGGTCAGGAGTTCGAGACCAGCCTGGTCAACATGGTGAAACCCCATTTCCATACAAAATACAAAAATTAGCCAGGCACAGTGGCATGCAACTGTAGTCCCAGCTCTGTGGGAGGCTGAGGCAGGAGACTCACTTGAACCCGGGAGATGGAGGTTGTAGTGAGCTGAGATTGTGCCACTGCACTCCAGCCTGGGTGACGGAATGAGACTCTGTCAAAATAAATAAATAAATAAAAATGTGTTAACCATAAAGGACAAAAGGCATATAATTATCTCAATAGATGCAGGAAAAGCTCACAAAAACTGACACCCTTTCATGTTTAATAAAAAGCAAAACACTGAACAAAACAGTAGACAGGTACTTCCTCAATCTGATAAAGGGCATCTACAAAAACATGGAACCCAGTGTGAAAGACGGAAAGCTTTAAGATCAGGAATAATGAAAGGTGTCTGCTCTCATCCCTTCTATTCAAATTGTACTGGGGGTGCCATCCAGGGCAATTAGGCAAGAAAAAAAAAAGAAATAAAACGATCTTTATTTGTAGATAACATGATCTTGTGTATAGAAAATCCAATGGGATACACACACCCACACAAAACTATTAGAGCTAATAAAAAGTTCAGCAAGATACAAAAGATACAAAATCAATATGTAAAAATCAAGGATGTTTCCATCAATAGCAATGAACAATCAAAAATTGAATTAAAAAAATTCAATTTACAACTGCATCAAAAAGAAATGTTATACTTATAAATAAAGTTAACAAAAGAAGTGCAAGACAAACATTGAAAACTGCAAAACAACATAGAAATAAAGACCTAATAAATGGAAACACTTCCCATGTTCATGGATCAGAGGATTTAATTTTCTTAGGATGGCAATACTCCCCAAATTAATAAACAGATTCTATACAATTCCTGTCAAATTTCAGGAATTGATTTTTATGGAAATCAACAAGTTGATCCTAAAAATCAACAAGCTGATCCTAAAATTTATCTAAAAGTTTAAGAGACCCTAAATAGCCAAAACAATCTTGAAAAGAATAAAATTGGAAGACACACTTTTCAACTGCAAACCTTAACTATAAGACTGTGTGGTACTGGCATAAGGATAAACATATAGATAAATGGAATAGAATTGAAAATCTAGAAATAAACACATACATTTATGGACAATTGATTTTGACAAAGGTGCCAAAATAATTCAATGAGGAAAGAACAGTCTCTTCAACATACAATGCTGGGGCAATTGAATATCCAATGAAAAAGAATAAAACTGAACCTCTACTTCATACCATATAGAAAAATTAACTCAAAATGGATCAGCAATATAAATGTAAGAGGTGGCCGGGCGCGGTGGCTCAAGCCTGTAATCCCAGCACTTTGGGAGGCCGAGACGGGTGGATCACGAGGTCAGGAGTTCGAGACCATCCTAAAATAATTCGATGAGGAAAGAACAGTCT
>NW_012116599.1:11117090-11119472 GCF_000951035.1 Colobus angolensis palliatus
TTGGGCAACATAGTGAGACCCCATCTCTGCAAAAAGAGTCAGTGAAAAGCAGATATTGGTGAGGATGTAGTAAAACTGGAACTTTCTTTTCTTTCTTTTTTTTTTTGAGACAGAGTCTTGCTCTGTCACCCAGACTGGAGTGGAGTGGCACGATCTTGGCTCACTGCAACCTCTGCCTCCTGAGTTCAAGTGATTCTCCTGCCTCAGCCTCCCGAGTAGCTGGCAGTACAGGCACGTGCCACCATGCCTGGCTAATTTTTTGTATTTTTAATAGAGACAGAGTTTCACTGTGTTAGCCAGAATGGTCTTGATCTCCTGAGGTGGTGATCCACCCGCCTTGGCCTCTCAAAGTTCTGGGATTACAGCCATGAGCCACTGAGCCCGGCCGAAACTGGAACTTTCGTATGCTGCTGATGGCAATGTTAAATAGTGCAGCTGCTTTGGAAAACAGTGTGGCAGTTCCTCAAATGGTTAAACACAGAGTTGCCTTACAATTCAGCAAATCTCCTCCTAGGTATATAGCCAAGAGAAATGAAAGCACATGTTCATACAAAAAAACTTGTCCACAAATGTTCACAGCAACTTTTTTTTTTTTCATGAGACAGTCTTGCTCTGTTGCCCAGGCTAGAGTGTAGTGGCTTGATCTCAGCTCACTGCAATCTCTGCCTCCTGGGCTCAAGTGATCCTCCCACCTCAGCCTCCTAAGTAGCTGGGAATACAGGCATTTGCCACCACACTGTGCTAATTTTTTGTAGAATTGAGGTCTCACTGTTTTACCCACACTGGTCTCAAACTCCTGAGCTCCAGCGATCCTCCCACCTCTGCCTCCCAAAGTGTTGGGATTACAGGCATAAGCCACCACACCCAGCCCTGCAGCATTATTTGTAATAAAGAAAAACAACCTAAATGTCTATCAGCTGATGAATGGATAAACAAATGTGATCTATCCATACAGTGGAATGTTACTTAGCAATAAAAAAAAAGTACTGATCTGCAACATAGATGAACTTTGAAAACACGCTAAGTGAAAGAAGCCAGATGCAAATACCAAATATTTTATGATTCCATTTATATAACATATCCAGAATCAGCAAATCTGTAGACAGAGGGCAGATTAGTGGTTGCCGGGGCAGAGGGGAATAGGGAGTGACTGCTAATGGGTATAGGATCTCTTTTTGAGGTAATGAAAATGTTCTAGAATCAGATAGTTGTGATGGTTGTGCAACTTTGTGAATATCCCAAAAAGCCCCACTTAACTGTACCCTTAAGAGGGTGGCTATTATAGTTATGAATAATATTGCAATAAAAATTTTCGTATTAAAAATGTATTAACTTCAAGGAGAAATACAGCTCTCACTGGACAAGGACTGGATTAGTTGCAGACCTACAGCAAAGGCTGAATGAGAAGGTAGCTTGGCAAACATGCAATGCCAGTCGATTCTACCTCCACAGGAGCTCCAGAATTTTAACCGGTCTCACCACCTCCACACTACCAGGGCAATTTGGTCCACTCCCAACTGCCCCAACTCTCTGCCCTCCAGCCTCACTGGCTATCTTTTAAATCTTCGATTCACCTAGCCACACTCACACCCAGCGCCAAGTCTCAATTCTCCCTCTAAAGACATGAGGGTGAGCATTTGACTCCCACCACCTCTCCGCCCCCCATTACCAGCATCTACAATGCTCCCCATGGAGGATTCGGGCCTAGTCTGGTGTCTGGCACAAGACAGGAGCTCCACAAGCATTTCTGGAGTGAACTTGAGAATTGGGGAGAGCCTTGTAGAGGAAATGCCATTTCAAGTGGGCCTGGAAGGGCTGTGGGATCTGTTAGCCAGGTGGGGGAGAGGAAAGCGCTGTAGGCAGCCCGAGAGGACTGGGACCTTCGGAGCCTTAAGGGAAACTGAGGGGCTTGAAGACTGAGGATCCCAGTCTTATCCAGGGGAGAGGAAGAGGTGGCAAATGGGAATGGAGAGGCAGGTAAGGGTTTGAGGGACTGAAGTCCAGTGGGAGCCACTGAACAGTTTTAGGCCAGAGAGTGACACGATCTTCTATAACATTTTGAGAAGATCCCTCTGGGTGCTTCATGGAGGCTGGATTAGAGCATGAGCTTCGGAACAATGAAGTGGCTGTGGCCACTGCCCAGGGGTCATGGGGAGTCTAGAAAGAAAAAGCTCCCTTCAGATCCTCCTGTTACAGGAGTCAGCAGGTTCCCTCCAGGAAACACCTCCCGCCATTGCACGTTGTTTTTTTTTTTTTGAGACGGAGTCTTGCTCTGTCGCCCGGGTTAGAGTGCAGTGGCCAGATCTCAGCTCACTGCAAGCTCTGCCTCCCGGGTTTACGCCATTCTCCTGTCTCAGCCTCCCGAGTAGCTGGGATTACAGG
>NW_012116599.1:11120487-11127142 GCF_000951035.1 Colobus angolensis palliatus
CAGGAGAATGGCGTGAACCCAGGAGGCGGAGCTTGCAGTGAGCCGAGATCTGGCCACTGCACTCCAGCCTGGGCGACAGAGTGAGACTCCATTTCAAAAAAAAAAAAAAGTGTAACTGGAAATTGATGGGGCAGTGAGGAGGCTGGGGAGATGAAACAAACTTTCATTTTCTTCTTAATAGGGTTAGAGTTTGCATTTGTGACTTTTTTTTTTTTTTTTTTGAGACAGAGTCTCACTCTGGCTGGAGTGCAGTAGTGCTATCTCGGCTCACTGTAACCTCCACCTCCCAGGTTCAAGCAATTCTCCTGCCTCAGACTCCCAAGTAGCTGGGACTACAGGCATGTGCCACCACAACCGGCTAATTTTTGTATTTCTAGTAGAGACGGGGTTTCACTATGTTTGCCAGGCTGGTCCTGAACTCTTGACCTCATGTAATCTGCTGCCTCGGCTTTCTAAAGTGTTAGGATTACAGGCGTGAGCCATAGCACCCGGCCTAACTATTGTGTTTTTAGTAAAGGTGGGGTTTCATCATGTTCGTCTTCAACTCCTGACCTCAAGTGATCCACCCGCCTCGGCTTCCCAAAGTGTTGGGATTACAGGCATGAGCCATTGCACTGGGCCTGCATTTGTGATTTATGTAATTTAAACATTTTGGATCAAGTGCAGTGGATCATATCTGTAATACCATCACTTTGTGGAGCTGAGGTAGGCAGATCACTTGAGCCCAGGAGTTCAAGACCAGCCTGGCCAACAAAGCAAGATCCAGTCTCTACAAATACATTTTTTTTAAAAAATGAGCTGAATGTGGTGGTGCACGCCTGTAGTCCCAGCTACTCAGGAGCTGAGTGGGGAGGATCTCTTGAGCCTAGGAGCTCAAAGCTGCAGTGAGCTGTGATTGTGCCACTGCACTCCAGCCTGGGCAACAGGGCAAGACCCTATCTTAAAAAAAAAAAAAAAAGAGAGAGAGATCGAAATGTTAAATTTATTTATTGGGGATTATTATTGTTGTTGGCTTTTTGTGTCAGTGTTGGAATTTGAGTTGAAACAGTCTGACGACGCTGTTCACTACCTCTGGCAGCTCAGAGTTCAGCAGCTGCCCACTCTGCCTCCAGCTTCCCTCTGGCCCCTCCCCAGGGCTGGGGTGGGGTCCCACAGGGGAGCTCCAGCCTGGTGGCCAGTGGAGGTCAGGAAGAAACCAGAGCTCACCAGCACCAGGGGTCCAGGGCTGAAGAAAAGCTCTTGGGCTGGGTTCCAAGTGGGCAGAGGGCTCAGCATCTGACTGTTGGGCTGTGTCCCTGTACCCATCAGCCCGCTGGGACCACAGCGCTTTTCCTGCAGGGGCCCAAGTTTCACTCACCAACCTTTTTTTTGGGTGGGGGGTGGGAACGGAGTCTCCCTCTGTTGCCCAGGCTGGAGTGCAGTGGCAGAATCTTAGCTCACTGCAACCTCCACCTCCTGGGCTCAAGTGATTCTTCTGCCTCAGACTCCTGAGTAGCTGGGGTTATAGGCGCCTGCCACTACACCTGGCTAACTTTTATATTTTTAGCAGAGACAGAGTTTCACCATGTTGGCCAGGCTGGTCGCGAGCTTCTGAGCTCAAGTGATCCGCCTGCCTCAGCCTCCCAAAGTGTTGGGATTACAGGCATAAGCCAACATGCCCTGCTCACTCACCAACCTCTTCAACACCCAGCTTAGCACTGCTGGTCTCACGAAGAAGCTGCCACGAACACACGGCTCGTTCCCTCCCTCAGGTGGAGACAGGATGACACAGAGGCAGGGGAAAAGTTGGAGCTAGGGGAGGTAGGTACAAGTAGGCAAAGAACCCCAGTGTAGGGGCAGGGTGAAGATAAACTGCCCGTGTCACTATTCTGCACGAAGCTGCATCTGAACCCAAGGCAAGCCCCTGCCCTATTCTCCTCCTGTTCTCCTGCTGTTTTTTTCAGACAGTAATTAATCTTCCAAGCAGCATGTTATCCGTGGGAGAAAACTGTGGCCTCTGATGTCTTTGGTCCTGGGTCTAACTTGGGAGGCTTTGGGCAAAGTGTCAGGACACTTTTCATCCCAAGTGGCTGGTCAGCATGACTTAAACAGTTCAGGGGGTTCACTGCAAAGTTCAGCCCTGCAGGCCCGGCTTGATCCAGCAGCTCACAGGTGTCACCCTGCAACCATCTTCCTATCTTTCTTTCCACTTCTGTGTCAGCATCATATCAGGTCAGCTTTCGTGCCTCTTGCTGTGGTTCAAGCAATGAACCTCATGCCTACACATCTTAAGAGTCCAGAGGGAACTAGAAAACATCTTTCCCAGAAGCTGTCTCCCACAAAGGAGTTCCCCAGACTGTCCCTGGATTACAGCCCCTCCCTTGTGCCCAGGCAAGGTAGTAGTTATGGTAATGCCAGTGTGTTCCTGAGCCACCTGCCCCACCCTCAGCCCCAGGGAGTCAGCACTGGAGTGGGGGAGGGGAGACGGGTACCCAGAGAATGATCAATGATCAGGGGAGAATTAGAGAACAGAGAAGGGTCCTGGGAGGCCGCTCCGTTGCCTCTGCAGCCAGAAAAGTCCATTTTTTTTTTTTAGACGGAGTCTCACTCTGTCACCCAGGCTGTAGTGCAGTGGTGCGATCTTGGCTCGCTGCAACCTCCGCCTCCCGAGTTCAAGCGATTCTCCTGCCTCAGGCTCCTGAGTAGCTGGGATTACAGGTGTCCGCCATCACGCCTGGCTAATTTTTGTTTTTAGTAGAGTTGGGGTTTCACCATGTTGGTCAGGCTGGTCTCGAACTCCTGACCTCAGGTGATCCGCCCTCCTCAGCCTCTCAGAGTGCTGGGATTACTGGCGTGAGCCACCGCGCTGGCCAGAAAACTCCAATTCTTAATTCATTTCCTCACCTATAGTGGGGGTCATCATCTCCACCTTGCTGACCTAAGACACAGGACAGTTTAAGAGCGACAATAACGTGCTGCCACCGTCACTGGGGTGCTGTAGCCGATGTGAACTCCTGCAGAATGCTCCCTCCCCGCCTCTTTTCTCTTCTGCGAAGGTACGGTCCGGGTCACCAAGCCGCTTGTCCACTCCACACAAGGTCCTTCTCTCCGAGGGGCGCGGCAGGAGCCCAAGTTGGCCAGCAGGTGGCAGCGCCGCGGCAGTCCGGGTTTGGCACAGCTCGGGAGCGGCCTCCAGGGAAGCAAGGGGTCAGGCCTCTCCAGGCAGCCCCCAGAGCCCCGCGCCTCCCTGGGCGCCCGACTCGCAGATACAGCAGGGCGGGTTCGCGGGTGTGCGGCCTGCACCTGGCGGGGCTCCGGGCTTGGCTGTAAGCTCTGCTGTCGCCATCTTGTCTCTGAGTTACTGCTGAGCAGAAGCCCTGCATTTTCATTTTGCGCCAGGCCTCTCAAACTGTGGTCCTGGGTGCCAGGACTCCTGCTGCCTCAGGATCCCGCCACTTTACTTCCCAGAAATGTGTTGAGCCCGTCCCTTTCCTGCCGTTGCTCAGCCTTCCCGGGGCTCCCTGACCCTGCTTGTCTCCAGCTCACCGGCCTTCCAGAAGCCTGGAGAGGACTGGGACCCCACATGGGGAGGACGGCGAACCCACGCAAGGAAAACGGGGACCCTGCATGGGCAGGGGGCAGCCATGGGGAGGAGGGGGACCACGTGGGGATAATGGTGTCATAGTGGAGAGGAGGGGACCCTACAGAAGGCCTGGGTTGGGCAGTGCTGGGCTCTCCTGGGAGGGTCAGGTGGTGCTGGGGGCCGGCAGGAAGCCCTGGGTAGCGGGTGGTGGGCAGCAGGCCCTGGGCGGCAGGCCCCGTGTGGCCCCGTGGAGAGTGGAAGGCACGCGGCGAGGCCCGGGCGGGAGCCCAAGGCTGGAGGCTGGCCCTGAGAGTGCTTCCCGAGCAGCCCCCGGCAGGAACAGAAAAGGCCAAAGTCTAGGAGCTCCGGGACTTCTCCGCGGTGGCAGAGGAGGGCTGCCATTGTCAAGGCGGCACAGAAGCCTCGGGTTCGGGGACCTTTGCTGGAGGAGCTGGGGTAGGGTAGGGCGGGGGCCGCAGAGGCCTCAAGAGCGAACGGGAAGAGGCCGCGGCACCTGCGGAGCACAGTCCAGGCAGTTTGCCCAGGGCACGGGCCTCTCGAGTGTGCCCAGGAAGCAGACAGGGTGACCCGGGTTTCTTGGGTGGTCTGCAGGCCTCCCAGTGTCCGCTGTGCAGACCTGACGCCACCTGCCACCCGCAGGCGCTGAGACCCCGAGCCCATCTGCCCCTGGGTTGGCAGCCTGTGGGGTGTGGTTTCCCAGACTGTCTTTTCAGCGGGTCCGCAGGTTCCCCCCCTCCCAGTGTCCCTTCCTGTGGTCTGGACGTGGGGGCCTGCGGACCCAGCGTGGGGGCGCTGTGGGTGACAGAAGGTGGTGGGGCAGAGGCGGCTGCAGAGGTGTGAACTCACAAGCATGTTGGGGTTGGGGGGTGGGGCAAGAGCAGTCGCGTGGTCTGCGTCTGCTCTGTGACTTCCCAGCTATACGACCCTGCCTGGGAAGTTACCTCACTTCTTTGAGGCTCAGGCTTCCCTCATCTGTAAAATGATAGAATAGAATCGACGACTTTGCAGGATATCTGTGGCGATTCTTGATTTACAAACCATATACAAGACCTTCCATAAGAGAAGGATGCTTTTCTGCCTAGATTTTATAGCCTCTATCCTTGTATTAAAATTGATTATCAAAATGTTTACTGTTTCCCCTGCCCTTAGAAATAACAGAATCATGGCCGGGCACGGTGTCTCACGCCTGTAATCCCAGCACTTTGGGAGGCCGAGGTGGGTCGATCACCTGAGGTCAGGAGTTCCAGGCCAGCCTGGCCAACATGGTGAAAACTCATCTCTACTAAAAATACCAAAAAAAAAATTATCCAGGCATGGTGGCACGCACCTGTAATCCCAGCTACTTGGGATTCCCTCTTGTGAAAGGTGGAAGGGGGAGAAGGGACAGGAGAGGTAACACTTCTCTTGAGTCCAACTCACCCTTGTAACAACGTGGGTTTGAATTGTGAGTCCACGTGTGTGCCTTGGCCACCTCTGAGGCAGCAAGATCAAGCCCTCCTCCTCTTCCTCAGCCTACTCAATGTGAAGATGAGGATGAAACGCTTTATAATAATTCACTTACACTTAATGAATAGTAAATTTTCTCTTCCTTGTGATTTTTCTTTTTGAGACAGAGTCTGCTCTGTTGCCCAGGCTGGAGTGCAGTGGCATGATCTTGGCTCACTGCAATCTCCACCTCCTGCATTTAAGCAGTTCTCTCTAACTCAGACTCCTGAGTAGCTGGGACTACATGCACCCACCACCATGGCCGGCTAATTTTTTTTTTTTTTTTTGTATTGTTAGTAGAGATGGGGGTTCGTCATGTTGCCCAGGCTGGTCTCGAACTCCTGACCTCAGGTGATCTGCCCACCTCAGCCTCGAAAAGTGTTGGGATTACAGGTGTTAGCCACCGCGCCCAGACTTTCTTAATAATGTTTTCTCTATTGTAAGAATACAGTATGTAATACATATAACATACAAAACGTGTTAATCGACTGTTCGTGTTATTGGTAAGGTTCCCAGTCAACAGTAGCCTATCAGTACTTGTGTTTTTGGGGAATCAAAAGTTGTATGTGGATTTTCAACTACATGGGGGGTTGGCACCTCTAACTCCTGCACTGTCCAATAGTCAACAGTACATCTTTGTATAATTCCGACTTTTAGAACTATTTATTTCATAGTAAAAAAAAAAAAAAATTAAATCAACAAGGAATTGAAGAAGGGTGGTAGAGATGACCCAAAATGGAATACGAACAGAAACAAGTGAACCTGCTGTTTTACAAATGAATAACATGCACTCAGGCACCCTTGGGGAGCAGTAACCTATGCAGCTTCAGAAACAGTATTTTGACTATATGCTCTAAGATTAAAGGTGAAAAAAATTGCACAGTATTGTGCCATTGGTAAAGGAGCACACATCTCACATCGAACTCACATCTCTCTTTTTCACAGAGATGTGAGTTAGAAATCCATGAACTACTTGATGTGGATTCTGGCACTGAGCAAGTCTATATACTGTGGCTAGCAAGAGCCAGATTTCTCACCATCAGGAAAATGGGCTAAAAATAAGGAAAGGGGACAGACGCAGTGGCTTATGCCTGTAATCCCAGCACTTTGAGAAGCTGTGGCAGAAGAACTGCTTGAGTTCAGGAATCCAAGACCAGCTGGGGCAACATAGCAAGACCCCTATATCTACAAAAAAGATAAAACATAAAAAGTTTAGCCAGGTGTGGTGGTGCAGCCCTGTAGTCCCAGCTACCTGGGATGCTGAGGCAGAGGATCACTTGAGCCCAGGAATTCAAGGCCACAGTGAGCTATGATAGCACCACTGCAGTCCAGCCTGAACAACATAGTGAGACTATAGCTCTAAAAAATTAATAATGAGAAGAGTAGGCTAGAATAAACATTATGGTGTTGGACTGGAATTGGAGACATCACTGTGAACTCCTGGTTTTTAAGATACATACAGATATAGAAAGAGCTTTAGAAATGCACGTGTGGACATGTATTTCCTAACTCTATCCACTGTAAGGGCCTAAAAGTACTAACACCCGAGACCAGTGAACTCACCCAGCACCCAGATCTTGTTTTTTT
>NW_012116599.1:11131689-11134349 GCF_000951035.1 Colobus angolensis palliatus
GCCTGTAATCCCGGCATTTTGGGAGGCCGGGCCAGGCGGGTCACGAGGTGAAGCGATCGAGACCATCCTGGCCAGCACGGTGAAACCCTGTTTCCAATAAAAATATAAAAAATTAGCCAGGCGTGGTGACATGCACCTGTAGTCCCAGCTACTTGGAAGGCTGAGGGAGGAGACTCGCGTGAACCCGGGAGGTAGAGGTTGCAGTGAGCAGGGACTGCACCACTGCACTCCAGCCTGGGTGACAGAGCGAGACTCTGTCTCAAAACAAAACAAAACAAAATCGGTAGGAAAAGAATACATAATTCCTTGTCTTGAACAGTGGAAGACAAGAAGCCGCCAATAATATTGGCTCCTTCTATACAAAGGAACTGGGTAGCTAGATGATGAGTGGGAGACTTCCATTTGTACCCTGAATTTTGAATAGTGTCAATTTTATACATTTTTAAAAATAGAAATGTAAAGGGAGTGTGCCAGAGATGTGGGCATTTTATTACAAGAGCCAGTAGAAACAAAATTTCTAAAAACACAGAGAGAAAGCAGACAGCGGATAGAGGGAAGTCCTTGAGCCCTTGAGGGCAGGGGATGCAGAATGCAGCGTAGGGAGAGGGAGCTGCCACGGCCAGGAGGAAGGCCACTGAGGACAGGAGGCAGGCAGGCATGTAGGGTGAGTATACGGGAGCAGAAAGATGGTGGGGAGGTTTCTCTCAAATGGCTTTTATCAGGAGATAAAGTTACCTAATAAAAATGAGATGGTGGCTCTGACTCCAGGAAAGAACAAGAGGACAAGGGAAATAGAAGCTTGTAGGGGAGCACTGCTGGCCCAGATGAGACTGGAGCCACAAGCTTAGAATGAAATCAAGCTGCCCCGAGGTGGGGTTTCTGCCAGCACCCCAAAATAGGGGAGGAGCATGGGACATATATTAATTGACTCAGGGTAGAAATTTCTAGGGAGCAGGTGACAGAGGGGCAGGGAAGATCAGAGATTTAGGGATAGTGGCAAGAGTGGTAAGTTGGTCCATGTGGGATAGGATGCATCCGAAAGGAGATTTGGAAGGGGACCGATGGATTTGGGAGAAAGTAGAGAAATCAGAGAGCTGGAGATGTTATTGAGAGGAAAAGAACCTAAGAACAGGGCAAGTAACTGAGTGAGGAGTTCCATGCACATTGTCACGGGAGAAGGAACACTTACAGACTTTTTTTTTTTTTTTTTTTTGAGACAGGGTTTCCCTTTTTTTGCCCAGGCTGGGGGGCAAGGGGGCGATCTTGGCTCACTGCAACCTCTGCCTCCCGGTTTCAAGCAATTCTCCTGCCTCAGCCTCCTGAGTAGCTGGGATTACAGGCATGAGCCACTGCGCCCGGCCAGATTTTGGTTTTGAATGTTGTTCTCAATAAAAGGCACGAAGACTCTGGGAGAAATGAATATTTCCAGGGCTATGGCAAGGAAAGTACAAGCTGAGCTTCCAACATCTTGTGGATCCAAAAGGCAAAGCCTCTGACAAGCTGTGGCTTGTGCCAGAATCCACATCAGAAAATCAGCACAGAGGGGACAGTAGAGGGAGGGGACAGCCTGCAAAGCCTTCAGAGAGGAGGGAAATGAGAAGAAGGAGACTTCAAGGGCAAGGAAAGGGTGGTGGTGTCAGATGTTGCTGAGAGTAAGATCAGATCTAAAAACCATCTTTCTAGAAGCTTTTGCTGTAGATGTCCTCCCTGGTGTCCTTGAGAAAAGAGTTTTCATGGGGGGGTGAGGAGGCACAACAGGTGTCACAGGTGCATGGAGTAGCTGTAGATGAAGAATGGCAGTCAGGGAATTGGGGGACTATTCAAGACCTTTGGCTGTGAGCGGAAGGAGAGGGCAGGATTGGAAGTGGGCATATGCTCAGGGAGAGTCTTGGTTCTGGATTCTCTTGAGAACATGGCAGCCTCAACAGGAGCCAAGGGCAGTAGAGACAGGCTAGCTGCTCAGTCAACCCATTCCCTCTTCTTCCTGGATGTGTAGCTGCAGCACCTGCCCAGCCTCCTTGGGACTAGAGGTGTGGCACAGGACCATGAGTGCTGAAAACATATCTAAGCCTGGCCTGCATCAAGTGCTCCCACTTGTTCTCTCCTATCTACTTGCTGGAGTAGTAATTGACTCAGGGTAGAAATTTCTAGGGAGCAGGTGACAGACGGGCTGGGAACAGCAGAGATTTAGGGATAGTGGCAAGAGTGGTAAGTTGGTCCAAGTGGGATAGGATGCATCCTCCTTGTTCTCTCCTTTCTACTTGCTGAATGAGGATCTTTCCAATGACCCAGAACAGGACAGAGGAGCAAAACAGAGGAAGCCTGGGTCCCCAGATGACCACACAGAAGGCTGCCTGCCCAGGAATTCCCCACTCTGAATGTAGCATGAGTGAGAAATAAACACTTACTGTGTTGCACTGCTAAGAATTGGGGTCCATCCACTATAGCAGGTAGAGTTAATCTAATAAACTGGTTAAGGATATTCTTGTACATCCATGCAATGGAGCACTACAGCTATAAAAACAAAGGGAGCAGCTGTTCACTACAGATATGAAACGATCTCCAAAATACTGTCAACAACAAAAAGGCAAGATATAGGAAAATGTGTTATAGCTTGTTGCTTTGTGTCAAAAATCGGTAGGAGGCCAGGCATGGTGGCT
>NW_012116599.1:11140529-11150156 GCF_000951035.1 Colobus angolensis palliatus
AGCCAGATAGGGTTCTAGACCACAGTTGAGTGGGGAAGGATAGGGCCAGATGGCATGAGCCTCCGAGGAGCCAGGAGTCAGACGTGTGAGAGCGCGGCTGTGACACTGACTGCTTCCACTCCTACAGGAGAATGCAGCTGAAAGCAGAGCTCGGGCCTATACCTCACTCAGCCAGAGCCGAAAGGCTCAACCATAATGACCTGAAGTTCAGAGGCCCCTTGCCTAGCCAGTCTCCCCGTCCTTAACCCCAACTTTGATCTCCATGCCTGGACCCTCTTCCCACTGCCCTGCCTTGTCATCGGCTGCACTGTCATCCTCAAAGTCACTCTATAACTTTAGTCACTCATCCTTTCCAAAACAGTCCCCAAGTTTCCTCTGCAGAAGAGCCTGGCCCTGCCCTGCCATCTCACTCATCCTCCAGAGGCCTGCTGTGAGAGCCCCCTTGGTCCTCACCACCACACTCTCACCCACATTTATAGTCAAGTCTCTCTTATTAAAGTAGGGAATCTGAATCTGGGTTTGCCGTCTAAGTTGGCTTTCTCAGAGGCTACCAAAGCCACAAGACCTCACTGCCCTGCCCTAAAGCCACTCCGTCTTCATCTCTTTGCTCTGCTGCAGCTGTTGGAACTCAGTCTCACTCATTAGCAGTCCCAAGACTTCTGCACTGAGGCTGTCCTGAGGATCTCCAGAGGTAAGATCTGCCTCTCCTTCCCGGAATAGCTAGGGTTTTTTTCCAGCCTTCCATGAGCCTGGCAGAAAGGAAGAGGGACACCGCATTGAGAAATCAACTCAGCCATGCTCACGTGTTTCTGAGAGAACTTACCAGCTAGCAAAGCCCATCAGTGCACTCCTTGAGGAATCAAATAAACACAACCTGAGCCTGAAGACTAAGAGCTGTTTAGGGCTTACTGCTGAGTGGGGGAGGGAGGGCAGAGAGCAGGATACACTATGGTCCATCCACAATGCGTTCAACAACATAAAATCGCACATCGAAAACTGAAAGAAGGCCAGGCAAGGTGGCTCACGCCTGTAATCCCAGCACTTTGGGAGGCGAGGGGGGCGGATTACCTGAAGTCAAGAGTTCAAGACCAGTCTAGCCAACATGGAGAAACCCTGTCTCTACTAAAAACACAAAATTATCCAGGCGTGGTGGCACATGCCTGTAATCCCAGCTACTCGGGAGGCTGAGGCAGGAGAATTGCTTGAACTCGGGAGGCGGAGGTTGTGGTGAGCCGAGATCGCGCCACCGCACTCTAGACCAGGCAACAAGAGCGAAACTCCGTCTCAAAAAAGAAAATAAAATGAAAAGAAAGCATGCCTAAATATTTACAGGACTTTTCTCTGCTGAGATTACAAGAATTTCCCCAAAATTTAGTGTTTTTTTTTTTTTTTTTTTTTTTTTGAGACGGAGTCTTGCTCTGTCGCCAGGCTGGAGTGCAGTGGCGCGATCTCGGCTCATTGCAACCTCCACCTCCCGGGTTCAAGCGATTCTCCTGCCTCAGTCTCCCGAGTGGTTGGGACTACAGGCACCCTCCGCCACCATGCCCGGCTAATTTCTTGTATTTTTAGTAGAGAAGGGGTTTCACTGTGTTAGCCAGGATGGTCTCGATCTCCTGACCTTGTGATCCACCTGCCTTGGCCTCCCAAAGTGCTGGGATTACAGGCATGAGCCACCGCACCTGGCCCAAAATTTCTTTATAAAAATAGCCAAATATTCTACAATAATATACATTCATAATTTTTTTTTTTTTTGAGACGGACTTTCGCTCTTGTCACCCAGGCTGGAGTGCAATGCTGTGATCTCAGCTCACTACAACTTCTGCCACTTGGGTTCAAGCAATTGTCCTGCCTCAGTCTCCTGAGTAGCTAGGACTACAGGTGCCTGCCACCATGCCCGGCCCGGCTAATTTCTTGTATTTTTAGTAGAGAAGGGGTTTCACTGTGTTAGCCAGGATGGTCTCGATCTCCTGACCTTGTGATCCACCTGCCTTGGCCTCCCAAAGTGCTGGGATTACAGGCATGAGCCACCGCACCTGGCCCAAAATTTCTTTATAAAAATAGCCAAATATTCTACAATAATATACATTCATAATTTTTTTTTTTTTTGAGACGGACTTTCGCTCTTGTCACCCAGGCTGGAGTGCAATGCTGTGATCTCAGCTCACTACAACTTCTGCCACTTGGGTTCAAGCAATTGTCCTGCCTCAGTCTCCTGAGTAGCTAGGACTACAGGTGCCTGCCACCACGCCCAGCTGATTTTCGTATTTTTAGTAGAGACCAGATTTCACCATGTTGGCCAAGCTGGTCTCAAACTCCTGACCTCAGGTGATCTGCCTGTCTCAAACTGCTGGGATTACAGGTGTGAGCCAACACACCTGGCTAGACTAATTTTTTCAGATACGGCTTCTACAGTAGTGAGTAGTCATGTCACTATGTCAGTGGAAAAATACCGTTTGAGTCACAGACCTAAGACTCTGCTGGTGGCTACAGGCCTTGTCCCTGGAAAAATGCTCATCTGCTGTTTCACACATCGACACCCCATTTTGCACTCCCCTGGGTGCCCCAGCGTCACGGGAACAAGCATCCCTGCCTGTAAGAGGCAGAATGTTTCTGGGCCAGCCACACTGATTATAAGCTGACCAACAACGTTGGAACTTCAAAAGAAATGTGTAAATCCAAATAGAAGCACCACAAAAAAGTCCAGAGGCTAGTAATGGCTCTGACACCCAGCCTGTACAGGGAAGGGGATTAGTTACCCTGGCCTGAACCCCAAGATGACTGTGGCAGGTCTACCGTGCTTAGGGATAGGGTCACACTAGGTGTCCAAATATTCAATTCATCCAGCTGACTCCTTTGTTCACATCCCAGGCTCACAAGTGCCTTTAAGAAAAATGTGGCTTCTGCCGGGCGCGGTGGCTCAAGCCTGTAATCCCAGCACTTTGGGAGGCCGAGACGGGCGGATCACGAGGTCAGGAGATCGAGACCATCCTGGCTAACATGGTGAAACCCCGTCTCTACTAAAAAATACAAAAAACTAGCCGGGCGAGGTGGCGGGCACCTGTAGTCCCAGCTACTTGGGAGGCTGAGGCAGGAGAATGGCATAAACCCGGGAGGCAGAGCTTGCAGTGAGCTGAGATCCGGCCACTGCACTCCAGCCTGGGCAACAGAGCGAGACTCCGTCTCAAAAAAAAAAAAAAGAAAGAAAAATGTGGCTTCTTTTAAGGCAGAGGTTTATAAACTTGAATAAAGGCCAGAAAGGTGAGGTGTGAAAAACCACCAAAAGTATAATCCAACTTTATTTTATATGGTATAAGACTTAACAAACATATATAATGCCATAGATTGTACTCTAAACTTCATATTGAAAAAATATAATTTGAAAATAGAAATAATTATCTCGAGTTTCATAATTTATTACTTCTCAGATTTGAAATCCAAAATCTAACATTCCTGTCTTATGGCCCAAGGTGTCAATCAACGTCAGGTTGTAAATCTTGTATAGCAACGTGCAGCAGAGAATTCATCTTTCCTTTAACTGGGAGCAATATTTAGTTTTACTTAGTTTCATAAGAGAAAATAGCTGCTCATAAACATAGGTACTTCCAAACATGCACAGAATCTCTGCACAATGTTTTTTATATTTAGGATAACCATTACCTAGGTATCTGTAGCATTCTGGGACTCCCACATCATCATATTTAGTTTTCAGTATAGTGTTGCACTGCAATTCAATAATTTCCATTTGCAGCTCTTCATTCACATGATTAATACTCATCAAGAAAGGTGAACTGAACAATATCAGTTCATTTTCATAAAGTTTGAAATCAGAGAATCTTTTTTGGAATTCAGTCTTCAATTCTTTAATTTTTGGAATATAGTTCAGGCCATCGCTTTCTTTTTCAGAAACTAATTTCAGTGTAGGGAAGTGGGCCAGATTGTTCCTTGTCAAATGAGTTTCCCAAAGACATAATTTTGCTAGGAATTAGTAAATTGAATCATGCATTTGTGTAACCACTTGTGAACGCCTTTGCAGAGAAATATCCAATGTATTTAGATGTGTTGTCATGTCAATCAAAAAGGCTAAGTCTTTGACCCAATTTTTGCTAGTGAGCTGAGGCACAGATTTTCCTTTAGAAGACATGAAAAAGTCAATTTCTTTCAACAGTTCAAAAAACTGCTTTAGCACCATACCACGACTCAGCCACTTCACTTCCATGTCACAGAACAGGCTTCCATATTGTGCATCTAACTCACTGAACAAAGTGTTGAACTTTCTATGGTTTGAGCCATGGGACTGTATCCAGGTTATGCTGTAAATTACTGTGTCCATGACGGGATCCATTTTTAACTTTTTAGCACAAAGTGACTCCTGGAGAATGAGGCCATGCACACACTTAAGTTCTGTGCTTTTGCAAAGCCCTGCCACCTTATAGATTTCAGTTTTGTACCAAGTTGTTTAAAACCAACCATTGCAGAATTACCATCTGTGCTAACACTTACTAATTTTGACCAGTCTACATTAAATTTTTTAAGACTTTTCTCAACACATAAAAATATGTCATTTCCTGATGCTGTGCCTGTTATGAGTACCATATCTAAAAGTTCTTCGGTCACATCAAAAGTTTCATCAAGGCCGGGCACAGTGGCTCACGCCTGTAATCCCAGCACTGTGGGAGGCCGAGGCGGGTGGATCACGAGGTCAGGAGATCGAGACCATCCTCGCTAACATGGTGAAACCCCGTCTCTACTAAAAAATACAAAATCTAGCCGGGCATGGTGGGGGGCGCCTGTAGTCCCAGCTGCTTGGGAGGCTGAAGCAGGAGAATGGCATGAACCCGAGAGGTGGACCTTGCAGTGAGCCGAGATCACGCCACTGCACTCCAGCCTGGGCGACAGAGTGAGACTCCGTCTCATAAAAAAAAAAAAAAGTTTCATCAACACCACGAATGAACACAGACAACCAGGGAGCATTATTTATATCAGTGTTCTCATGAGCTGCGATAGAGAAAGCCACAAATGATTTCACTTTTTCTTGAAACCTGTCCTGTAAGTTTTCAGCCATATCATCAACAGGCTGAGCAACAATATTACCAGTCAGTCTTATATTTGCAAATGCTTGTCTCTGTTAAGGGCACCTAATTTCTGCTGCATTCAACAAGCATTCTTTTATCAACTCCCCATCTGTAAAAGGTTTTGATGCCCGGGAAATTTTCTCACTTAATATACAGCTACACTTCACAGCAGCATCACCTATTTTATTCACATTCAAAAGCAAATCATGTTGAAATCTCAGTCTTTTTCTCAGTTCGTTAAGTTGTTTGTCATGCATCTTTTCTATGTATCCATCGCAGTTCTTGCTATGGTTTGTTTCACAATGGTGTCTTAGGTATGCTCTTTCAACACAGACTTTGTTTGCATATTAAACATGTAGGAACCTTCTTTACCTCCACAAAAAAATAGTCTCTCTCCCATTTTTCTTGAAAAGTGTGGTTGTCTTGTTCTATACTTTGTCTTTCCACTTGTGAAAGAGACAAATGCATAAGAAATATCAAAATGTCATCTTGTTTTCTTTTTCCCTGAGGCAGAGTCTCGCTCTGTCGCCTAGGCTGGAGTGCAGTGGTGCGATCTTGGCTCACTGCAACCTCTGCCTCCCGGGTTCAAGGAATTCTCCTGCCTCAGCCTCCCGAGTAGCTGGGATTACAGGTATGCGCCATCATGCCCAGCTAATTTTTGTATTTTTAATAGAGACGGGGTTTCACCATGTTGGCCAGGCTGGTTTCCAACTCCTGATCTCATGATCTGCCCTCCTAAGCCTCCTACAGTGCTGGGATTACACGCATGAGCCACCATGCCCAGCCATGTCATCTTTACAATATATTTAAAAAAGAACCATTTTCTAAGAAAAAACTATTAACTCTATGTTTAAAAGTGTTAAGTGTTGTGCTGTTCCCACTGCTGTTGGTGTGGAGACCCTCAGGAACTGAGGGGTTTACCAGCAAACAAGAGCAAAGGCCACACCTAAAAGGAAGCAGCTACTTCTCATCGCCAGCCAACTGCTGCCATGTGGGAATGCAGCCACAGTGCCACCAGATTTTCTTTCCTTTTTCTTTGAGACAGATAAGGTCTCACTCTGTCGCCTCGGCTGGAGTGCAGTGGCACCATCATGGCTCACTGTAGCCTCGACCTCCCAGGCTCAGGCAATCCTCACACCTCAGCCTCCTGAGTTAGCCAGGACTACAGGTTTGCAACACCACGCACAGCTAATTTTGTTTTTGTTTTTTGTTTTTTGTACAGACGGGGTCTCGCCATGTTGCCCAGGCTGGTCTTGAACTCCTGGGCTCAAGTGATCCACCCACCTCAGCCTCCTAAAGTGCTGGGATTACAAGTGTGAACCACTGCACCTGTGCAGATTTTCTGTTGTATCAAAAGAAGCTGGAAATCCAGGGTTTTATGTGAAATTTTTTGATTTTTTGAAATACTCATAACAAATTCAATGGTCTCTTACTGTATAAGCCAACATGTTTGCCGATTAGATAAGGCAAATTAGGGACACTAGTTTGGGGTCACTGGTTTAAACCTGCCAAAACACTACTTGAAGAAAATTAATATCTGAAGAGAATTAAATATCTAATTCTGAAACCACAGGTATAAGAGCTTGTTCAAACAAAATCCTAGAGGGTGACCAAAAAAGAAAAAATAAACTGATGAGTTTCCTTTTTTTTTGTTTTGAGACAAGAGGTCTGGCTCTGTCACCCAGGCTGGAGTACAGTGGTGTGATCTCGGCCAGGCATGGTGGTGGGTGCCTGTAACCCCAGCTACTTGGGAGGCTGAGGCAGGAGAATCGCTTGAACCCAGGAGGCAGAGGTTGCAGTGAGCCAAGATTGTGCCACTGCACTCCAGCCTGGGTGACAGAGCGAGACTCCGTCTGAAATAATAATCATAATAATTAATAAAATAAAAAATAAAATGTTGTGTGGCCTTCCCATCTGTAGTTCGGCTACTCAGGAGGCTGAGGTGGGAGGATCACCTGAGCCCAGGAAATCGAGACTGCTGCAAGCCATGATTGTGCCACTGCACTCCTGCCTGGGCGAAGGGAGTGAGACCCTGTCTCAAAATAATAATAAAAGAATAAAGTGCCGAGTGCCCCTAACCTCATACCAGCCCCTTCCTTGGGATCCCCCTGTGACAATCCTGGTAAATCTCAATCCACAGAGCTCTGGGACCCCTCACCTCTTCAGGTACTGTTCTATCTCTATTTTCTTGCCCCTGGCTTTTCTCTCCAATATGGTCCAGAACTATGGCAAGCCCATCAATCTCTGTTCCCTGCTTTTCTTCCAAGGCTCTCTCTGCCTTAGCTTATAACTTGAATTCAATATATGCGATTCTGCGATTGTGGTGATGAGGTGAGGGAGAGAACAGTTAGCATTTAGGGCCACAGACTGTTATTTGTCTTCTGAATCAGTAATATACAAGATTCAAAATCCAAAAAGCAGAAAAGGATATGGTTTAGAACATGTATAAAAAGGAAAAAAAAAGGATATGGTGTAGTCTTCCTTATATTCCTATTCCAGGCCACCCAATTTCTAACCATAGAGGCAACATTCTGTGTATATAAAAACAAATGTATATACACATACAACTTTTCTTAAAAAGCTTGAGATATAATTTACGTATCATAAAATTCACCCATTTAAACTTCACAATGGTTTCTAATATGTTTACACAACTGTATGATCATCATTGTAAACTAACTTTAGAACATTTTTATTGTCCCCAAAAGTACCCATCGGCAGTCACTCCTCATTCCTCCCAACCCATTCTCACTCCCAGCCACAAGCAAGTACTGCTCTAGTTTCTGTCTGTATAGATTTGGCTATACTGGACATGTCATATATGGAATGACATACCACACTTTATCAATCCATCAACTGATAGACATTTTGGGTCATTTCTACTTTTTGACTATTAAATAATGCTGACATGAACATTTGTAGGGAAGTATGAACATATGTTTTCATTTCTTTGAGGTAGATACTTAAAACAATTGCTGGACCATATGGCAATTCTATGTTTAACATTTTGAGAAACTGTCAAACTTTTCCAAAGCAACTGAACTATTTTACATTCCCACCACCAACATATGAGGGCTCTACCTTTTCCACATCCTTGTCAACATTTGCTACTGTTTGCCTTTTTTATTCTAGCCATTCTAATGAATGTGAAGTGTATCACATCATGGTTTTGATCTGCATTTCCCTAACAACTAATGTTGAGCATCTTTTTGCGTGCTTATTGGCCATTCATATGCCTTGTTTGGAGAAACGTCCATTCGAACCCTTTGCCCATTTTTTAATTGGATTGCCTTTTTATTGTTGAATTGTACTATGAGTTATTTATATATTTGGACACAAGTCCCTTATAGGATATATGATTTGCAAATATTTTCTTCCAGTCTATAGATTATTTCTTTTTTTTTTTTTTTTTTGCGACGAAGTTTCACTCTCATTGCCCAGGTTGGAGTGCAATGGCGCAATCTCGGCTCACTGCAATCTCTACCTCCCAGGTTCAAGTGATTCTCCTGCCTCTGTCTCCCAAGTAGCTGGGATTACAGGTGCTCACCACCACATCTGGCTAATTATGTATTTTTAGTAGAGACAGGGTTTTGCCATGTTGGCCAAGCTGGTCTCTAACTCCTGACCTCAGGTGATCCACCCACTTCGGCCTCCCAAAGTGCTGGGATTACAGGCATGAGCCACTGTGCCCAGACAGTCTATAGATTTTCTTTTGACTTTTTAAATATGGCCTTTGAAACACAAACATTTTTTATTTTGATTAAGCCCAACTTCTCAATTTTCTTTAATCACTTGTGCACAAAGTGTGTTTTCTTCTAAGGATTGTATGTTTTAGCTCTTACCTTTAGGTCTTTGATCCATGTTGAGTTATTTTTTGTGTACAGTGTGTTCTCCATTATGTTTTTACATAAAAAGCAGAATACTGGACACACTGTTTGTCTTTCTTCATTTAATATACACTTTGTCTTTTTTCTCTTAATGATGTATACTGGAGATTATTTCCCATCAGTACACAAAATGTGATTTCATTCCTTTTTACAGCTATATAGAAAAATATCTTATGGATCTGCCAGACAATTTTAGCCGCCTGTTGCTTGATATTCAGGTTGATTCTAATTTTGCATCAAACAACTTTGCAATACATTATTTCACACTTGTCTGAGACTATCTGTAGGATAAATTCTTAGGAGTGGAACTGCAAGACAAAATGATAATTGCAACTGTAACTTTGATAGATATGGCTAAGTACCTAATCTCCATAGAGATTTCTCCAATTTCACTTCCAATAACAAAGTATGAGCATGCCAGCTTCTTTACCCTCTTCTTCTCCACTGTGCTAACAAACCTTTTGATCTGTGACTACTTGATAGGTAAAAAGTTGTATCTCAGTGTAGATTTCATTTACAATTCTTTTACTACGAGTGAGGATGAGTACCTTTTCCTATTCTTAAAACTCCTTTTCTGTCTGTCCATAACCTGCCTCTATTTCTCCTAAGTTGTTGGTATTTTTCTTACTCATTTGTTAGGTGCACTTTTATTTTATTTTATTTTATTT
>NW_012116599.1:11151475-11158727 GCF_000951035.1 Colobus angolensis palliatus
ATATATATATATATATATATATATATTTTTTTTTTTTAGACAGAGTTTCCCTCGCTCTTGTCACCCAGGCTGGAGTGCAGTGGTATGACCTCGGTTCACTGCAACCTCTGCCTCCCGAGTTCAAGTGATTCTCCTGTCTCAGCCTCCTGAGTAGCTGGGATTATAAGCGTGCACCACAGCATGTGGCTAATTTTCTGTATTTTTAGTAGAGACGAGGTTTTACCATGTTGGCCAGGCTGGTCTCGAACTTCTGATGACAGGTTTTTTCCCCCTGCCTCGGCCTCCCAAAGTGCTGGGATTATAGGCATGAGCCACTGTGCCCAGTCTGAGTCACATTTTTAAACATAATGCACCACATTCTTTTTTTTTTTCTGAGACAGGGTCTCGCTCTGTCACCAGACTGGAGTGCAGTGGCCCAATCTCGGCTCACTGCAACCTCTGCCTCCCGGGTTCAAGCAATTCCTCTGCCTCAGCCTCCCGAGTAGCTGGGACTACAGGAGCGCACCACCACAGCTGGCTAATTTTTTGTATTTTAGTAGAGATGGGGTTTCACCGTGTTGGCCAGGATGGTCTCAATCTCTTGACCTCATGATACACCGGCCTCGGCCTCCCAAAGTGCTGGGAGTACAGGGATGAGCCACCATGCCCAGCCTGCACCACACTCTTTTCTGGCATAGGTACTATGCTTTACTTCACATGGGCGTGGATTCTCTGGTTTCTCGTATCTCCCCTTTACAATCATTCTTTTTTATTATTTTTAATTTAGGACATATCAGATATTAAACTAAAAAAACAGATACTACACTTGATCTTAGCCAAAAGGCTGAGAAGTGATACGATAATTCTTCAGGTAGAGAAATGATTATAAAGACTTAAGTATATTTGATTAAAACCTAATTAAACTTCGAGAAATTATATAACTTTTGGCAGGAATTTGTTTGCTTGTTTTCTGGAGACTAAAGCAGAGTGCTCCCAAATCTCCTCCTGGTAAACACTGCTAACAATGGAATTTATTCTTTCAGATTTGTTTTCCTATATTTATCATGGCTTTCCAGGTCAATACATATAGTTCTATCTTATGCTTGTTAGATCTGTAGTATTCTTTCTAGAGATTACGTTCATCAGAACATACTGCTACAGATTATTTTAGAGTTCACCTACACCAACACATTTAGCTCAAATGTATCTATAAACCCAATATTCAATTTTCGCCTCAGTGACAATCCCTTCAAAATATATTATACTCCACCCTCTCTAATTTCACTATATTCACTCTCTTACTCTACCAAAGCCTAGATACCTAAGGACAGTGTTTCATTAATTGGTTACAACATAAAGCTAACAATTCAATTCTACGTTCTATTTTGGTACCTGTCCAAGCAAGTTACCAAGTACGTTATTCTAGCAGAGTCAGCCCTGGAGAGAGAAGAATGAATGTACACAATCTATGAATAAATTCCAATCTCCAAACTTGTACTTGGTAGCAGATTAAGTCTCTATTTCTCTATAGCACCACTACAGTTTTCTAGGAGTTTTGGCTGTCCCTTTATGATGTCTCCTTCGGCTTTGTATGCCTACTGGCAGAAATCTGGATAACTACTCTTTCCTTCTCTACAATCAGGCATAAGAGATTTGAGAGAATGTAAAGAAATTCCATTATTTTGTATCCAGCAGACATACATTCTTATTCAGTACAAGGGGTAAAACATACCTTTTACTCCTCCCATCTTTGCTCACTAATCTGATTTGAAAAGCATCCTCAAACACAAGAAGTGTTTCATGTGGAATGACTTTGTCAGGCAGGTTCTTGAGCAAAAGTGTTTTGGCATTTTGATCTACAGAAAAACAAAAGAATATTTTTGGTGAGTTTAGATTTAGTAAGCATCTAAAGTCCCCTAAGATAGAAAAAATACCCCTCAGGCCAGGCGCAGTGGCTCACGCCTATAATCCCAGCTTTGGGAGGCCGAGGCGGGCGGATCATGAGGTCAGGAGATGGAGACCATCCTGGTTAACACAGTGAAACCCTGTCTCTACTAAAAACACAAAAAATTAGCCGGGCGTGGTGGCGGGTGCCTGTGGTACCAGCTACTCGGGAGGCTGAGGCAGGAGAATCGCTTGGACATGGGAGGTGGAACTTGCAGTGAGCCAAGATCGCACCACTGCACTCCAGTCTGGGCGACAGAGCGAGACTCTGTCTCAAAAAAAAAAAAAAAAAAAAAAGAAAAAAGAAAAAACACCCCTCAAAGAGTTGTAAAGTGGAAACAACCACACATCTTCGTTCGTTTAACAAATATTTGAACACATACTCTGGGCTAGGGCCTGTGCTACATGCTCGCTGTGAAAACACAAACTTGGCCTCTGCTCTCAGGCATGCGTTCTTGTTGGAGAGGACTCGTAAATGAAGAGTCACGTAATTATAAACTTTGATAAGTGCCAGGATGGACAAGTAAAAGGGGCAATGAGGAAGTCCAGTAGAGAAGACTTACCCTACTGTGGGTGTAAGGAAAGAGTTTTCTGATCTGAGGAAGTTATATTTAAGCTGAAACTGGATGGATGGGTTTCCAGTAGCCAGGGACTGAGTCCTGGAAAGAACCTTATGACAGAGAAAGGTGAGCCATGCAGCTCGAGCACAGGAGAGAGGGCAAAGTGCCACGGAGGCAGGTGGCCTGTCGGAAACTGAGGACTACTTGCATCAAATTAGAAAGAATGTGATATTCCTGCCTGACCCAGAATCTTCTAGATACATCGATATCTTTGAACAAATTACCTTGTTTGCATACCTTTATTTCCTTTCTCTTTGGTTTCTTAAATTTAATTTCAAACCCAAGGACTTTTGTATCACTTAGTTCCAGGGCCTTTTCTTGATCATCAGCAGATTTAAAATTCACATAACCAAATCTCCTACAGAGATGTAGAAGAAAAGGGAAAAAGCACACCCAGGTAAGATGAAGCGCCTATGCCTCTGGTTAACTAATCACACTAGCTGTTGGGATAGAAATTAGCACTAAGTCTCAAGCAGCTGCCTAATTTACAATTTAAAACCAAGGCTCCACAAACTGGCAGTCAGTACTGTGAAGTAACTATGGAGAAGTAGTTCTCACCCAGGGAGCAAGTTTGACAATGTCTAGAGACATTTTTGGCTGTTACAAATAGGGAAGCATCTAGTATCTAAAGGGTAGAATCCAGGGAGGTTGCTAAACATCCCACAAAGAACTGGACAGCCACCACAACACAGATTGCCCGGCCCAGACCCGGCACGGTGGTTCATGCCTGCAATCCCAGCACTTTGTGAGGCCAAGGTGGGCAGACTGCTTGAGCTCAGGAATTTGAGACCAGCCGGGTCAACACATATTTCCTGGCTCTACAGAAAATACACACACACACACACAAATTAGCTGGGCATAGCGGTGCATGCCTGTGGTCTCAGCTCCACATCGGGAGGCTGATGTGGGAAGATGGCTTGTGCTGGAGGGCAGGGGTTGCGGTAAGCCGAGATCGCACCATTGCACTCCAGCCTGCGTGATAGAGCCAGACCCTGTCTCCAAAAAAAGAAGAATTGTCCAGTCCAGAATGTCAGTAGTGCTGAAATCAAGAAACCATGTTCTAGAGCAAGGATTGAGAATCAGTGCAGAGTTTGCCTATTGACATCTCTGTTAGTTTTCTGCTTAACAACTGACAAAATTTAACCAAAAGCTATAGCAAGTGTGGCTTGAAATTACCAATTTTGGCTGGGCGCAGTGGTTCACACCTGTAATCCCGGCACTTTGGGAGGCTGAGGTGGGAGGATCGCTTGAGCTCAGGAGTTCAAGATCAGCCTGGGCAACATGGCGAAACCCCATGTGTACAAAAAAGGCATGGTGATGTGTGCCTGCAGTCCCAGCTATTCAGGAGGCTGAGGTGGGAGGACTCTGTGAGCCCAGGTGGCAGAGGTTGCAGTGAGCCATGATCACACCACTGCACTCCAGCCTGGGCAATGGAGTGAGACCCTGTTTCAAAAAAAGTTATTTATTTATTTATGTATTTATTTTTGGCTGGGTGCAGTGGCTCACACTTGTAATCCCAGCACTCTGGGAGGCTGAGGCAGGCAGATCACTTGAGACCAGGAGTTCAGGACCAGTCTGCCCAACATGGCAAAACCCCGTCTCTACTAAAAATGCAAAAATTAGTCGGGTGTGGTGGCAGGCGCCTGTAATCCTAGCTACTCGGGAGGCTGAGGCAGGAGACCTGCTTGAACCTGGAAGGCAGAGACTGCAGTAAGCTGAGATCGTATCACTGCACTCTAGCCCGAGCGACAGAGGGAGACTGTCTCAAAAAAAAAATTTTTTTTTTTTAATTTTTAAGAAACAGGCAGGGCACAGTGGCTCACACCTATAAGCCCAGGACTTTGGGAAGCTGAGGTGGAAGGATCACTTGAGCCCAGGAGTTTGAGACCAGTATGGGTAAAATAGCGAGACCCTGTCTCTAAGACTTGGAAGATCTTGGGATTATTTTAATATTTTGGTTGGGAAAATGAGGTAGCAAAGTTTAATATAACAGATTTACTAAACATGAGCCACTGAAGGATTTTACATATTCACTTTGAACTGCAAGTGACTGAGGCAAAATCCCACCAAAAGGTGAAGAGCAGTAACAAAAGGACCTGAAAAGACAGCAGCCTATGAACCATCATGAAGTAGCATAAAGCTACTGGAACTCCTAAGTTCTCCAGGAATAGTAAGTGCTGGCTGATAAGCTCTTAAAAACCTTCTTAGTTTATTGGTACTTACCTGGACAAGCCAACTCTGACACCAACAACTTCGAGCTCATTGTTAGCAAAAAATTAACTGAGACCAGCTTTTGGTTCAGCAGCAGTTTTGTTGAAATTCAGGTTTCCAACAAACAGCTGGAATGCTACACATGGTTCAGCTGCTACTCAAAAAGGTTAAAAAAAAAAAAAAACAAAAACACTCAGTTCAGATAAAGTAGCACTGAAAGAAAACCCATTGAAGATTGTAACACCGAGCTTCTGTGGCAAATCCCATTGTTGCTCGTTTGGGCTAATGGAGACTAAGTTTTTGCCAACATGACATTCTCCATGCATCTCCTGTGCTTTAAACCACAGCCAATAAGTTACCTTCTAATTTTTGCTTTTTGGCTCCAGGGGAATCTTTCTGATTGGCCATTTCCTTCTTTTGTTTATCAGGTGTTTCTTTGATAGGTTCTGTGGGTGAAAGCCAGAATATTGCATTTGTAATCATCTGCTTGGGCCACTAATGAGTAAACTGGAAACTTTTATATTCCTAAGCTACACTTAATTGTCACAAGACTCATGAGTTGAGTCTGGTCAGGGTACTTTTAAAAGCATTTCTAAATTAGTAAGAAAGTTATTTAAATTAATCAAAGAAATACAACAGCCCCTTCTGATGGGCTTCACTTACAACTAGCATTCCATGATGTCAGTCACACTGCTTAACAGGGCTGATCCAGATCATCCGACCTTCCCCCCATCCTCTTCCTCACTGCCTTTGTCACGGCCACTGTCGCCATCCTGTTCATCATCTTCAACCCTCATGGGAAGGTCTTCTCTAACTTTGGTCCCAGCTTTATTTCTTCCCCCACCCCCAGAATCACAAGGGAAGCCACCTAATCAATTACTATTACACAGACTAGTTAAGAATGACAAATTCTCCTTTCAGAGAACAACTGTTCTTTTATATCCGGCTGTATATAAAAATCTAAGAAAAAAATTCATGGCCACTTTAACTTTTTATTTTGAGATAGGGTCTCACTTATGCTGCACAGGCTGGAGTGCAGTGGTGAGATTACGACTCACTGCAGCCTCAGTCTCCCTGGCTCAATCCATCCTCTTGCCTCGGCCTACCAAGTAGTTGGGATGACAGGTGTGTGCCACCATACCTGGCTAATTTATTAATTTCTTATAGAGATAAGGTCTTGCCCTGTTACCCAGGCTGGTCTTGAACTCCTGGCCTCAAGCAATTCTCCTGCTTCAGCCTCCCAAAGTGCTGGGATTACAGGGTATGAGCCACGATGCCCAGCCTCATTTTAACTTTATTATGAAATAATTTTAAATGTATGGTTCTTGCATTTTAATAACTATAGTAAGAATTACTGCTTTGGTAGCAATACTTTAAATGTTACACAGACTCCATCAAGATAAAAACAAACCACTGAAAGTTAAATCTGAGATGACCTACCTGCGTGGATCATAAGCACAAAGACAGAACTCATCAATGTATAGTATTTAAAGAGAAAATTTCTGGGCTACGCACGGTAGCTCATGCCTGTAATCCCAGCACTTTGGAGGCCAAGGCAGGCGGGTCACTTCAGGTCAGGAGTTCAAGACGGCCTGACCAACATGGCCAAACCCATCTCTATTAAAAATTTAAAAATTAGCCAGTGTGGTGGCGCGTGCCTGTAATCCCAGCTACTCAGGAGGCAGAGGTTGCAGTGAGCCAAGACCACACCAATGCACTCCAGCCTGGGTGACAGAGCAAGATTCTGTCTCAAAAAAAAGAAAAAGAAAAAGAAAATCTCTGACTAGGGTCAGGCAGACAGCAAAGGTCAAACAAACATCCACTGAAACTCCTCATCAATGAGGCCAATCCTGAAGAATCAGCCAGGGATTGATTGCCAAGGCGTTTTTCAGAGGGATGGATTTTTAACAGAATCTCTCCCCGAGTGCTAGAATGGCACACACAGCAGCTTGTCTCTAACTCACAGCCACTCACCAGGAACTCCCTGCAGAAGGGTTCTTTACCTTCCTCATCCTGGTCCAATTCACTGTTCCGGTCGTTTTTCTCCTAGTGGCTCTCATGGTCCTTGAGCTTGGCTCCCCTCCTGCTTGGTGATATTAACTTTTCAGCAAACACAGGAGCCAGAGACTTCCTCCCCTACTTTCTTTCCTGGGGCAGTAGTATTCTTCCCACAATTCTTATGAGGGACAAGAACCTGAAGGAGAAACAGCAACAATGAAGATGCCTCTTCATGAAGCTACAGTCACACTGCACAGTCGCTAAGTGCAAGATTTGGGTGGGGCATGTAAATCAACAACTATTTCAACTCTCTAAGACGTATTTCTCCTAGAGAAATGTAGTAAAAAGTCTTCCAGCACCAGAATGACCTGGCATGCTTGTCTAAAGAAAAAAAAGAAGGCCAGGCCCGGTGGCTCACGCCTGTAATCCCAACACTTTGGGAGGTGGAGGCGGGTGGATCACCTGAGGTCGGGAGTTCGAGACCAGCCTGACCAACATGG